>NC_069501.1:495029371-495393537 GCF_027579735.1 Bombina bombina | reverse complement strand
ATCCCAATCTTCCACCATGAGGAACACTTGGATTCGCACCAATAAAGATTTTTACGCCATATCTTATGGTAAATCTTTCTAGGAACAGGTTTACGTACCTATATCAAGGTATTAAAGCCCGAATCAGAGAACCCCCGCTTAAATAAAATCAAGCGTACACTCTCCAAGCAGTCAGCTGCATAGACATTATTCGGAAGATGGAAGTGTTCCAGAATGAAAAGGTCCTGCCTCAATGGAAGCTTCCACGGCGGCAGAGAAGACATGTCCACCAGATCGGCATACCAAATCCTGTGACCACGTAGGAACGATGAGATTCACCGAAACCCTCTCCTGTTTGATTCAAGCAATCACCAGGGGAAGGAGAGCAAACGGTGGAAACACATAAGCTAGGTTGAACGACCAAAGCACTGCCAAGACAGCTATCAGTTCGGCCTGGCCTCGATCCCTGGACCTGGATCCGTATCTTGGGAGCTTGGCATTCTGGCGAGATGCCATAAAACCCAGCTCCGGTCTGCCCCATCTAAGAATCAGGTTGGCAAAGATCTCCGGATAGAGTTCCCATTCCCACCGGATAAAACATCTGTATACCCAAAAAATCTGCTTCCCAGTTGTCCATTCCTGGGATGTAGATTGCTGACAGATAACAAGAGCGAGCTTCCGCCCACTGTGGAGTTGTCCGACTGAAATCGGATGAATTTGGCCGAAGCCAACTGAGGCCAAGCCTGAAGCGCATTGATATTGCTCTCAACAGAATATTGATGGGAAATAGAGACTCTGACCGAGTCCACACACCCTGAACCTTCAGGAAATTCCAGACTGCACCCCATCCTATCAAGCTGGTGTCTGTTGTCACTATCACCCAAGAGGGTCAGCGGAAACTTGTCCTTTGAGACAGGTGGACCGGCGACAACCACCAAGGAAAAGAGTCCTTTGACTCCTGATCCAGCTCTATTTGAGGAGACAAATATGCATAATCTCCATTCCATTGCCTGAACATGTTCTTTTAAACATTGTTATGGGACAGGAATTGAACCACTGACCTTGAATCTATTTTCCAATGCTGCCACCATCAATCCATTGTCTCCATGCACTGAGCCACTGACGGCCGAGGATTGGACTGAAGAAATCGTCATGTATTCAGATCTTTAACTTTCCGACTTCCGTCAAAAAGATCCTCATGGATAGAGAGTCGAAGAAAGTTCCTAGAAAAGGTATCTGAGGAACCAAAGAACTCATATCCAAAAGTACCTTCCACCCGCGGGTCCCTAGGAAGGAAAGTATGAAGTCTGTATGGGACTTTGCTAGTTGAAATGATGGCGCCTGGATCAGAATGTCGTCCAGATAAGATGTCTCGCGGTCGTAGAACCGCCAATAAAGACCCCAGAGCCTTAGTGATGATCTTGTGGATAGGAACATGAAGATATGTATCCTTTAGATCCATGGTAGACATAAATTGACCCTCTTAGATCATTGGAAGAAAAAAAAACAATAGTTTCCATCTTAAAAGGTGGAACTCTGAGAAACTAGTCTAGACTCTTAAAATCTAAAATAGTACAGAAAGCTTTCCTCTTTTGTGGAAAACCCAAACAGAATTGCATACACCTGTCCCTGCTCCAAAATTGAAACGGGACAAAATACTCTCATGGAGGGTAGGCCTCTTACACAGCGTAAGAACGACTCTCTCATATTCTTCTACAGATGATTAAGAAAGAGGAAACCTTCCACTGGAAGGAGAATTACTGAATTCCAGCTTCTATCCCTGAAACACCATCTCTAATACCCAGGGATCCAGCCATTTCATATCCAAGCCCGGGTGAGGAAAAGCAGTCTGCCTTCATGCCGACTAGCCCCAGTTCCCAGATAGGTATGGCCCCCCCGGAAGATATGGCTTGTCAAGAAACATCTTCCTTACGGAAAAAAAGGAAGGTGGGATTCCCTTAAAACCTTGAAAGACACGGAGAATACACTATCAACCCCTCTGAAAGGATCTTCTTATCCTGAGGGAGGGAATGACCCTTACCTCCCGTGATGTCAGAATAATCTCCTGCGGGTCAGGCCCAAACAGGGTCCTCCCTCGTAAGGAATAGCCAAAGGCTTAGAAGTAGCTGACCTCCGCAGACCAAAGGTTCAACCATAAGGCTGTGCACACTAAAAAGGGATTGAACTCTGAATTTCCGCCACATTGTAAACTGCAGAAAAACGTCCATAACAAAGGAATTAGTCAATCATAAGAGCTTTAATTCCTTCCTGTATCTCTCCGAAAAGTCTCAGACCTAAGATATTCGTCCAGGGCGTCAAACCACGATGCAGTCGCAGTCGGAACCCTGACAATGCAGGCCGCAGGTTGTAAAGGCAACCCCTGATGGCCATAAAAACAGCAAAGGAGACCCTCTATTTTCCCTAGGGCCCTTGAGTTACAACTATCCGCAAAAGTGATAGTAGATCATTTAGTTAAGGTAGAAACAACTTCCTACCATCTTAGAAACCGTCTGCCAAAAATCCCAATAGCATTCACTATAGGATACATGACCTGGTAAAGGGGAAACCAGCAGCAGCTGGATTCAGACACCCCATCCTCCGATTGCTAGGTGGCTTAGTTATTCAACGGATGACTATAGCTTGCCGCCATAAAAGGAGAATTTCAGGAAAAGAAATGTTAAAAGATAATTAAGACAAAAAACATTACTGTCACTTTAAGTTCACTTATTTCTGTGCCAGAAATACCCATGGAGGGTAGGCCTCTTACACAAGTTGGATGTTAACCTTGCTGGCAATAGATATTGCAATTAGCATGAAAGCAACCATGTCTAGTGCACACCATCTATAAGAAAGTTGCAATGAACCGCAGAGCACTGCATGTGGTCAAAAATAACTTTATGCTATGTGGGCACTTGTTCCATTCTAAGCACAAAGCTGTATCATACATTAAACAGCTAAACTGCATCAAGAAAAGGAACTATAACTGAGCAGGAGAGAACTAGTATATTGTTAACGGTCTCTTCTTGCATATAATCACTGGTGTGATTTGACATTTGATCTGGCATGCAATCTACTGTTCAGGCAGTTTGGTCTCATAAAAAAAAACTGAAAACCCCCTTTAGTGCCTGCTTAGTTTTATGAAACCCCACAGGTCATGTGTAAGTAAATAGTGTACAGAATTAATCTGAAATGGATTACTTCTGAGGCACAGGGAAAACAGAATAACACTGCTATCGTTGTTTCTTGTCATAGTAAAGAAAGACCACCTGGTAACTGAGCATAAACATTTCAAGCAGCACCGGTACAACATAAATTCCCCACTGTAATAGGAATTTTTAACAATTATTGCAACTATACAACGGGCTGACGATCTTTCTTGTTAGAAATCGTCACATGTACCCCAGTCTCTCCGGACAGCGCAAAAACCTCTCAGCTGTATCTGTAAACAAAGCTGAGGAGGCATTCGGCGATCCGTCGGAGAGAGTCAAAAGTGTTTGCGCGCTCAATGGTGGGTAACAGCTCCGCCCATTGTGGGCGTATACGACCCGGAACCGCCGGGACAAGCAAATGGCGCGCACATAATGGCGCGTATCACAAAACCGCCCATCGTGGGCGTATCGATAGTCTTAAGAACCCATGCAGGATAATTATGTAATAAAAACCAAATTTAATTCTAACAATTAAACGAAAAAACCCCTGTCGGCTTCACTTGTAAAAAAGCCGTAGTAAGCAGGAGTACCTCGTATGAAAGGGGACATTATACACACTTAGGTACAGACTAAACCCCTTATCCTAGGCATGCAAAAGCAGGATAACTACTACCCACAACCTGTGGGAGGCGATATCCCATAAGTAAGGATGAAATCCGTGGACTCGTCATATCTTATAAAAGAAATTCTCAAATTTTAACTCATGAAACTAAATAACAGATTTCCTTTGGTCTAATGTTCACGAGCTGTGTTCTTTAGCCTAATCGAGTCTCCCCTTATGTGTCACGTTCAGTTGTATTTTCTTTGAAGACCATGAAGGCCTGATTCATGCATTTATTGATATCTATCTGCTGCTTGTTCTCGTTGAAGAATTTGTTTGGTCTCTAATCTGAGGTGCTGTTTATTGGCAATATCTGAGGCTGATGGCTGCAATAAACTTATTCTGTGCAGCAGGGGTAACTCTTGGTCTATTTTTCCAGCAGTGGTCCTCATGAGATCCTTTATCATTATAGCACTTAAAGGGACATTATCATGCAAAAGTGGTATGCACTTATTCATTAGCGCATGTCATTTTAGCACTCCCATCTTTCTGGAGTCTCATACCCTGTGTTTGTTGGGGGAATGGTCTCTAAAAGTGTCCCTTTGTATTAACAAACAGTGTACAGGTCTGTGCTTGCCGCAGATGACCACCATTACCACAGTAATCACCTGAAAATTTTTGGGGGGATGGATACTAATTTAGAAAAGAGGAATTCTCTCTTTCAGTGAAAGCAGATTGCTCTATTATAGCCCCAATCCACCTCCCACTGGACACTACCAGTTTCTAGTGGTGCAGTTGTTCAGCTGCATTTTAGATGGACAATTGTCACTTGTTCTCCGCATTCTACTGGTTAATCACTAAAGATTTGTTAGGAATCCATTTAAAAAACAAACATTTTAGTTTTGTAACCAAATTCATAGATAGACATCAACTTCACAATGTATATTTGTCTACAAACCTAGTTTTAAGCACTTAAGTATAAGCTTTTAGATGATAGAAAAAAACAGAATTTATGCTTACCTGATAAATTACTTTCTCCAACGGTGTGTCCGGTCCACGGCGTCATCCTTACTTGTGGGAATATCTCTTCCCCAACAGGAAATGGCAAAGAGTCCCAGCAAAGCTGGCCATATAGTCCCTCCTAGGCTCCGCCCACCCCAGTCATTCGACCGACGGACAGGAGGAAAAAATAGGAGAAACCATAGGGTGTTGTGGTGACTGTAGTTAAAGAAAATAATTCATCGGACCTGATTAAAAAACCAGGGCGGGCCGTGGACCGGACACACCGTTGGAGAAAGTAATTTATCAGGTAAGCATAAATTCTGTTTTCTCCAACATTGGTGTGTCCGGTCCACGGCGTCATCCTTACTTGTGGGAACCAATACCAAAGCTTTAGGACACGGATGAAGGGAGGGAGCAAATCAGGTCACTTAAACGGAAGGAACCACAGCTTGCAAAACCTTTCTCCCAAAAATAGCCTCCGAAGAAGCAAAAGTATCAAATTTGTAAAATTTGGCAAAAGTGTGCAGTGAAGACCAAGTCGCTGCCTTACATATCTGGTCAACAGAAGCCTCGTTCTTGAAGGCCCATGTGGAAGCCACAGCCCTAGTGGAGTGAGCTGTGATTCTTTCAGGAGGCTGCCGTCCGGCAGTCTCATAAGCCAATCGGATAATGCTTTTAAGCCAAAAGGAAAGAGAGGTAGAAGTTGCTTTTTGACCTCTCCTTTTACCAGAATAGACGACAAACAGAGAAGAAGTTTGTCTGAACTCTTTTGTAGCTTCTAAGTAGAACTTTAGAGCACGGACTACATCTAAATTGTGTAGCAAACGTTCCTTCTTTGAAACTGGATTCGGACACAAAGAAGGTACAACTATCTCCTGATTAATATTTTTGTTGGAAACAACCTTTGGTAGAAAACCAGGCTTAGTACGCAGAACAACCTTATCTGAATGGAACACCAGATCGGGTGGAGCACACTGTAGAGCAGATAACTCAGAAACTCTTCTAACAGAAGAAATAGCAACCAAAAACAAAACTTTCCAAGATAACAACTTAATATCTATGGAATGTAAAGGTTCAAACGGAACCCCTTGAAGAACTGAAACAACTAGATTTAAACTCCAGGGAGGAGTCAAAGGTCTGTAAACAGGCTTGATCCTAACCAAAGCCTGAACAAATGCTTGAACATCTGGCACAACTGCCAGTCGTTTGTGTAGTAGGACAGATAAAGCAGAAATCTGTCCCTTTAGAGAACTCGCAGATAATCCTTTATCCAAACCTTCTTGTAGAAAGGAAAGAATCCTAGGAATCTTTATCTTATTCCATGGGAATCCCTTGGATTCACACCAGCAGATATATCTTTTCCATATTTTATGGTAAATCTTTCTAGTTACCGGTTTTCTGGCTTGAACCAGAGTATCTATCACGGAATCTGAAAACCCACGCTTTGATAGAATCAAGCGTTCAATCTCCAAGCCGTCAGCTGGAGGGAGACCAGATTTGGATGTTCGAATGGACCCTGAACAAGAAGGTCCTCTCTCAAAGGTAGCTTCCATGGTGGAACCGATGACATATTCACCAGGTCTGCATACCAAGTCCTGCGTGGCCACGCAGGAGCTATCAAGACCACCAAGGCCCTCTCCTGTTTGATCCTGGCTACCAGCCTGGGAATGAGAGGAAACGGTGGAAACACATAAGCTAGGTTGAAGGTCCAAGGCGCTACTAGTGCATCCACTAGAGTCGCCTTGGGATCCCTGGATCTGGACCCGTAGCAAGGAACCTTGAAGTTCTGACGAGACGCCATCAGATCCATATCTGGAATGCCCCATAATTGCGTCAACTGGGCAAAGATCTCTGGGTGGAGTTCCCACTCCCCCGGATGGAATGTCTGACGACTCAAATAATCCGCTTCCCAGTTTTCCACACCTGGGATGTGGATCGCAGATAGGTGGCAGGAGTTATTCTCCGCCCATTGTATTATTTTGGTCACTTCTTTCATCGCTAGGGAACTCCTTGTTCCCCCCTGATGATTGAGATACGCAACAGTCGTCATGTTGTCTGATTGGAATCTTATGAATCTGGCCTTTGCTAGCTGAGGCCAAGCCCTGAGAGCATTGAATATCGCTCTTAGTTCCAGAATGTTTATCGGGAGAAGAGACTCTTCCCGAGACCACAGTCCCTGAGCTTTCAGGGATTCCCAGACCGCGCCCCAGCCCACTAGGCTGGCGTCGGTCGTGACGATGACCCACTCTGGACTGCGGAAGCTCATTCCCTGGGATAGGTGATCCTGGGTTAGCCACCAACGGAGTGAGTCTCTGGTCTTCTGATCTACTTGAATCACTGGAGACAAGTCTGTATAGTCCCCATTCCACTGTTTCAGCATGCACAGTTGTAATGGTCTTAGATGAATTCGCGCAAAAGGAACTATGTCCATTGCTGCAACCATCAAACCTACTGCTTCCATGCACTGAGCTACGGAAGGACGAGGAATTGAATGAAGAACTTGACAAGCGTTTAGAAGTTTTGACTTTCTGACTTCTGTCAAGAAAATCCTCATTTCTAAGGAATCTATTATTGTTCCCAAGAAGGGAACTCTTGTCGACGGAGACCGGGAACTTTTTTCTATGTTCACCTTCCATCCGTGAGATCTGAGAAAGGCCAGAACGATGTCTGAGTGAGCCTTTGCCTTTGAAAGAGACGACGCTTGTACTAGAATGTCGTCCAAGTACGGTACTACTGCAATGCCCCTTGGTCTTAGAACCGCTAGAAGGGATCCGAGTACCTTTGTGAAAATCCTTGGAGCAGTGGCTAACCCGAATGGGAGTGCCACAAACTGGTAATGTTTGTCCAGAAAGGCGAACCTTAGGAACTGATGATGTTCTTTGTGGATAGGGATAAGTAGATACGCATCCTTTAGATCCACGGTAGTCATAAATTGACCTTCCTGAATTGTGGGTAGAATCGTTCGAATGGTTTCCATCTTGAACGATGGTACTCTGAGAAATTTGTTTAGGATCTTTAAATCCAGGATTGGTCTGAAAGTTCCCTCTTTTTTGGGAACTACAAACAGATTTGAGTAAAATCCCATTCCTTGTTCCGCCGTTGGAACTGGGTGTATCACCCCCATCTTTAACAGGTCTTCTACACAATGTAAGAATGCCTGTCTCTTTATTTGGTTTGAGGATAAGTGAGACATGTGGAACCTTCCCCTTGGGGGTAGTTCCTTGAATTCCAGAAGATAACCCTGAGAAACTATTTCTAGCGTCCAGGGATCCTGAACATCTTTTGCCCAAGCCTGAGCAAAGAGAGAGAGTCTGCCCCCCACTAGATCCGGTCCCGGATCGGGGGCTACTCCTTCAAGCTGTTTTGTTAGCAGCGGCAGGCTTCTTGGCCTGCTTACCCTTGTTCCAGCCTTGCATCGGTTTCCAGGCTGGTTTGGTCTGTGAGGTATTACCCTCTTGCTTAGAGGATGCAGAATTAGAGCCCGGTCCGTTCCTGAAATTACGAAAGGAACGAAAATTAGACTTAATCTTGGCTTTGAAAGGCCTATCTTGTGGGAGGGCGTGGCCCTTTCCCCCAGTGATGTCTGAGATAATCTCTTTCAATTCTGGCCCAAAGAGAGTTTTACCCTTGAAGGGGATATTAAAGGATTACTTTCTGTTATAATTTTTAAGCTAAACAACTAACATATTAAAGTTAATAAACATTAATTAAAACCTACTGACCTATATTTTCTCCAAAACGAAGTTTCATAACGTTCTAAAAGTAATATCTTTTATTCGCCGATGATGTCACGTTATCCTGCCCACTATTTTCAGCACTGCATGTTCAAAATACTTAAACCAATAACTTTGTGTTTAAAGCGCCATTTTGAAACCTAGGTATTGTAAACGGATTGGTACAGAGCAAAGGATTAAAATTAAATTTGCAGACAAGATTTCTGATATACGGTAGAGATATGTTAATGAAATGCTATTGATAAAAAGCGTATTTGGGGTAGTTAGTTAGTAACAGGCATAGAAAATATTTACTTACAGTGGCCCTTTAAGCAATTTTGTCTTGGATGATACATCCGCTGACCAAGACTTTAGCCAAAGCGCTCTGCGCGCCACAATTGCAAACCCTGAATTTTTCGCCGCTAATCTAGCTATTTGCAAAGCGGAATCTAAAATAAAGGAGTTAGCCAACTTAAGTGTGTGAACTCTGTCCATAACCTCCTCATATGGAGTCTTTCTACTGAGCGACTTTTCTAGTTCCTCGAACCAGAACCACGCTGCTGTAGTGACAGGAACAATGCACAAAATGGGTTGAAGAAGGTAACCTTGCTGTATAAAAATCTTTTTAAGCAAACCCTCCAATTTTTTATCCATAGGATCTTTGAAAGCACAATTATCCTCGATAGGAATAGTAGTGCGCTTGTTTAGAGTAGAAACTGCCCCCTCGACCTTAGGGACTGTCTGCCATAAGTCCTTTCTGGGGTCGACCATAGGAAATAATTTCTTAAATATAGGAGGGGGAACAAAAGGTATGCCGGGCTTCTCCCATTCCTTATTCACTATGTCCGCCACCCGCTTGGGTATAGGAAAAGCGTCGGGGTGCACCGGAACCTCTAGGAACTTGTCCATCTTGCATAATTTTTCTGGAATGACCAGGTTGTCACAATCATCCAGAGTAGATAACACCTCCTTAAGCAGTGCGCGGAGATGTTCTAATTTAAATTTAAATGTCACAACATCAGGTTCAGCCTGTTGGGAAATTTTTCCTGAATCTGAAATTTCCCCATCTGACAAAACCTCCCTCATGGCCCCTTCAGATTGGTGTGAGGGTATGACAGAACAATTATCATCAGCGCCCTCCTGCTCTTCAGTGTTTAAAACAGAGCAATCGCGCTTTCTCTGATATGCAGGCATTTTGGATAAAATATTTGCTATGGAGTTATCCATTACAGCCGTCAATTGTTGCATGGTAATAAGCATTGGCGCGCTAGAAGTACTAGGGGCCTCCTGCGTGGGCAAAACTGGTGTAGACACCGAAGGAGATGATGTAGAACCATGTCTACTCCCTTCATCTGAAGAATCATCTTGGACAACTTCATTATCTGTGACAGTACTGTCCTTACTTTGTTTGGACGCTTTGGCACAATTATCACATAATTTAGAAGGGGGAGACACATTGACTTTCATACATATAGAACATAGCTTATCTGAAGGCACAGACATGTTAAACAGGCTTAAACTTGTCAGTAAAACACAAAAACCGTTTTAAAACAAAACCGTTACTGTCTCTTTAAATTTTAAACAGAGCACACTTTATTACTGAATATGTGAAAAAATATGAAGGAATTGTTCAAAATTTACCAAAATTTCACCACAGTGTCTTAAAGCATTAAAAGTATTGCACACCCATTTTCAGAGCTTTAACCCTTAAAATAACGAAACCGGAGCCGGTTACAGTTTTAACCCCTCTACAGTCCCAGCTACAGCCTTTGCTGCGACTCTACCAAGCCCAGAGGGGAATACGATACCAAATGACGCCTTCTAGGAACTTTTCCATCTATTTTCAGGTCCTCACACATGCATCTGCATGTCTTGCTCTCAAAAACAACTGCGCAGTAATGGCGCGAAAATGAGGCTCAGCCTACAACTGGGAAGGCCCTTCCTGGCTGGAAAAGGTGTCTAACATAGTGCCTGACGTTAAAAAACGTTCCAAGTTTATAAATGTGAAAAACCAGCATAAACATGTATAAAATGCCCAAATAAAGCAATCGATTTTGCCCATAAAAGTGTCTACCAGTTTTATAGCCCATATTAAGCCCTTTATTCTGCTTGAGACTAAGAAAATGGCTTACCGGTCCCCATGAGGGGAAATGACAGCCTTCCAGCATTACACAGTCTTGTTAGAAATATGTCTAGTCATACCTTAAGCAGAAAAGTCTGCTGTTTCCCCCAACTGAAGTTACTTCATCTCAACAGTCCTATGTGGAAACAGCAAAGGATTTTAGTTACTGTCTGCTAAAATCATCTTCCTCTCACAAACAGAATTCATCTTTTTCTGTTTCAGAGTAAATAGTACATACCAGCACTATTTTAAAATAACAAACTCTTGATAGTAGAATAAAAAAAACTTCAACTAAACACCACATACTCTTAACCATCTCCGTGGAGATGTTGCCTGTGCAACGGCAAAGAGAATGACTGGGGTGGGCGGAGCCTAGGAGGGACTATATGGCCAGCTTTGCTGGGACTCTTTGCCATTTCCTGTTGGGGAAGAGATATTCCCACAAGTAAGGATGACGCCGTGGACCGGACACACCAATGTTGGAGAAACATACATTCTATCTGAATCATTAAAGAAAAAATTGATTTAAGTAATGTGAAATCTACAAAAGTTATTCATCCCTGTAAATACCTGTCCAAAGAAACTGCTTCAAAAATCAGTGTTCTTAATTTTTTAGTCAAATTACCTAGATTTTTCAGACTCTCAGCAGATCCTTAAGCATGTAGTGGTAGGAAAATAAGAATAGCCTTTTTAATTTAATATTTGGTAGCACACCCCTTGGAAAAAATAACTGAAATCAATTGCTTCCTGTAACCATCAATGAGTTTCTTACACCTCTCTACTGGAATTTTGGACCACTCTTCTTTTGCCAACTGCTCCAGGTCTCTCAGATTGGAAGGGTTCCTTTTCCCAACTGCTGTTTTGAGATCTCTCCACAGGTGCTCTATGTGATTGAGATATGGAGGCCCATTTATCAAGCTCTGTATGGAGCTTGAGGGCCCGTGTTTCTGGCGAGTCTTCAGACTCACCAGAAACAGCAGTTATGAAGCAGCGGTCTAAAGATCGCTGCTCCATAACCCTGTCCGCCTGCTCTGATGAGGTGGACAGGAATCGCCACAATTCAACCCGATTGAGTACGATCAGGTTGATTGACACCTCCCTGCTGGCGGCCCATTAGCCGCGAGTCTGCAGGGGGCGGCGTTGCACCAGCAGCTCTTGTGAGCTGCTGATGCAATGCTGAATACGGAGAACGTATTGCTCTCCGCATTCAGCGACGCCTGTCGGACCTTATCCGCACTGTCACATCAGGTCCGACAGACATTTGATAATTCGTCCAACGGGACTCATTGCTGGCCAGTTCAGTACTCTCCAGCACTTTGTCTTAAACCATTTCTGGGTGATTTTTGACGTGTGCTTTGGGTCATTGTCCTTTGACACTGGGCCCTACATTGCACCACAGAAATCTTTGGTAGTCTTCAGAATAATGCCACGCACACAGTCAAGACATCTAGTGCCTGAAGCAGCAAAGCAACCCCAAAACATTAGTGAGCCTCCACCATGTTTGACTGTAGGGACTGTATTCTTTTCATTAAAAGCCTAATTTCTTTTTCTGAAAACAGTAGAATGATTGGCTTTACCAAAAAGCTGTAATTTTGTTTCGTCTGTCCACAGCACATTCTCCCAAAAGATTTTTGGCTTCCTCAGGTATGTTTTTGAAAACTGCAATCTGGCTTTTCAATGTTTCTGTGTCAGCAGTGGGGTCCTCCTGGGTCTCCTACCATAGCGTCCCTTTTCATTCAGATGGCGCCATATAGTGCAAGCTGACACATTTATACCCTGTGCCTGAAGGTCAGCTTGAATTTGTCTGGAAGTTTATCGAGGTTCTTTATCCACCATTCAAGCAATCCTTCGTTGCAATCTTTGATCAGTTTTTCTCTTTCGTCCACGTCCAGGGAGATTAGCTACAGTGTCATGGGCTGTAAACCTCTTGACAATGTTGCACGCAGTGGACACAGGAACATGAAGATCTCTGGAGATAGACTTGTAACCTTGAGATTGTCCATGCTTTTCCACAATTTTTGTTCTCCAATCCACAGACAATGCTTTGCTGCTCTTTCTCTTCTCCATGCTCAGTGCGGCACACAGAGACACACGACAGAAAGGTTGAGTTAATTTTTCACCATTTTAACTGGTTGACGGTGTGATGTCTATATTGTCAGCACCTGTTAATCTATACCTATTACAGGAGCATGACAAACTTGGAATGCAATTATTTCTTAAAATTTTGAGATGGTGCTAATAATTTTGTCCAGTCCATTATTGGAGTATTGCGTGGAATATGTCAGATTTGGCTTTTTTTCTCCACTTTTTTTGTGTCATACCAATACAAACATAATAAATAAACATGAGAATGTATGGTCATGACTGTATATATATATATATATATATTTTTATATATATATATATATATATATATATATATATATATATATTAGGGCTGCTGAAAATAATCGATTCAGTGATGCATCGCAATGCAGCCGTTAACGATGCGGCATCGATGCAGTGCAGACCTGAATCGATTCAGGGGTCAGTGACGTCATAGCGCAACGTCACGTGACCCCGCCTCTCTCACAGAGCAGTATATTCAGAGAAGCTGACATAAGGATCAATCTGTCCTTATGCTTTGCAGCAGCTTGCAGTTTTCATGGTTACAGCCACACCACCTCAGGACTTGCTAAGCACACTGTGCAGATATCTGACACGGAGAGCACTCCAACAAACCTCCCCTCTCACACACACAAATGTTGCATTTAGGAATTTTTATGACACCTATATCCTAAAGAGCCGACAGCAGCCTCATGTAAACAGTGAATCTTTTCTTGTATTATCGATTCAGTGTTTACTGTTGGGGTCTTTGCTGCATGTTTGCTCTCTGTCATATCCCTAGCTAACAAAGCATTTGAGAGTTGCTATTAGATATAGTAAGTCGAGTTTTACAAAAGTCGCACAATTTATACTTTATTTTCAACATTTTGAGAGGCTATAGTGTGACTTTTGTAAAACTTGACTTACTATATCTAATAGCAACCCATAAATGCTCGTTAGCTAGGGATATGAGAGCAAACATGCAGCAGAGCAGAGACCGCAACAGTAAACAGTGAATCGATAATACAATAAAAGATTCACTGTTTACATGAGGCTGCTGTCAGTAGTAGGTGTCATAAAAATTCCTGACCGGAACATTTGTGTGTGAGAGGGGAGGTCTGTTGGACTTGGAGTGCTCTCCGTGTCAGATATCTACGCAGTGTGCACAGCAAGTCCTGATGTGGTGCAGACCTCGCTGAATGCGGAGAGCAATACGCTCTCCGTATTCAGCATTGCAGCAGCAGCTCTTGTGAGCTGTTGGTGCAACGCCGCCCCCTGAAGATTTGCAGCCAATTGGCAGCCAGCAGGGAGGTGTTGATTTTCGGCGATGTGTGTCCGCCTGCTCAGAGCAGGCGGGCAGGGTTACGGAGCAGCGGTCTTTAGACCCTCCGGAGCTTGATAAGTGGGCCCCTAAGTGTACTTTGTAATATATTTTTGAAGCGATTTGTGCAACTTTTTTGTTTTGGAAAACAGTTAACCACAGCTCTGAGATTGCGGTAAGGATTGAATCGTAAATGGCGACTACACTAGCAAAATCGCGATTTCGATCAACTTGTAATATCAGCGTAATGAAAAAAGGCTTGCAAAAAGACGATATTGATTGCACAAAACCGTTTGTACCTCACTTGTAATCTAGCCCTTAATTTGTTATGATTTAAAATAAAATATTAAAAATTACTGAATAATAAGGGTTTCACAATGGCTAAACATATGCAGAGGGCTGGATGTGGTGTGGGCAGGTGATGGGTGGGATCAGATGTGGCAAGCAAGACCTTGGCCTGGCTACTAGCTTAGGACTTGAAAATTTGAGCCCTGTATATATATATATATATATATATATATATATATAAAAATATATGCGTGTGTGTGTGTGTGTGCGTGTGTATGTCTATAAAGGTTTCTTTAATCAAAGTTTCAAAAATAACAAAAACAAAAATACTGATATTGATGTCCCATCCCTACCACTCCAATCTAAGCAAATCATTTATCCAAACTTTAACTAACACTCTCCGCAAAGTACTTTTCTGTGTTAAATCATCATAACTTAAAAGGGACATGAAACACAACATTTTTATTTTTCTTATTTTTCATGATACAAATAGAGCATGTGATTTCACACAACTTTCCAATTTACTTCTTTTATCCAATTTGCTTCATTCTCTTAGTATCCTGTTTTTGAAGGATCAGCTATGAACTACTGGGAGCTATTTGAAGACATCTGGTGAACCAATGAAAATAGGCTTTTTTGTGTGCAGCCACCAATCAGCAGATTGCTCCCAGTAATGCATTGCTTCTCCTGAGCCTACCTAGATATGCTTTTCAACTAATACCACCAAGTGAATGAAGCAATTTAGCTAATAGAAGCAAATTGGAAAGTTGTTTAAAATGAAATGTTCTGTCTGAATCATGAAAGAAAATGTTTGGGTTTCATGTCCCTTTAAGTATTACATAAAACACATTATGAAGATCTCTGTTCACCCCTTTGTTTGCTAGTTGTATTCCACCTGTCAAACATACCACTGTTTGGAAAGGGAAATGTTTTTAAACATTTCTATGGCTCTGTCAATCCATATAATGTCATACATAGTACTTTCATGCATAATAAGTCCAAGCTTCATAGGGCTTACAATCTCTTTGATCTAGGATGCATGAAGAGATAAATTGACTTGCCTAAGGTCACAAGTAACTTACAGAGATATTATGGTCTCTATAGAAACTGCACACAAATTACATACACTATTCTACTCATTGTTAATAATTTACATGACAAATAAGTCTATTTTCTGTAGGAATTCCCTTTGCTAATAAGAGATTTATAAAAAAGAAATATTACAATAAGTAAATACTGTCACCTTCACTTCATAGTTCTTTATGATAAATGCATATTTAGGGCACTATATTTAGGGCATTATTCTATCAAGAAAATGAAAGAGCAGCATTTACACAAGCTGAAAAAACAAAATGTATGCTTGCCTGATAAATTTCTTTCTTTCCGGGCATGGAGAGTCCACAACTTCATTCCAATTACTAGTGGGATATTCAACTCCTGGCCAGCAGGAGGAAGCAACGAGCACCCCAGCAAAGCTGTTAAGTGTCATTTCCCTTACCCATAACCCCCAGTCATTCGGCCGAAGGGAAACATGGTGTATCCAGTCCACGGGTTCATCCTTTACTTGTGGGATATTCTCCTTCCCTACAGGAAGTGGCAAAGAGAGCACACAGCAGAGCTGTCCATATAGCTCCCCCTCTAGCTCCACCCCCCAGTCATTCGACCGAAGGTTAGGAAGAAAAAGGAGAAACCAGAGGGTGCAGTGGTGACTGTAGTTTAAACAAAAAAAATCTACCTGACTTAATAGCCAGGGCGGGCCGTGGACTGGATACACCACAAGAGAAAGTAATATATCAGGTAAGCATAAATTCTGTTTCCTCTTGTAAGGTGTATCCAGTCCATGGGTTCATCCTTTACTTGTGGGATACCAATACCAAAGCTTTAGGACACGGATGAAGGGAGGGAACAAGACAGGTACCTTAAACGGAAGGCACCACTGCTTGTAAGACCTTTCTCCCAAAAATAGCCTCCGAAGAAGCAAAAGTATCGAATTTGTAAAATTTAGAAAAAGTATGCAGTGAAGACCAAGTCGCTGCCTTACAAATCTGTTCAACAGAAGCCTCATGTTTGATAAAGGCTACGGCCGAAACGCGTAGAGCTGCCTACACTCTGAAACATTGTACCTTCAACCGGGTGTTTTTGAAAAAAACAGTTATTTGCAAAAACCGTTCAGTTATAAATAGCCGGTCACATCTGAAAAAAAGCCGGTACTTTGAAATTTGAACCCGTTTTTGCCGCCAAACGGATCGTAAGAAATCCAACTGCTGCTACATTACTGGTGCTGCTATACACAGGTTCACCTAAGAAATCCAACTGCTACTACATACTGGTGCTGCTATATACTAGTTCAGCTAAGGATCCAGAAGTCCATACTGACAGAGAGTATTGGGACACAGGAACACCTAAAGATTTTTCTACTTCATCTGCAAACTACAGTCCATACTGACAGAGAGTATTTGGACACCGCAAGCTACAGAAAAACCCACAAGACTTTTTAACAAAGAAAACTCCATTTGGAATTAGATACCTGCTACCAGACCGGAGTCCATACTGATAAATAGTATTGAGACCACCACCATCTACAAAAGAACCCTTTTTAGCTATTACTAATAGCATATCCACATGAATGTCTTTCAACGGATCCCACTATACCACTAAGTAGTTTTGGGAACCACTACTTTCTAAGGTACTTTTAAAAAAAGTGTTTAAAAGGCACTGTCCTAATAATCAACCGCCCTTATAAATACTACCTTACCTTACTTTGGCTGTATTATACAATTTTTTACAAAAGCTTTTTTATAAAAAACCTTTTATCCATTTTTTATCCACTGCAGTGAGATACACACAAGCCACATATACAGTGTGTAAATATGTATTTTATGTCTTTTTAATTTGTCATTTTTTAAACCAGCATATTTCTTGTATTCCTGTATTTTTTGCAACTTGTAATTGTTTCAACTTGTATCTGCTACATTGTACAATATAAAAATTGTCACATTTTGTACACTACCCATGTCTTACCTTTCTTTTTATTACATATATTAACCTCCACAATTCTATTTTCTTACCACCACACTCATCAGTTAACATATACAAATTTTGTATTTTCAATATCAGTTTAGCTATCACGTTGTAATACGATTAAAAGCACTTTTTTAATATATATATATATATTTTTTCAATTCTCTAATTTTCAAAACCAAAAAACATTTTTATTAATTGATATACGGCTCCCCTTCACTTGTTCATTTTCTAAAAGCCCATGTGGAAGCCACTGCTCCGGTAGAATGAGCAGTAATTGTTTCAGGAGGCTGCTGGCCAGCAGTCTCATAGGCCAAACGGATGATGCTTTTCAGCCAAAAGGAAAGAGAGGTAGCGGTTGCCTTCTGACCTCTCCTCTTACCAGAATAGATAACAAACAAAGAAGTTGTTTGTCTGAAATCCTTAGTTGCATGTAAATAGAACATTAAAGCACGAACCACATCAAGATTGTGTAACAAACGTTCCTTCTTCGACGAAGGATTAGGACACAGAGAAGGAACCACAATTTCCTGGTCAATATTCTTATTAGACACAACTTTAGGAAGAAAACCGGGTTTGGTACGTAACACCACCTTATCTGCATGGAACACCAGGTAAGGTGAATCACACTGTAAAGCAGATAACTCTGAAACTCTTCGAGCAGAAGAGATAGCTACCAAAAACAAAACTTTCCAAGATAAAAGCTTAATATCTATGGAATGTAAAGGTTCAAACGGAACCCCTTGCAAAACTGAAAGAACTAAATTCAGACTCCATGGCGGAGCCACAGGTCTATAAACAGGCTTGATTCTGACTAAAGCCTGACTAAACATTTGAACGTCTGGTACTTCTGCCAGACGTTTGTGAAAAAGAATAGACAAAAGCAGATATCTGTCCCTTTAAGGAACTAGCTGATAATCCTTTCTCCAATCCATCTTGGAGAAAGGACAAAATCCTGGGAATCCTAACCTTACTCCATGAGTAACCCTTGGATTCACACCAAAAAAGATATTTTTGCCAAATCTTATGGTAGATTTTCCTGGTGACAGGCTTTCTAGCATGAATCAGGGTATCAATAACCGACTCAGAGAAACCACGCTTTGATAGAGTTAGGCGTTCAATCTCCAAGCAGTCAGACGCAGAGAAATTAGATTTGGATGTTTGAAAGGACCCTGTATTAGAAGGTCCTGCCTCATTGGCAGTGTCCATGGTGGCACAGATGACATGTCCACTAGGTCTGCATACCAAGTCCTGCATGGCCACGCAGGCGCTATTAGAATCACCAAAGCCCTCTCCTGCTTGATTCTGGCAACCAGACGAGGGAGGAGAGGAAACGGTGGAAAAACATAGGCCAAATTGAAGGACCAAGGCGCTGCTAGAGCATCTATCAGCACCGCCTGGGGATCCCGGGACCTGGACCCGTAAAGAGGAATCTTGGTGTTCTGACGGGACGCCATCAGATCCAATTCTGGAGTGCCCCATAGCTGAGTCAGCTGGGCAAATACCTCCTGACGACTTAGAAAATCCGCCTCCCAGTTGTCTACTCCTGGGATGTGATTTGCTGAGAGGTGGCAAGAGTGATCCTCCGCCCACCTGATTATTTTGGCTACTTCCATCATTGCTAAGGAACTTTTTGTTCCCCCTTGATGATTGACGTAAGCTACAGTCGTGATGTTGTCCGACTGAAATCTGATGAATTTGGCCGCAGCTAGCTGAGGCCATGCCTGAAGCGCGTTGAATATCGCCCTCAGTTCCAGAATGTTTATCGGGAGAAGAGCTTCTTCCCGAGACCATAAGCCCTGAGCTTTCAGGGAGTCCCAGACTGCACCCCAGCCCAACAGACTGGCGTCGGTCGTTACGATGATCCACTCTGGTCTGCGGAAACAGATTCCCTGAGACAGGTGATCCAGAGACAACCACCAGAGGAGAGAATCTCTGGTCCCCTGGTCCAACTGTATTTGAGGAGACAAATCTGCATAATCCCCATTCCACTGTTTGAGCATGCATAGTTGCAGTGGTCTGAGATGTATCTGTGCAAAAGGGACTATGTCCATTGCCGCTACCATTAATCCGATTGTCTCCATGCACTGAGCTACAGATGGCCGAGGAATGGAAAGAAGAGCTCGGCAAGTAGTTAAGAGTTTTAACTGGTATAGTATCTCATAAGGGGATACAAAGGCGCGCTGTTATAAACATACAAGACATGAAATAAAAAAAGAGGAAATATATAATCCCAAACATATAGTGTTCTCGAAAATAGTTACTCAGTCTTTATCGAGTATATCTTACTCGGCTGGTGGCTGTGGAAAAAATAATTGCAGTCCGTTTGTATGTGGTAATCTTGATCGTCGATGTTACTGTGAAGGCAGCTCCTCTTGTTCCCAGAGAGCGGAGATGTAACTGTTTAGAGAAAGAGACGGAGTACACTGTCAGACAGGATCCTTCCTGGGACTTTTTCTTTGGATTGAAAAGTTTGCTGTGAGCGTATCTTAGTTTGGCAACTTCGATGTTTTGCTCAATTTAGTTGTGTTAAAAAAGGAATGTACAACTTCCAAGGTTAAAAGAATTATTATGACATTTTATACACATTTGTATAATTAAAACGGAAGTTGTCAAAAAAAGTTTTAAACCAATGAAATACATTGCAAGATTCAACTGAAAAGCCGAACAAAGGCTTACAGGTGTTACAATTAGTGTGAGTTTAGACAGCATTGGATGGTCATGATAGCTTAAAGTGGGGACAGCTGTATGGATCAGCCAGAAAAAAGGCCTAGATTTGCCAACATTGCATATTAAAAGGAAAACACACGAAAGGCAATACAAAGATATATAACAACGATTTGAAAATTTCAATTTGAAATAGTTGTGATGAATGTAAACTGATCTATAAATTGCACAGAGTTGATGTAGAATGAAGGCCATTGTGTAATAAAATATAGATCATGGTAGGCCTAAAATCTGTATTGCATATTAAAAGGAAAACATACAAAAGGCAATACAAAGATATATAACAACAATTTGTGAACTTCAATTTGAGATAGTTGTGATAAATGTAAACTGATATGTAAATTGCACAGAATTGATGTAAAATGACGGCCATGGTGTAATAAAATATAGAACATGGTGGGCCTAAAATCTGCGTGTTGATTGGTTATAAAGAAGATGTTAACCAAGCAACCCATAAAAATCTTTTATTAGGTACTATTTATCGTTCTGCAGAATGCCTAAACCTTTCTCAGTTTTGTTTTTGAACTGACGGTTAATAAAGATAATTTTTTGTATTTTATTTTAAATTTTGTAGTTCCGATGCCTGTGAGTCTATTTTAAATTTTGTAGTCCCGATACCTGTGAGTCTATGATATACTTAATGTATATGAACTATATTGTAGTGTTGGATGTGATATAGAAATGTGCTTATTTTCTCCAGATGGGGATGGTAATAACCTTGATAGATGAAAATCTTCAAGATTATAATTTAGAGGATTATTGACTTAGTGTACGTATACTAAACATACGAATATGATCTGGAGAACTGTAGTATATCCTTAGATGTGATATTACTATAAACTTTGTTGTGTATATATATATATGGAACCTGTTCACATATTCTGATACTGTAGTATATTATTGAATGTAACCTTAATATATGCACTATTCTCAAAAGGGAGTGATAATAAGGTTGCTGAATGATAATGTTCAGGATGGTTATCCATCTTTGTTATGTGTATTGGACTTATGATGGTATTCTAATGAGGTTTTTAAATGATGGTAAAATCCTAATTGTGAGTATACGCCTATGACTGTTTGGTAAAGTTCATTGGATGGTCACATATGGAATGATGGTTTGCATGTGTGTGTTCGTAGGAATATGTAAAAAATGTATAAACGGTGTGAGAAAAGAAAAAATATGTGAAAAATTGTGAAAAAATATGAATAATATAAAAAAATAAATAAACCACAATGTTGATTGAAAGTGTAAATATGTATGTAAATATTGAAAAACAATATGTGTCACCCAATGGTGTTCCACAGTTTATTGTATGTGGGGCTGGATCATGTATTAGCAGTGTATGTGACAAATAATTGAGATGTATGTAAATAATCGGTCTGTGTGAATTTTGTCATGTGAGCGAGCTTGGTTTTTGTGTGCCCATAATGTGTAATGTACGCAAGTAGGATGAATGTGTGCAAATTGTTATAAAGTGTGTCTGTAATATAAGATATGTGAATGTCCCTGTAGTGTGGGATAGATAGATGTATTAATCTATTCCTAGATGATGACAGCATGCAAACATGAATGGGAGAGGGATGTGTTAATGTATTGAGAAGAAAAGGCTGCAGTGTAGGGTATGTGAGTGTTTGAGAGCTGGAGAAAAGGTTGAATTACTATGGTGGTAATATCCATCAATTAAAGGCTGCCAGATCCAAATTGGCATTCAGCCCCAGTGGATATAGTGTCCTTAAACGATAAATCCAAAATGTTTCGCGTTGTCTCAATTTAATTAGTCTATTATAATCATTATTTTTTGGAACGAAATCAATCGGGATGTAATTATAAATATAAGGATTTCCATTGTGTTTTGTCAAGCAATGATGGGGTATGCTATGTTTGATGTTCTTTTTCTTACAATTTTTACAATTGCGGTGGTGTTCACCCCACCTAGTACGTAGTCTCCTGGATGTACGACCTACGTACTGGAGGCCACATATGCACTCCATAAGATATACTGTATAGGAGGATTCGCAATTGAAAAAAATAGGAATCTGAAAATTTTCTCCTGTAACTGTAGATTTGAAATTCTTTATACCAGATTTAATAATTTTGCATGTCCCACAACCCGATTTGCCGCATTTATACAACCCATATAGGCCAAACAAACCTTTGTTTCGTGTTTGGATATGATTTTTATTTCTGCCCTGAACATGTTTGACTTTTTTGCTTGGAGCTAGTTTGCTTCTTAATGTAGGAGCTCTCCTATACACTATTTTCGGTTTATCTTTTACTAAGTGTTTTAAAATGGGATCTCTTTGAATAATGTGCCAATGTTTGTATAATATATGTTCTAATTGGTGGAAGTCGGAATTAAATTGTGTTATGAAAAGAGTCTCTCTCGTCATTGTATTATGTGATTGACTGTTGTCCTTTTTGTTGATTAGAATATCATTTCTATTTAATAGTGATGCTCTTTCTAAAGACCTGTCAAGTAAATATCGGGGGTATTCTTTTTCTAAAAACCTGTTGTATAGGATCTTGCTTTGTTCCAAAAAAGTGTTGTGGTCTGTGCAGTTTCGTCTGATCCTTCGAAATTGGCTATAGGGGATATTATGTATCCACTTTTTGTGGTGATTACTGTTGTAGTTGAGGAAGCTGTTGCTGTCTACGTCTTTGAAATATGTTTTTGATTTAATTTGGTTATTGTCAATACTTAGATACAAATCCAAATATTCAATATTGGATGTTTGAATATTAGCTGTGAATTCAATCCCCATGTCGTTCTGATTAAGGTGTTCTATGAAGTTGACCGCTGTGGTATTGTCTCCCCCCCAAAGGAAGATCAAATCGTCTATATAGCGGCCATAGAAGACCAGGTTCGCCCCCAAGTCTGCCGAATAGATGTACTTTTCTTCAAATAGTCCCATAAATAGGTTGGCAAAACTTGGGGCGAACCTGGTCCCCATGGCCGTGCCCTTAGTCTGTAAATAAAAATTATCTTGGTATATAAAATAATTATGTTGAAGTATAAATAAAATACTTTCTAAAATGAAATCACATTGTTGATCAGGTAGATAAATGTCTTTCTTGAGAAAATGTTCAATAGCTTGTAAACCTAAAGTATGTGAGATGTTGGAGTATAGCGAACTGACGTCGCATGTTATCCACAATAAATCTTTATCTTCTATGCTAATGTTATTCAGAAGCTGTAGCAAATGGGAGCTGTCCTTGATATATGAGGGCAATGTTATTACATGTTTTTGAAGGTATTGGTCCACGTAATATGACAGATTGTATGTGAGGTTGCCTATTCCAGCAATAATCGGGCGCCCTGGTGGATTGTTTTTATTTTTGTGTATTTTTGGTAAATGGTAATAGTGGGCTATGCTAGGATTTTGTGTTTTAAGAAAATCTTTTTCGTTCTTGTTTAAGATCTTTAAAGAAAAACCTTTATCTATAAGTTTTGTATATGATTGTAGGTACATATTTGTTGGATCTTGGTGTAAAATCTTATAGTAATTGTTGTCCCCCAATATCCTATTTGCCTCTTTAATATAGTCTTCTAAATTTTGAATGATTATTCCGCCGCCTTTATCAGCATCGCGGATAATGATATTGGGATTATTCTGTAAACTGTGAATGGCTCTTTGGTGGCTTAGGTAAGAATAATTTTTCTTTTGTTTTTTAGAATGTAACATTTTGTCGAAATCTTCTAAAACCATATTTTGAAAAAGTTCAATGTAATCTTTTTTCACATTGGTAGGGTTAAAGTTTGATTTATTTTTAACATCGGTATGTATGTATTCATCAAACAGATGGGTAGTGAGATCTTCGGTTTGTGAATATATACATGTTATGTTATTGTTAGATGGCATAGGATCAGTTAGTATAACTTGTATGTTGGGGTTGGCTATTTTACTTGATTTCAATTTTTTGTTGGCAAAATATTTTTGTAGCGTCAATTTTCGTGTGAAATGGTTGAGGTCTACAAAAATATCGAACATTTTGGGTGTATTTGGTGGGCAAAAAGATAAACCCTGCTTTAGAACTCTTTTTTCAGGAATAGATAATTCATGGGATGATAAATTAAAGATCCCTTGATCTAGTCTGGATAGTTTCTTTTCCTTGGTGGCAAGGGCTCTACCTCTGGAGCCTCGCTTTCTATAGTATGGGGTCTTTTGCTTGCTCTTATTATTGGGCTCTCGTTTCTTGTGTTGGGACCTGACCCTAAAAAATGAGCGGAATTATTGCTACTAGTGCTGGGAATTTCGGGGTCTATAGCTGGACTTCTGTGTTCTGAAGACAGAACACTGAACCTGTTAGGATGTTCATAATATTCCTGTTGTCCTTTTGAATGTGTGTTGATATGTTGGATATTAGGATTGTTAATCCTTGGTCCCATATGATGAGATTTCTGAAAGTTGTAACTAGGTGAGTTTTGGTCTGATAACGAGTATCGATCAGCAAAATAATTGGATGGTTCTGAGGATTGGTTTCTGGGATTGTAATGTGTTCTTTCTGGTTGGAGTGTGTGTTGGGGTTCTGGTTTGTAGTGTCGTTGAGTTTGATATGATTGATATGAGGGAAAAGAGGGGGTATGTGAGCCATAGGGTCTGTTATAATTGTTATTTATTTTTTTATATTATTCATATTTTTTCACAATTTTTCACATATTATTTCTTTTCTCACACCGTTTATACATTTTTTACATATTCCTACGAACACACACATGCAAACCATCATTCCATATGTGACCATCCAATGAACTTTACCAAACAGTCATAGGCGTATACTCACAATTAGGATTTTACCATCATTTAAAAACCTCATTAGAATACCATCATAAGTCCAATACACATAACAAAGATGGATAACCATCCTGAACATTATCATTCAGCAACCTTATTATCACTCCCTTTTGAGAATAGTGCATATATTAAGGTTACATTCAATAATATACTACAGTATCAGAATATGTGAACAGGTTCCATATATATACACAACAAAGTTTATAGTAATATCACATCTAAGGATATACTACAGTTCTCCAGATCATATTCGTATGTTTAGTATACGTACACTAAGTCAATAATCCTCTAAATTATAATCTTGAAGATTTTCATCTATCAAGGTTATTACCATCCCCATCTGGAGAAAATAAGCACATTTCTATATCACATCCAACACTACAATATAGTTCATATACATTAAGTATATCATAGACTAACAGGTATCGGGACTACAAAATTTAAAATAGACTCACAGGCATCGGAAATACAAAATTTAAAATAAAATACAAAAAATTATCTTTCTTAACCGTCAGTTCAAAAACAAAACTGAGAAAGGTTTAGGCATTCTGCAGAACGATAAATAGTACCTAATAAAAGATTTTTATGGGTTGCTTGGTTAACATCTTCTTTATAACCAATCAACACGCAGATTTTAGGCCCACCATGTTCTATATTTTATTACACCATGGCCGTCATTTTACATCAATTCTGTGCAATTTACATATCAGTTTACATTTATCACAACTATCTCAAATTGAAGTTCACAAATTGTTGTTATATATCTTTGTATTGCCTTTTGTATGTTTTCCTTTTAATATGCAATACAGATTTTAGGCCTACCATGATCTATATTTTATTACACAATGGCCTTCATTCTACATCAACTCTGTGCAATTTATAGATCAGTTTACATTCATCACAACTATTTCAAATTGAAATTTTCAAATCGTTGTTATATATCTTTGTATTGCCTTTCGTGTGTTTTCCTTTTAATATGCAATGTTGGCAAATCTAGGCCTTTTTTCTGGCTGATCCATACAGCTGTCCCCACTTTAAGCTATCATGACCATCCAATGCTGTCTAAACTCACACTAATTGTAACACCTGTAAGCCTTTGTTCGGCTTTTCAGTTGAATCTTGCAATGTATTTCATTGGTTTAAAACTTTTTGTGACAACTTCCGTTTTAATTATACAAATGTGTATAAAATGTCAAAATTTGTAACATATTTTATTCGCTTTGGTATATGAAGAAACGACCCTTGGAGGTTGAGAAACGCGTTATAATAAAGCCTTTTATAATTCTTTTAACCTTGGAAGTTGTACATTCCTTTTTTAACACAACTAAATTGAGCAAAACATCGAAGTTGCCAAACTAAGATACGCTCACAGCAAACTTTTCAATCCAAAGAAAAAGTCCCAGGAAGGATCCTGTCTGACAGTGTACTAGCCACTGATATAAGTGCTAGCAGGCGAGATTGTACTGGTCACAGCACAGTACCACAGTTATTGGTAAGCGCATTACCTCTCTGCTTTTGTATCATTCCTTTTGAAACAATATTACGCTATGTGGCGCCCTCTCCGTCTCTTTCTCTAAACAGTTACATCTCCGCTCTCTGGGAACAAGAGGAGCTGCCTTCACAGTAACATCGACGATCAAGATTACCACATACAAACGGACTGCAATTATTTTTTCCACAGCCACCAGCCGAGTAAGATATATTCGATAAAGACTGAGTAACTATTTTCGAGAACACTATATGTTTGGGATTATATATTTCCTCTTTTTTTATTTCATGTCTTGTATGTTTATAACAGCGCGCCTTTGTATCCCCTTATGAGATACTATACCATTCTTCTTTTGAAGAGAGCTAACCAAGGCTGCAGCTAAACAGGGGCTATATTCCAACCTATATAGGCCTGAAAATCACCAACAGGTATTTATAAAGATTTCAGATTTTTTCATTTTTTTCGTTATTTAATAATATAACACTATATAGGATCACTGTACTCTATTTGTTTTATATTTGAAGAAACCTTACAATAGAATGTCTTCAGCAGTTCATAGTGTAACAAAATAACCAAAGACCTAAGATTATACTAACTATTGATCTGCTAGCATATTTTATATATTATATAGTGCCATCACGCAAGCCAATATATTTTTTTCTTTAGATTGCATCTAATGAACACCTTCTCTCTTTTTTATTACAAAAAACGGATTATTTGAATGTCACAAAAAGCACTTTTTTTATTTTCATAATGTTTTAAAGGTATATTCCAACACAATTATGAGTGTTTGAAATTATTTTAAAAGTACAAACTCACTTGTTCTTTTAAAAAATATCACAGGGTGATTATATATCTATTGATTACACACTCATATATTTCTTTTTGTAATAACTAACACATCTTAGGGATCATTGCCGATTATTATTACAAGCAATATTTCACAAGGTTTTTCACACAACACCCTTTCCGAATTCACTCAATTTGAAAAATTCACAAGCAATACCACATTTTTATATTTCCCAATTTGAAAAATTCACAAGCAATACTACATTCACATATTTCCCATCAGGTTCCACTAACGCTTTCCCACCTGAGCACAGTCATTTATACACTCATTTCCTTTTTCTTTTTTCTTCTCACCTAATAGCTACACCCATACACGCTGATATAGTTTATCAGTGTTTTAAAACATGCAATCCAAAGAGGAAAGAAGCTCCAAGCGTATGGGGTTTAACCTATCAAAGGACATTTCAGTTGCAGAAGTACTATCTGATACACACGATATAAAACCGATGAGAGATCTCTTCTATCTATTAGAAGAAGAAATTAACAAGGAACATAGGCATTGGTGGGATTTAACAACTTTGGAAAAATATTTAGAAATTAATTACATACCCAGAGGCCTAAGACTACTAAAACATTGTTCTTTCAAAGAGGACCCAGAAATTCTAAAAAGATGGTATGAAGCTTTAAATGAATGCTCCATGAAATTAATTAAAATTTTAATAGACCACAGAAGAAAATTATACAGCCAGAGCAGCAATAACATAGAAAAGATTCAAACTGATCTCAAGGTGTATCAACAAAATCCAGATTACACCAAAATTAATAAAGACATTAATGAAAGAACCGATAGATATCAGGAGAACATAGTCAATATTAAAAACAAAAAACTTCAGAGAGATCATGAAGATTATGTTAATAACTGTGTGTATTCTTTTAATCGTCAGAATGACACACAAGAAAAACAGAATTTATGTTTACCTGATAAATTACTTTCTCCAACGGTGTGTCCGGTCCACGGCGTCATCCTTACTTGTGGGATATTCTCCTCCCCAACAGGAAATGGCAAAGAGCCCAGCAAAGCTGGTCACATGATCCCTCCTAGGCTCCGCCTACCCCAGTCATTCGACCGACGTTAAGGAGGAATATTTGCATAGGAGAAACCATATGTTACCGTGGTGACTGTAGTTAAAGAAAATAAATTATCAGACCTGATTAAAAAAACCAGGGCGGGCCGTGGACCGGACACACCGTTGGAGAAAGTAATTTATCAGGTAAACATAAATTCTGTTTTCTCCAACATAGGTGTGTCCGGTCCACGGCGTCATCCTTACTTGTGGGAACCAATACCAAAGCTTTAGGACACGGATGAAGGGAGGGAGCAAATCAGGTCACCTAAATGGAAGGCACCACGGCTTGCAAAACCTTTCTCCCAAAAATAGCCTCAGAAGAAGCAAAAGTATCAAATTTGTAAAATTTAGAAAAAGTGTGCAGTGAAGACCAAGTCGCTGCCTTACATATCTGATCAACAGAAGCCTCGTTCTTGAAGGCCCATGTGGAAGCCACAGCCCTAGTGGAGTGAGCTGTGATTCTTTCAGGAGGCTGCCGTCCGGCAGTCTCATAAGCCAATCGGATAATGCTTTTAATCCAGAAGGAGAGAGAGGTAGAAGTTGCTTTTTGACCTCTCCGTTTACCAGAATAAACAACAAACAAAGACAAAGTTTGTCTGAAATCCTTAGTAGCTGCTAAGTAAAATTTGAGAGCACGAACTACATCCAAGTTGTGCAACAAACGTTCCTTCTTTGAAACTGGATTAGGACACAAAGAAGGCACAACTATCTCCTGGTTAATGTTTTTGTTAGAAACAACTTTTGGAAGAAAACCAGGTTTAGTACGCAAAACCACCTTATCTGCATGGAACACCAGATAAGGAGAAGAACACTGCAGAGCAGATAATTCTGAAACTCTTCTAGCAGAAGAAATTGCAACCAAAAACAAAACTTTCCAAGATAATAACTTAATATCAACGGAATGTAAGGGTTCAAACGGAACCCCCTAAAGAACTGAAAGAACTAGGTTGAGACTCCAAGGAGGAGTCAAAATTTTGTAAACAGGCTTGATTCTAACCAGAGCCTGAACAAAGGCTAGAACATCTGGCACAGCTGCCAGCTTTTTGTGAAGTAACACAGACAAGGCAGAAATCTGTCCCATCAAGGAACTTGCAGATAATCCTTTTTCCAATCCTTCTCGAAGGAAGGATAGACTCTTAGGAATCTTAACCTTGTCCCAAGGGAATCCTGCAGATTCACACCAACAGATATACCAAATTATGTGGTAATTTTTCTGGTTACAGGCTTTCAGGCCTGAACAAGAGTATTAATAACAGAATCTGAGAACCCTCGCTTTGATAAGATCAAGCGTTCAATCTCCAAGCAGTCAGCTGGAGTGGGTCGAACGGACCTAGAACAAGAAGGTCTCGTCTCAAAGGTAGCTTCCATGGTGGAGCCGATGACATATTCACCAGATCTGCATACCAACTCCTGCGTGGCCACGCAGGAGCTATCAAAATCACCGACGCCCTCTCCTGATTGATCCTGGCTACCAGCCTGGGGATGAGAGGAAACGGCGGGAACACATAAGCTAGTTTGAAGGTCCAAGGTGCTACTAGTGCATCCACTAGAGCCGCCTTGGGATCCCTGGATCTGTACCCGTAGTAAGGAACTCTGAAGTTCTGACGAGAGGCCATCAGATCCATGTCTGGAATGCCCCACGGTTGAGTGACTTGGGCAAAGATTTCCGGATGGAGTTCCCACTCCCCCGGATGCAATGTCTGACGACTCAGAAAATCCGCTTCCCAATTTTCCACTCCTGGGATGTGGATAGCAGACAGGTGGCAGGAGTGAGACTCCGCCCATAGAATGATTTTGGTCACTTCTTCCATCGCTAGGGAACTCCTTGTTCCCCCCTGATGGTTGATGTATGAACTTGGCCCTCGCTAGCTGAGGCCAAGCTTTGAGAGCATTGAATATCGCTCTCAGTTCCAGAATATTTATCGGTAGAAGAGATTCTACCCGAGACCAAAGACCCTGAGCTTTCAGGGATCCCCAGACCGCGCCCCAGCCCATCAGACTGGCGACGGTCGTGACAATGACCCACTCTGGTCTGCGGAAGGTCATCCCTTGTGACAGGTTGTCCAGGGACAGCCACCAACGGAATGAGTCTCTGGTCCTCTGATTTACTTGTATCTTCGGAGACAAGTCTGAATAGTCCCCATTCCACTGACTGAGCATGAACAGTTGTAATGGTCTTAGATGAATGCGCACAAAAGGAACTATGTCCATTGCCGCTACCATCAAACCTATCACTTCCATGCACTGCGCTATGGAAGGAAGAGGAACGGAATGAAGTATCCGACAAGAGTCTAGAAGTTTTGTTTTTCTGGCTTCTGTCAGAAAAATCCTCATTTCTAAGGAGTCTATTATAGTTCCCAAGAAGGGAACCCTCGTTGACGGAGATAGAGAACTCTTTTCCACGTTCACTTTCCATCCGTGAGATCTGAGAAAGGCCAGGACAATGTCCGTGTGAGCCTTTACTTGAGGAAGGGACGACGCTCGAATCAGAATGTCGTCCAAGTAAGGTACTACAGCAATGCCCCTTGGTCTTAGCACCGCCAGAAGGGACCCTAGTACCTATGAGAAAATCCTAGGAGCAGTGGCTAATCCGAAAGAAAACGCCACGAACTGGAAATGCTTGTCCAGGAATTCAAACCTTAGGAACCGATGATGTTCCTTGTGGATAGGAATATGTAGATACGCATCCTTGAAATCCACCTTGGTCATGAATTGACCTTCCTGGATGGAAGGAAGGAGTGTTCGAATGGTTTCCATCTTGAACGATGGAACCTTGAGAAACTTGTTCAAGATCTTGAGATCTAAGATTGGTCTGAACGTTCCCTCTTTTTTGGGAACTATGAACAGATTGGAGTAGAACCCCATCCCTTGGTCTCCTAATGGAGCAGGATGAATCACTCCCATTTTTAGCAGGTCTTCTACCCAATGTAAGAATGCCTGTCTTCTTATGTGGTCTGAAGACAACTGAGACCTGTGGAACCTCCCCCTTGGAGGAAGCCCCTTGAACTCCAGAGAATAACCTTGGGAGACTATTTCTAGCGCCCAAGGATCCAGAACATCTCTTGCCCCAGCCTGAGCGAAGAGAGAGAGTCTGCCCCCCACCAGATCCGGTCCCGGATCGGGGGCCCGCATTTCATGCTGTCTTGGTAGCAGTGGCAGGTTTCCTGGCCTGCTTTCCTTTGTTCCAGCCTTGCATAGGTCTCCAGGCTGGATTGGCTTGAGAAGTATTACCTTCCTGCTTAGAGGACGTAGCCCTTGGGGCTGATCCGTTTCTGCGAAAGGGACGAAACTTAGGTTTATTTTTGGTCTTGAAAAGACCTATCCTGAGGAAGGGCGTGGCCCTTGCGCCCAGTGATATCAGAGATAATCTCTTTCAAGTCAGGGCCAAAGAGTGTTTTCCCCTTGAAAGGAATGTCAAGCAATTTGTTCTTGGAAGACGCATCCGCTGCCCAAGATTTTAACCAAAGCGCTCTGCGCCACAATAGCAAACCCAGAATTTTTTCGCCGCTAACCTAGCCAATTGCAAGGTGGCGTTTAGGGTGAAAGAATTAGCCAATTTAAGAGCACGAATTCTGTCCATAATCTCCTCATAAGAAGAAGAATTACTAATAATCGCCTTTCCTAGCTCATCAAACTAGAAACACGCGGCTGCAGTGACAGGGACAATGCATGCAATTGGTTGTAGAAGGGAACCTTGCTGAACAAACATCTTTAGCAGACCTTCTAATTTTTTATCCATAGGATCTTGGAAAGCACAACTATCTTCTATGGGTATAGTGGCGCGCTTGTGTAGAGTAGAAACCGCCCCCCTCGACCTTGGGGACTGTCTGCCATCAGTCCTTTCTGGGGTCGACTATAGGAAAACAATTTTATAAATATGGGGGGAGGTACTAAAGGTATACCGGGCCTGTCCCATTCTTTACTAACAATGTACGCCACCCGCTTGGATATAGGAAAAGCTTCGGGGGGCCCCGGGGCCTCTAAGAACTTTTCCATTTTACATAGTGGTTCTGGAATGACCAGATAATCACAATCATCCAAATTGGATAACACCTCCTTAAGCAGAGCGCGGAGATGTTCCAACTTAAATTTAAAAGTAATCACATCAGGTTCAGCTTGTTGAGAAATGTTTCCTGAATCTGAAATTTCTCCCTCAGACAAAACCTCCCTGGCCCCCTCAGACTGGTGTAGGGGCCCTTCAGAAACCATATCATCAGCGTTCTCATGCTCTACAGAATTTTCTAAAACAGAGCAGTCGCGCTTTCACTGATAAGTGGGCATATTGGCTAAAATGTTTTTGATAGAATTATCCATTACAGCCGTTAAATGTTGCATAGTAAGGAGTATTGGCGCACTAGATGTACTAGGGGCCTCCTGTATGGGCAAGACTGGTGTAGACGAAGGAGGGGATGATGCAGTACCATGCTTACTCCCCTCACTTGAGGAATCATCTTGGGCATCATTTTTACTAAATTTTTTTATGACATAAAATACATATAGTTAAATGAGAAGGAACCTTGGTTTCCCCACAGTCAGAACACAATCTATCTGGTAGTTCAGACATGATAAACAGGCATAAACTTGATAACAAAGCACAAAAAACGTTTTAAAATAAAACCGTTACTGTCACTTTAAATTTTAAACTAAACACACTTTATTACTGCAATTGCGAAAAAGTATGAAGGAATTGTTCAAAATTCACCAAAATTTCACCACAGTGTCTTAAAGCCTTAAAAGTATTGCACACCAAATTTGGAAGCTTTAACCCTTAAAATAACGGAACCGGAGCCGTTTTTATATTTAACCCCTTTACAGTCCCTGGAATCTGCTTTGCTGAGACCCAACCAAGCCCAAAGGGGAATACGATACCAAATGATGCCTTCAGAAAGACTTTTCTATGTATCAGAGCTCCACACACATGCAGCTGCATGCCATGCTGTCCTCAAAAACAAGTGCGCCATACCGGCGCGAAAATGAGGCTCTGACTATGATTAGGGAAAGCCCCTAAAGAATAAGGTGTCAAAAACAGTGCCTGCCGATATAATCATATCAAAATACCCAGATTAAATGATTCCTCAAGGCTAAATATGTGTTAATAATGAATCGATTTAGCCCAGAAAAAGTCTACAGTCTTAATAAGCCCTTGTGAAGCCTTATTTACTATCTTAATAAACATGGCTTACCGGATCCCATAGGGAAAATGACAGCTTCCAGCATTACATCGTCTTGTTAGAATGTGTCATACCTCAAGCAGTAAGAGACTGCACACTGTTCCCCCAACTGAAGTTAATTGCTCTCAACAGTCCTGTGTGGAACAGCCATGGATTTTAGTTACGGTGCTAAAATCATTTTCCTCATACAAACAGAAATCTTCATCTCTTTTCTGTTTCTGAGTAAATAGTACATACCAGCACTATTTTAAAATAACAAACTCTTGATTGAATAATAAAAACTACAGTTAAACACTAAAAAACTCTAAGCCATCTCCGTGGAGATGTTGCCTGTACAACGGCAAAGAGAATGACTGGGGTAGGCGGAGCCTAGGAGGGATCATGTGACCAGCTTTGCTGGGCTCTTTGCCATTTCCTGTTGGGGAGGAGAATATCCCACAAGTAAGGATGACGCCGTGGACCGGACACACCTATGTTGGAGAAATAAGAATAACCATAATACCACCCAGAATGAATGGAAAACTGTCCAATATGGAAAAGGTAAAAAACAAAAAGCTGCGCCAAACAATTATTATCAGAGTCACTCAGATAATCATTACATTCATTCTAATCATTCAGACAACAGGAACATTTTGCAGCACTATGGAACATTACACACTGGCCATAATAATAGGAACTCTTGGACTAACAACAGAAGATATAACAACACGCCTAATCACACATATCAATATACACAACATGCACAACAATACGGTCCTCCACAACACCAATCACGTTCCAATAACAATTATAACAGACCCTATGGCTCACATACCCCCTCTTTTCCCTCATATCAATCATATGAAACTCAACGACACTACAAAACAGAACCCCAACACACACACCAACCAGAAAGAACACATTACAATCCCAGAAACCAATCCTCAGAACCATCCAATTATTTTGCTGATCGATACTCGTTATCAGACCAAAACTCACCTAGTTACAACTTTCAGAAATCTCATCATATGGGACCAAGGATTAACAATCCTAATATCCAACATATCAACACACATTCAAAAGGACAACAGGAATATTATGAACATCCTAACAGGTTCAGTGTTCTGTCTTCAGAACACAGAAGTCCAGCTATAGACCCCGAAATTCCCAGCACTAGTAGCAATAATTCCGCTCATTTTTTAGGGTCAGGTCCCAACACAAGAAACGAGAGCCCAATAATAAGAGCAAGCAAAAGAACCCATACTATAGAAAGCGAGGCTCCCGAGGTAGAGCCCTTGCCACCAAGGAAAAGAAACTATCCAGACTAGATCAAGGGATCTTTAATTTATCATCCCATGAATTATCTATTCCTGAAAAAAGAGTTCTAAAGCAGGGTTTATCTTTTTGCCCACCAAATACACCCAAAATGTTCGATATTTTTGTAGACCTCAACCATTTCACACGAAAATTGACGCTACAAAAATATTTTGCCAACAAAAAATTGAAATCAAGTAAAATAGCCAACCCCAACATACAAGTTATACTAACTGATCCTATGCCATCTAACAATAACATAACATGTATATATTCACAAACCGAAGATCTCACTACCCATCTGTTTGATGAATACATACATACCGATGTTAAAAATAAATCAAACTTTAACCCTACCAATGTGAAAAAAGATTACATTGAACTTTTTCAAAATATGGTTTTAGAAGATTTCGACAAAATGTTACATTCTAAAAAACAAAAGAAAAATTATTCTTACCTAAGCCACCAAAGAGCCATTCACAGTTTACAGAATAATCCCAATATCATTATCCGCGATGCTGATAAAGGCGGCGGAATAATCATTCAAAATTTAGAAGACTATATTAAAGAGGCAAATAGGATATTGGGGGACAACAATTACTATAAGATTTTACACCAAGATCCAACAAATATGTACCTACAATCATATACAAAACTTATAGATAAAGGTTTTTCTTTAAAGATCTTAAACAAGAACGAAAAAGATTTTCTTAAAACACAAAATCCTAGCATAGCCCACTATTACCATTTACCAAAAATACACAAAAATAAAAACAATCCACCAGGGCGCCCGATTATTGCTGGAATAGGCAACCTCACATACAATCTGTCATATTACGTGGACCAATACCTTCAAAAACATGTAATAACATTGCCCTCATATATCAAGGACAGCTCCCATTTGCTACAGCTTCTGAATAACATTAGCATAGAAGATAAAGATTTATTGTGGATAACATGCGACGTCAGTTCGCTATACATCTCACATACTTTAGGTTTACAAGCTATTGAACATTTTCTCAAGAAAGACATTTATCTACCTGATCAACAATGTGATTTCATTTTAGAAAGTATTTTATTTATACTTCAACATAATTATTTTATATACCAAGATAATTTTTATTTACAGACTAAGGGCACGGCCATGGGGACCAGGTTCGCCCCAAGTTTTGCCAACCTATTTATGGGACTATTTGAAGAAAAGTACATCTATTCGGCAGACTTGGGGGCGAACCTGGTCTTCTATGGCCGCTATATAGACGATTTGATCTTCCTTTGGGGGGGAGACAATACCACAGCGGTCAACTTCATAGAACACCTTAATCAGAACGACATGGGGATTGAATTCACAGCTAATATTCAAACATCCAATATTGAATATTTGGATTTGAATCTAAGTATTGACAATAACCAAATTAAATCAAAAACATATTTCAAAGACGTAGACAGCAACAGCTTCCTCAACTACAACAGTAATCACCACAAAAAGTGGATACATAATATCCCCTATAGCCAATTTCGAAGGATCAGACGAAACTGCACAGACCACAACACTTTTTTGGAACAAAGCAAGATCCTATACAACAGGTTTTTAGAAAAAGAATACCCCCGATATTTACTTGACAGGTCTTTAGAAAGAGCATCACTATTAAATAGAAATGATATTCTAATCAACAAAAAGGACAACAGTCAATCACATAATACAATGACGAGAGAGACTATTTTCATAACACAATTTAATTCCGACTTCCACCAATTAGAACATATATTATACAAACATTGGCACATTATTCAAAGAGATCCCATTTTAAAACACTTAGTAAAAGATAAACCGAAAATAGTGTATAGGAGAGCTCCTACATTAAGAAGCAAACTAGCTCCAAGCAAAAAAGTCAAACATGTTCAGGGCAGAAATAAAAATCATATTCAAACACGAAACAAAGGTTTGTTTGGCCTATATGGGTTGTATAAATGCAGCAAATCGGGTTGTGGGACATGCAAAATTATTAAATCTGGTATAAAGAATTTCAAATCTACAGTTACAGGAGAAAATTTTCAGATTCCTATTTTTTTCAATTGCGAATCCTCCTATACAGTATATCTTATGGAGTGCATATGTGGCCTCCAGTACGTAGGTCGTACATCCAGGAGACTACGTACTAGGTGGGGTGAACACCACCGCAATTGTAAAAATTGTAAGAAAAAGAACATCAAACATAGCATACCCCATCATTGCTTGACAAAACACAATGGAAATCCTTATATTTATAATTACATCCCGATTGATTTCGTTCCAAAAAATAATGATTATAATAGACTAATTAAATTGAGACAACGCGAAACATTTTGGATTTATCGTTTAAGGACACTATATCCACTGGGGCTGAATGCCAATTTGGATCTGGCAGCCTTTAATTGATGGATATTACCACCATAGTAATTCAACCTTTTCTCCAGCTCTCAAACACTCACATACCCTACACTGCAGCCTTTTCTTCTCAATACATTAACACATCCCTCTCCCATTCATGTTTGCATGCTGTCATCATCTAGGAATAGATTAATACATCTATCTATCCCACACTACAGATACATTCACATATCTTATATTACAGACACACTTTATAACAATTTGCACACATTCATCCTACTTGCGTACATTACACATTATGGGCACACAAAAACCAAGCTCGCTCACATGACAAAACACACACAGACCGATTATTTACATACATCTCAATTATTTGTCACATACACTGCTAATACATGATCCAGCCCCACATACAATAAACTGTGGAACACCATTGGGTGACACATATTGTTTTTCAATATTTACATACATATTTACACTTTCAATCAACATTGTGGTTTATTTATTTTTTTATATTATTCATATTTTTTCACAATTTTTCACATATTTTTTCTTTTCTCACACCGTTTATACATTTTTTACATATTCCTATGAACACACACATGCAAACCATCATTCCATATGTGACCATCCAATGAACTTTACCAAACAGTCATAGGCGTATACTCACAATTAGGATTTTACCATCATTTAAAAACCTCATTAGAATACCATCATAAGTCCAATACACATAACAAAGATGGATAACCATCCTGAACATTATAATTCAGCAACCTTATTATCACTCCCTTTTGAGAATAGTGCATATATTAAGGTTACATTCAATAATATACTACAGTATCAGAATATGTGAACAGGTTCCATATATATACACAACAAAGTTTATAGTAATATCACATCTAAGGATATACTACAGTTCTCCAGATCATATTCGTATGTTTAGTATACGTACACTAAATCAACAATCCTCTAAATTATAATCTTGAAGATTTTCATCTATCAAGGTTATTACCATCCCCATCTGGAGAAAATAAGCACATTTCTATATCACATCCAACACTACAATATAGTTCATATACATTAAGTATATCATAGACTCACAGGTATCGGGACTACAAAATTTAAAATAGACTCACAGGCATCGGAACTACAAAATTTAAAATAAAATACAAAAAATTATCTTTCTTAACCGTCAGTTCAAAAACAAAACTGAGAAAGGTTTAGGCATTCTGCAGAACGATAAATAGTACCTAATAAAAGATTTTTATGGGTTGCTTGGTTAACATCTTCTTTATAACCAATCAACACGCAGATTTTAGGCCCACCATGTTCTATATTTTATTACACCATGGCCGTCATTTTACATCAATTCTGTGCAATTTACATATCAGTTTACATTTATCACAACTATCTCAAATTGAAGTTCACAAATTGTTGTTATATATCTTTGTATTGCCTTTTGTATGTTTTCCTTTTAATATGCAATACAGATTTTAGGCCTACCATGATCTATATTTTATTACACAATGGCCTTCATTCTACATCAACTCTATGCAATTTATAGATCAGTTTACATTCATCACAACTATTTCAAATTGAAATTTTCAAATCGTTGTTATATATCTTTGTATTGCCTTTCGTGTGTTTTCCTTTTAATATGCAATGTTGGCAAATCTAGGCCTTTTTTCTGGCTGATCCATACAGCTGTCCCCACTTTAAGCTATCATGACCATCCAATGCTGTCTAAACTCACACTAATTGTAACACCTGTAAGCCTTTGTTCGGCTTTTCAGTTGAATCTTGCAATGTATTTCATTGGTTTAAAACTTTTTGTGACAACTTCCGTTTTAATTATACAAATGAGTATAAAATGTCAAAATTTGTAACATATTTTATTCGCTTTGGTATCTGAAGAAACGACCCTTGGAGGTTGAGAAACGCGTTATAATAAAGCCTTTTATAATTCTTTTAACCTTGGAAGATGTACATTCCTTTTTTAACACAACTAAATTGAGCAAAACATCGAAGTTGCCAAACTAAGATACGCTCACAGCAAACTTTTCAATCCAAAGAAAAAGTCCCAGGAAGGATCCTGTCTGACAGTGTACTAGCCACTGATATAAGTGCTAGCAGGCGAGATTGTACTGGTCACAGCACAGTACCACAGTTATTGGTAAGCGCATTACCTCTCTGCTTTTGTATCATTCCTTTTGAAACAATATTACGCTATGTGGCGCCCTCTCCGTCTCTTTCTCTAAAGAGTTTTAACTTTCTGACCTCCGTCAGAAATATTTTCATTTCCACCGAGTCTATTAGTGTTCCTAGGAAGGGAACTCTTGTGAGGGGGGGAGAGAGAACTCTTTTTGATGTTCAGCTTCCACCCGTGAGACCTCAGAAAGGCCACTACAATTTCCGTGTGAGACTTGGCTCTTTGGAAAGTCGACGCCTGAATTAAGATGTCGTCTAGATAAGGCGCCACTGCTATGCCCCGCGGTCTTAGCACCGCCAGGAGTGACCCTAGCACCTTTGTGAAAATTCTGGGAGCAGTGGCCAACCCGAAAGGGAGAGCCACAAACTGATAATGCTTGTCCAGAAAGGCGAACCTGAGAAACTGGTGATGATCTTTGTGGATAGGAATGTGTAGATACGCATCCTTTAGATCCACGGTAGTCATATATTGACCCTCCTGGATCATTGGTAAGATTGTCCGAATGGTCTCCATCTTGAATGATGGGACTCTGAGGAATTTGTTTAGAATTTTGAGATCCAGGATTGGTCTGAAAGTTCCTTCTTTTTTGGGAACCACAAACAGGTTTGAATAAAACCCCAGCCCTTGTTCCACAATTGGAACTGGGTGGATAACTCCCATTGTATGTAGGTCTTCTACATAGTGTAAGAACGCCTCTTTCTTTGTCGTGTCTGTAGACAGACGAGAAATATGGAACCTTCCCCTTGGAGGGGAGTCCTTGAATTCTAGAAGATATCCCTGGGATACAATCTCTAAGGCCCAGGGATCGTGTACGTCTCTTGCCCAGGCCTGAGCAAAGGGAGAGAGTCTGCCCCCTACTAGATCCGGTCCCGGATCTGGGGCTACCCCATCATGCTGTCTTGGAGGCAGCTGCAGGCTTCTTGGCCTGTTTACCCTTGTTCCAGCCCTGGTAAGGTTTCCAGGCTGCCCTGGGTTGTGAAGTGTTACCCTCTTGCTTCGCAGCAGGGGAGGATGAAGCGAGACCGCTCCTGAAATTCAGAAAGGAACGAAAATTATTTTGTTTGTTCTTCGTCTTGAAGGACCTTTTCCCCCAGTGATTTCTGAAATAATCTCTTTCAATTCAGGCCCAAAGAGGGTCTTTCCTTTGAAAGGGATGTTCAATAGTTTGGATTTTGATGACACATCGGCCGACCAGGACTTTAGCCATAACGCCCTGCGCGCTAAAATGGCGAAACCTGAATTTTTTGCCGCTAACTTAGCTATTTGGAAAGCGGCATCTGTGATAAAAGAATTAGCCAGCTTAAGAGCCTTAATTCTGTCCATAATGTCCTCATATGAGGTCTCTGTCTGGAGCGCATCTTTCAGCACCTCGAACCAGAAAGCAGCTGCAGTAGTTACAGGAACAATGCACGCAATAGGTTGGAGAAGAAAACCTTGTTGAACAAAAATTTTCTTAAGTAAACCCTCTAATTTTTTATCCATAGGGTCTTTAAAAGCACAACTGTCTTCGATTGGTATAGTTGTGCGTTTAGCAAGTGAAGAAACAGCCCCCTCCACCTTAGGGACCGTCTGCCACGAGTCCTGCATGGGGTTAGATATGGAGAACATTTTCTTAAAAACAGGAGGGGGAACGAAGGGAATACCTGGTTTATCCCACTCCCTAGTAACGATATCCGCAATCCTCTTAGGGCCCGGGAACACATCAGTGTAAACAGGAACTTCTAGGTACTTGTCCATTTTACACAATTTCTCTGGAACCACCATAGGGTCGCAGTCATCCAGAGTAACTAATACCTCCCTGAGCAATAAGCGGAGGTGTTCTAGTTTAAATTTAAAAGCCAACGTATCTGAGTCTGTCTGAGGAGCAACCTTTCCCGAATCTGAAATTTCTCCCTCAGACAGCACATCCCTCGCCCCCATTTCAGAGCGTTGTGAGTGTATATCGGATACGGCTACTAAAGCGTCAGAATGCTCATAATCTGTTCTTAAAACAGAGCTATCACGCTTTGCAGGTAACACGGGCAGTTTAGATAAAAACACTGAGAGGGTATTATCCATAACTGCCGCCAAGTCTTGTAAGGTAAAAGAGACGCGCTAGAGGTGCTAGGCGTCGCTTGAGCAGGTGTAACTGGTTGTGACACTTGAGGAGAGGTTAACAGGCTAACCTCATTACCTTCTGTCTGAGAATCATCTTGGGCCACATTTTTAAGTGCAACAATATGTTCTTTAAAGTGTATAGACATATCAGTACAAGTGGGACACATTCTGAGAGGGGGTTCCACCATGGCTTCTAAACACATTGAACAAGGATTTTCCTTGGTGTCAGACATGTTTAACAGACTAGTAGTAAGACAAACAGGCTTAGAAATCACTTTAATCAAGTGAAAACACACTTTGCAAAAAAACGTTACTGTGCCTTTAAGAGATAAAAAAGGCACACAATTTTCCAAAACAGTGAAAAATGCAGCAAACTTTTCGAATTTTTACAGTATGTACCAAAAGCATTAGTAAGATTGCACCACTAGCAATAAAAACGATTAACCCCTTAATGCCTAAACCGGATTGATAGTAAGCAACAGACCGGTTAAAACAGATTCAGCACCTTGCCACAGCTCTGCTGTGGCCCTACCTGCCCTTAGGAGTCAGATTTGTGGGGAAAAAGCTTCTTATGGGCCCTCAAACTGTAGCAGGACCCTCCATGTGAAAAAGCCTGAAGATCTAGTCAATATAACCACGCATCTGAGGCGCGAAATTAGGCCCCTCCCACCTTATTCCGGTGCTGTGAGGCCTAAAGAAACACTCCTAAGTGTTTTAATAATAGCCATGTGGGTAACAACCTTTCCCTGAAAGAAACCCAAAGGAACCTTCAAAGTGTCACAAAAAACGATATTTTTAAATAAAAACCGTTTGTCATTAAGTAGTGTCAACCAGCATAAATTAGCCCTGTAATGTAAGATAGCAATTCCATACATAGTCTCTGAATACAGCTTACCCTTCCAGCATTATCACAGTCTTGTCTAGAAATAAATGACTGAACATACCTTATTGCAGCCTAACCTGCAAACCGTTCCCCCCAACTGAAGTTTTCTTGTACTCCTCAGTTCTTTGTGGGAACAGCAGTGGATTTTAGTTACAACATGCTAAAATCATCTTCCTCCCTGCAGAAATCTTCATCTCTTTTCTGCTAGAGAGTAAATAGTACACACCGGTACCATTTAAAATAACAAACTTTTGCTTGTAGAAAATAAAAACTACAATTCTAACACCACATTCACTTTACACTTCTGATTGCTTAGAGCCGGCAAAGAGAATGACTGGGGGTTGGAGCTAGAGGTGGAGCTATATGGACAGCTCTGCTGTGTGCTCTCTTTGCCACTTCCTGTAGGGAAGGAGAATATCCCACAAGTAAAGGATGAACCTGTGGACTGGATACACCTTACAAGAGAAAGGGTAGTAGAAGTGGCCTTCTGACCCTTATGCTTACCAGAGAAAACAACGAACAGGGCAGTAGATTGCCGTAAATCTTTAGTTGCTTGAAGGTAAATTTTTAGAGCGCGTACAACATCCAGATTATGTAAAAGACGTTCCTTCTGGGAATAAGGATTGGGTCAAAAAGAAGGACAGATAATTTCCTGATTAATATTGCGATCCGACACTACCTTCGGAAGAAATCCCAGCTTAGTACGAAGAACCGCCTTATCCGCATGAAAAATAATGTAAGGGGAATCACACTGCAGAGCCGAAAAGCTCAGAAACCCTACAAGCAGAAGAAATAGCAAGAAGAAACAAAACCTTCCAAGATAACGATTTAATATCCACAGAATGCATCGGCTAAAACGGAGCATGTTGCAAAACTTTAAGAACAAGGTTAAGGCTCCAAAGAGGAGCAAAAGATTTAAACACAGGTCTGATTCTGACCAGAGCCTGAACAAAAGATTGGACATTCAGCAAATCTGCCAGATGTTTGTGCAAAAGAATAGACAGTGCAGAAATCTGACCCTTCAGAGTATTGACTGACAAACCCTTCTCCAGGCCCTCCTGAAGAAAAGACAAAATTCTGGGTATCCTTACCCTGCTTCAACAGAAACCCTTAGACTCAGACCAATAAAGGTATTTGCGCCATACTTTATGGTAAATCCTGCGAGAATCAGGTTTATGAGCCTGGAGCATGGTATCAATGACCGTCTCAGAGAAGCCATGCCTAGCCAAAACTAGGCATTTAATCTCCAAGCAGTCAGCTTCAGAGAATCTAGATTTAGATGTAGAAGAGACCCTTAAGTAGAAGGTTCTTCCTCAGAGGTAACCTCCAAGGTGGAAGAGATGAGATCCTCACTAGATCCACGAACCTGATCCTGTGAGGCCATGCAGGAAAATCACAGATGCTTTCTCCTGTTTGATACAAGCAATGACTCGTGGAAGGAGAGCAAATGGAGGAAACAGGTATGCCAGATTGAAGTTCCAAGGAACCACCAGAGCCTCTGTTAGAACGGCCTGAGGATCTCTAGACCTTCCATACTTTGGAAGGTTGGCGTTTTGACGAGACGTCATCAGATCCAACACCAGAACCCCCCACATGAGGGTTATCCGAGAGAACACCTCCAGATGAAGAGCCAATTCCCCGGATGAAAAGTCTGTCTGCTCAGAAAATCCGCCTCCCAGTTGTCCACCCCTGGAATGCGAGTCACCTCCATCATTGCTAAGGAACTCAGAGTTCCCCCTGATAGTTGATGTAACCCACTGAGGTGATGTTGTCCGATTGGAATCTGATAAACCGGACTAAAGATAATTAAGGCCAAGCTGTCAAGGCATTGAAGATTGCTCTCAACTCTAAGATGTTTATGGGAAGACAAGACTCCTCCCGAGTCCACAGGCCCTGAGCTTTTAGTGAGCCTCTAACAGGCTGGCGTCCGTGGTCACAATCACCTAGGAAGGTCTCAGGAAGCAAGTGCCCCCCTGAGACAGATGGTCCTGTCAAATCCCTTGTTAGGGGATCCAGATCTATCCTCTGCGATAGATTTGAATGGTCTCCATTCCATTGACTGAGCATGCATAGTTGCAGAGGTCTCAGATGGAACCGAGCAAAAGGAATTATGTCCATGGAAGCCACCATCAGACCAATCACCTCCATGAATTGAGCCACTGATGGCCTAATAGCAGACTGGAGAGAAAGGCATGAAGCAAGAAGTTTGGATTTTCTGACATCCGTCAGGAAAACCTTCATGGACAGGGAATCTATGATTATCCCTAAGAAACACACCCTTGTAGCTGGAACAAGGGAACTCTTTTCAGATTTACTTTCCAGCCGTGGGAACGTAGAAAAGACAACAACATCTCATTATGAGATTTTGCTAGTTGAAAAGATGATGCCTGAACCAAGATGTCATCTAGGTAAGGAACCAGTGCAATTCCGTGAGATCTGACCACTCCCAAAGAGCCCCCAGAACCTTTGTGAATATTCTTGGCGCGGTGGCATGGCCAAACGGAAGTGAAACAAACTGGAAATGCTTGTCCAGAAAGGCAAACCTCAGAAACTGGTGATGATCCCTGTGAATGGGAACATGAAGATACGGGTCCTTCAGGTCTATGGTCATCATGAACTGAACCTCTTGAACCAAAGGAAGAATGGAACGAATGGTTTCCATTTCGAAGGAAGGAACCCTGAGAAATTTGTTGAGACACTTTAGGTCTAAAATGGGACGGAAAGTTCCCTCCATTTTGGGAACCACAAAAAGATTTGAATAGAATCCTAGACCCCGTTCCCTTACAGCAGAGCTTTCCAAACTTTTCATGTCGTGACACACTTTTTAGACCTACATCATTTCGCGACACACTAATTCAGTTGTACTAGCAAACAGAAGGTTAAACTAACTTGTTTTAAGAGATACGGACACATACATAAATTATATAATAATGAAATGTATTTAAAAGTAACAGTATGTAAGTATGTGCAAGAATTAAAAAAAAGTTTAATAACACCAATAGCTACTTACTATTTTAATGGGATGTATAAGGTTGATGGGATGAACACAGTTTCCGAATATTTGGTGTAATATTAGATAAAGACACTTGCATTTTTAAGCTTCCACTTCCTATCCATATATCAAGAGCAGGAGCAGCAATGCACTACTGGGAGCTAGTTACAAAAAAAACCCAACTGACTTCAGCTCAGTGTTTAAGCTGCCACCCTCAGAGCTCGGTGAGTCCGATTGACTACTTCCTGCGCTGGAAACACACTGCTGTCCCACTCACTGACTACACATGCAGTCACGAGCCAATTAAGGAGACTACACATGCAGTCAGGAGCCAATGTGATATGTGTAGCAGGCAGGCGAAAAGTCAGAAACCAAAAAAAATAATTTAAAAAAAATTTGTGCTGAAGCAGGGACACACCTACACACTGCTGCCGACACACTAGTGTGTCCCGACACACAGTTTGGAAAGCACTGCCTTACAGGAACTGGAACAATCACTCCCAGGGAAGATAGGTCCTTTACGCAGTTTAAGAAGGCCTCTCTTGAAAAAGGCCCTCTCTAAGGGCCGAAATGCGTTGACCTATTGGTACTAGGATTTCTGAGGCTTGTATTTCTTCCAGGATCGTCTATAATTTGGTGAGTGTTATTTCAATATACTACTCCTTTTAGATGCCATTTTTGCACATGTAGTTTTTTCCGTTTTTTTTTTTTTCCTTTCCTTTTTTTAAGGCTACCTTTGTTGATCATCATCATTTATTTTTGTTCATACACCGATCACACACAATCAGAACTGTTGTGGGATTTCCAGGATTAAGGTTTAAAGGAACTTTCTTCTTTTCTGCCCACTCATCTTCTGGACACTAGAATTATAACTACCAGGAACATTATTAATCCAGCAATATTTATTTTTATCTTTATTTTTATTTGTCTTTATTTTTATTTTTTCACTCGTACACATTATAAATCACCTAGGTGACCTATATATATATATATATATATATATATATATATATATATATATATATATATATATATATATTTTAGGGTATTTTTATCCAGTTTGGCGCTCCTATAACTTTAGCTTCCTCTCTCTTTACCTGGTCTGCAGATAATCTGCCCCTGGGAAGACAAGTCTTGAAACCTATTCTGTAACCCTAGGATACTATGTCCACTGCACAAGGGTCTGGAAAACTCGTATTCAAGTCTGACGAAAAAGGGAAAGTCTGCCCCCTTCCTGATCCAGGACAGGACCAGGGGCAATCCCTTCATGCTGATTTAGAATCAGTGGAAAGCTTCTAGTTTGCTTCTCTTTATTCCAAGGCTGACTGGACCTCGATGAGGTCTTCGATTGCTCCGGCTTGGAAGAGGAGAAGGAAGACTTCTGTCCTTTGACATTACGAAAGGAACGAAAATTTGAATTCTGCGACCCTTAGGTCTATTCTTCTTGTCCTGATGTAGGAAAGATCCCTTTCCACTCGTAATCTCAGGAATGATCTCTGCCAGACCAGGACCAAATAAAGTCTTACCCTTATAAGGTAAAGACAAAAGCTTTGACTTGGAAGTTACATCAGCCGACCAAGATTTTAACCACATAGCTCTGCAAACTAGAACCACAAAGCTAGAGATATTGGCTCCCAGCCTAATCACTTTCATGTTGGCATCACAGATTAAAACTTAAATTATGCTTACCTGATCATTTTCTTTTCTTTTGAACAGGGAGAGTCCACAGCTACATTCATTACTTTTGGGAAATACAGAACCTGGCCACCAGGAGGAGGCAAAGACACCCCAGCCAAAGGCTTAAATACCTCCCCCCCCTTCCCTCATCCTCAGTCATTCTGCCAAGGGAAAAAGGAACAGTAGGAGAAATATCCGGATGAAAAAAGGTGCCAGAAGAATAAATAAAAAAGAATTGAAGGCCGCCCACAGAAAAAAAACGGGTGAGGAGCTGTGGACTCTTCCCGTTCAGAAGAAAAGAAAATTATCAGGTAAGCATAATTTAAGTTTTTCTTCTTAAAACGGGGAGAGTTAACAGCTGCATTCATTACTTTTGGGAAAACATTAGCTTATGGAGGACACTTCTGATGACACCACAGCCTGACACAACCCGGATTCCCGATAAAAACTACTTCATCATCCAATAGAATAAGATTTGAACAGCCAATAGGATTTTAGCAGCTCTAATTCTTATTGGCCGATTTAAATTTTTCAGCCAATAGGAATGCAAGGGACGCCCATCTTGAATCACGTACCTTGCATTGAAGATTCAGTGTACGGCTGCGTACGGCATGAAGATAGAAGATGCCACCTGGAAGAAGATAGAAGAGGCTGTTTGCATGAAGACTTCTCGCCGTCTGGATGAGGACTTTGCTGCCTGGATGAAGATACAAGAGGCCGTCTGGATGAAGACTTCTTGCCGCCTGGATGAGGACTTCCCCGCCTAGATGAAGATCGTTCAAGCGGGACTTCAAAAACTGTAGGTGGATCTTCGGGGGTTAGTGATAGGTTTTTTAAGGGTTTTTTTGGGTGGGTTTTTTTTTTTAGTTTAGGATTTGGGCTTGTAAAAGAGCTAAATGCCCTGGTAAAAGAGTTGTTTAACTTAGGGCAATGCCCTACAAAAGGCCCTTTTAAGGGGTATTGGTAGTTTATTGTAGGCTAGGTTTTTTTTTTATTTTAGGTGGGCTTTTTTATTTTGATAGGGCTATTAGATTAGGTGTAATTCTTTTTTATTTTGGATAATTTTGTTTGTTATTTTTCGTAATTTAGTGTTTGTTATTTTTTGTAATTTAGTCTTTTTATTTTTTGTAATTAGATACACCTAGATTACTAGTCTTGCGTTAGGGTTAAAAAGCAGCGTTAAGAGGTCCTAACGCTGCTTTTTCCTAACGCTGGTATTACGAGTCTTGAAATGACAGGCTCACCGCTCACTTTTTTGGCCAGAGTCGTTAACACCGCAAATCCACTTACGTAAATTGCGTATCCTATATTTTCAATGGGACTTGCATAACGCCGGCATTACGAGTCTGCAAAAAAGTGAGCAGTACAGCCTCTCCTGTCAAGACTGGTACCGCATTTAAAAGTCAGTAGTTAAGAGTTTTATGGGCTAACGCCGTAGCATAAAACTCTTAACTAAAGTACTAAAAAGTACACTAACACCCATAAACTACCTATTAACTCCTAAACCGAGGCCCCCCCACATCGCAAACACTAAAAAAAAATATGTAACCCCTAATCTGCCGAACCGGACATCGCCGCCACTATAAAATATTTATTAACCCCTAAACCGCCGCCCTCCCGCATCGCAAACACTAGTTAATTTCATTAACCCCTAATCTGCCGTCCCTAACATCGCCGACACCTACCTACATTTATTAACCCCTAATCTGCCGCCCACAACATCGCCGCCACTATATTAAATTTATTAACCCCTAAATCTAAGTCTAACCCTAACACCCCCTAACTTAAATATAATTTAAATAAATCTAAATAAAATAACTACAATTCACTAAATTATTCCTATTTAAAACTAAATACTTACCTATAAAATAAAGCCTAACGGCTAGATTTAGAGTTTGGCGGCCAAAGGGGTGCGTTAGCTACGCATGCTTTTTTCCCCCCGCACCTTTTAAATACAGCTGGTATTTAGAGTTCACAGAATGGCTGGGTTTTCAGTGCGTTAGGCTCCAAAAAGGGAGCGTAGAGCATAATTTAACGCCACTGCAACTCTAAATTCCAGCGGTGCTTACGGACGCGGCCAGCTTCAAAAACGTGCTCGTGCACGATTCCCCCATAGAAAACAATGGGGCCATTTGAGCTGAAAAAAAACCTAACACCTGCAAAAAAGCAGCGTTCAGCTCCTAACGCAGCCCCATTGTTTTCTATGGGGAAACACTTCCTACGTCTGCACCTAAAACTCTAACATGTACCCCGAGTCTAAACACCCCTAACCTTACACTTATTAACCCCTATTCTGCCGCCCCCGCTATCGCTGACACCTGCATATTTTTTTAACCCCTAATCTGCCGCTCCGTACACCGCTGCAACCTACATTATCCCTATGTACCCCTAATCTGCTGCCCCTAACACCGCCGACCCCTATATTATATTTATTAACCCATAATCTGCCCCCCACAACGTCGCCTCCACCTACCTACAATAATTAACCCCTAATCTGCCGACCAAACCGCACCGCTACTATAATAAAGTTATTAACCCCTAATCCGCCTCACTCCCGCCTCAATAACCCTATAATAAATAGTATTAACCCCTAATCTGCCCTCCCTAACATCGCCGACACCTAATTTCAAACATTAACCCCTAATCTGCCGACCGGAGCTCACCGCTATTCTAATAAATTTTTTAACCCCTAAAGCTAAGTCTAACCCTAACCCTAACACCCCCCAAAATTAAATATAATTTAAATCTAACGAAATAAAACATAATTTATGCTTACCTGATAAATTTATTTCTCTTGTAGTGTGTTCAGTCCACGGGTCATCCATTACTTATGGGATATATTCTCCTTCCCAACAGGAAGTTGCAAGAGGATCACCCAAGCAGAGCTGCTATATAGCTCCTCCCCTCACATGTCATATCCAGTCATTCGACCGAAACAAGACGAGAAAGGAGAAACTATAAGGTGCAGTGGTGACTGGAGTTATAATTTTAAAATTTAGAACCTGTCTGAAAAAGACAGGGCGGGCCGTGGACTGAACACACTACAAGAGAAATAAATTTATCAGGTAAGCATAAATTATGTTTTCTCTTGTTAAGTGTGTTCAGTCCACGGGTCATCCATTACTTATGGGATACCAATACCAAATCTAAGTACACGGATGATGGGAGGGACAAGGCAGGAACATTAAACAGAAGGAACCACTGCCTGTAGAACCTTTCTCCCAAAACCAGCCTCCGAAGAAGCGAAAGTGTCAAATTTGTAAAATTTGGAAAAAGTATGAAGTGAAGACCAAGTTGCAGCCTTGCAAATCTGTTCAACAGAGGCCTCATTCTTAAAGGCCCAGGTGGAAGCCACAGCTCTGGTGGAATGAGCTGTAATTCTTTCAGGAGGCTGCTGTCCAGCAGTCTCATAGGCTAAACGTATTATGCTACGAAGCCAAAAAGAGAGAGAGGTAGCCGAAGCCTTTTGACCTCTCCTCTGTCCAGAGTAAACGACAAACAGAGAAGAAGTTTGTCTAAAACCTTTAGTTGCCTGTAAGTAGAACTTCAGAGCACGGACCACGTCTAGATTATGCAAAAGACGTTCCTTCTTTGAAGAAGGATTAGGACATAATGATGGAACAACAATCTCTTGATTGATATTCCTGTTAGAAACAACCTTAGGTAAAAACCCAGGTTTAGTACGCAGAACTACCTTGTCTGAATGAAAGATCAGATAAGGAGAATCACAATGTAAGGCAGATAACTCAGAGACTCTTCGAGCCGAGGAAATAGCCATCAAAAACAAAACTTTCCAAGATAAAAGCTTAATATCAATGGAATGAAGGGGTTCAAACGGAACACCCTGAAGAACTTTAAGAACCAAGTTTAAGCTCCACGGAGGAGCAACAGCTTTAAACACAGGCTTAATTCTAGCCAAAGCCTGACAAAAGGCCTGGACGTCTGGATGCTCTGCCAGACGCTTGTGTAAAAGAATAGACAGAGCTGAAATCTGTCCCTTTAGCGAACTAGCGGATAAACCCTTTTCTAAACCCTCTTGTAGAAAAGCTAATATCCTAGGAATCCTAACCTTACTCCATGAGTAACTCTTGGATTCGCACCAATATAAATATTTACGCCATATCTTATGGTAAATTTTTCTTGTCACAGGTTTCCGAGCCTGTATTAATGTATCAATAACCGAATCCGAAAACCCACGCTTTGATAGAATCAAGCGTTCAATTTCCAGGCAGTCAGCCTCAGAGAAATTAGGTTTGGATGGTTGAAAGGACCCTGAATTAGAAGGTCCTGCCTCAGAGGAAGAGACCATGGTGGACAGGACGACATGTCCACTAGGTCTGCATACCAGGTCCTGCGTGGCCACGCAGGCGCTATTAGAATTACTGATGCCCTCTCCTGTTTGATCCTGGCAATCAGCCGAGGTAGCAACGGAAATGGTGGAAACACATAAGCTATGTTGAAAACCCAAGGGGCTGCTAATGCATCTACCAGCACCGCTCCCGGGTCCCTGGACCTGGATCCGTAACAAGGAAGCTTCGCGTTCTGGCGAGATGCCATGAGATCCAGATCCAGTTTGCCCCAACGACGAATCAGTTGAGCAAATACCTCCGGGTGAAGTTCCCACTCTCCCGGATGAAAAGTCTGGCGACTTAGGAAATCCGCCTCCCAGTTCTCTACGCCTGGGATGTGAATCGCTGACAGGTGGCAAGAGTGAGACTCTGCCCAGCGAATTATCTTCGAGACTTCCAACATCGCTAGGGAACTCCTGGTTCCCCCCTGATGATTGATGTAAGCCACAGTCGTGATATTGTCAGACTGAAATCTGATGAACCTCAGCTTTGCTAACTGAGGCCAAGCTAGAAGAGCATTGAATATTGCCCTTAATTCTAGAATGTTTATTGGGAGGAGTTTCTCCTCCTGAGTCCACGATCCCTGAGCCTTCAGGGAATTCCAGACTGCTCCCCAGCCTAGAAGGTTGGCATCCGTTGTTACAATCGTCCAATCTGGCCTGCGAAAGGTCATTCCTTTGGACAGATAAACCGGTGACAACCACCAGAGAAGCGAATCTCTGGTCTCCTGGTCCAGATTTAGCAAAGGGGACAGATCTGAGTAATCCCCGTTCCATTGACTGAGCATGCGCAGCGGTCTGAGATGCAGGCGCGCAAATGGCACTATGTCCATTGCCGCGACCATTAAGCCGATTACCTCCATGCACTGAGCTACTGATGGGCTTGGAATGGAATGAAGGACACAGCAAGCATTGAGAATCTTTGATAACCTGGACTCCGTCAGGTAAATCATCATCTCTACAGAATCTATAAGAGTCCCTAGAAAAGGAACCCTTGTGAGTGGTAACAGAGAACTCTTTTCCACGTTCACTTTCCACCCATGCGACCTCAGAAATGCTAGAACTATCTCTGTATGAGACTTTGCATTCTGAAAACTTGACACTTGTATCAGAATGTCGTCTAGGTACGGAGCCACCGCTATGCCTCGTGGTCTTAGTACCGCCAGAAGTGAGCCCAGAACCTTCGTAAAAATTCTCGGGGCCGTGGCTAACCCGAAGGGAAGAGCCACAAATTGGTAATGCCTGTCTAGAAAGGCAAACCTCAGGTACCGATAATGATCTTTGTGAATCGGTATATGAAGGTAAGCATCCTTTAAGTCCACCGTGGTCATATATTGACCCTCTTGGATCATGGGTAGGATGGTTCGAATGGTTTCCATCTTGAACGATGGTACCCTTAGGAATTTGTTTAGGATCTTTAAGTCCAAGATTGGTCTGTAGGTTCCCTCTTTTTTGGGAACCACAAATAGATTTGAGTAAAATCCTTGTCCCTGTTCCGATCGCGGAACTGAGTGGATCACCCCCATGATTAAGAGGTCTTGTACACATTGTAGAAATGCCTCTCTCTTTACTAGGTTTGTCGATAACCTCGAAAGATGGAACCTCCCTTGTGGAGGAGAGGATTTGAAATCCAGAAGGTATCCCTGAGATATAATCTTTAACGTCCAGGGATCCTGCACATCTCTTGCCCAAGCCTGGGCAAAGAGAGAAAGTCTGCCCCCCACTAAATCCGTCTCTGGATAGGGGGCCCTGACTTCATGCTGTCTTAGGGGCGGGAGTAGGCTTTCTGGCCTGCTTGCCCTTGTTCCATGACTGGTTGCCTTTCCAACCTTGTCTGTAACGAGCAGTAGTTCCTTCCTGTTTTGGAGCGGAGGAAGTCGATGCTGCTCCTGCCTTGAAGTTAAGAAAGGCACGAAAATTAGACTGTTTGGCCTTTGGTTTGGCCCTGTCCTGAGGAAGGGCGTGGCCCTTACCTCCCGTAATGTCAGCAATAATTTCCTTCAAACCGGGCCCGAATAAGGTCTGCCCTCTGAAAGGAATGTTAAGTAGTTTAGACTTGGAAGTTACATCCGCTGACCAGGATTTAAGCCAGAGCGCTCTGCGCGCCTGTATGGCGAATCCGGAATTTTTAGCCGTAAGTTTGGTTAGATGTACTACGGCATCTGAAACAAATGCATTAGCTTGCTTAAGGGTTCTAACTTTGCTCAAGGTCTCATCCAACGGCTCTGTGCGAATCGCCTCTTCCAGAGACTCAAACCAGAATGCCGCTGCAGCCGTGACAGGCGCAATGCATGCAAGAGGCTGCAGAATAAAACCCTGTTGAACAAACATTTTCTTAAGATAACCCTCTAATTTTTTATCCATTGGATCTGAGAAAGCACAACTATCCTCCACCGGGATAGTGGTACGCTTGGCTAACGTAGAAACTGCTCCCTCCACCTTAGGGACCGTCTGCCATAAGTCTCGTGTGGTGGCGTCTATAGGGAACATTTTTCTAAATATCGGGGGAGGGGAAAAAGGCACACCGGGTTTATCCCACTCCTTACTTATAATTTCTGTAAGTCTTTTTGGTATAGGAAAAACGTCAGTACACACCGGTACCGCATAGTATCTATCCAACCTACACAATTTCTCTGGAATTGCCACCGTGTCGCAATCATTCAGAGCCGCTAATACCTCCCCTAGTAACACATGGAGGTTCTCAAGCTTAAATTTAAAATTTGAAATTTCTGAATCCGGTCTCCCCGGATCAGAACCGTCACCGACAGAATGAAGCTCACCGTCCTCATGTTCTGCAAATTGTGACGCAGTATCAGACATGGCTCTCGTGTCATCAGCGCGCTCTGTCCTTAACCCAGAGCTATCGCGTTTGCCCCTTAATTCGGGCATATTATATAATACTTCTTTCATAACATTAGCCATATCATGTAAAGTGATTTGTAAGGGCCTAGATGTACTAGGTGTCTCAATCCTACGCATCTCCCGAGCGGGAGACGCAGGTACTGACACGTGAGGAGAGTTAGACGGCATAACTTCCCCCTCGTTGTCTGGTGATAGCTTCTTTATCGGTACAGATTGACTTTTATTCAAAGCAATATCAATAAAATTGGTACACATCGTTCTATTGGGCTTTTGAACATGATGAACAAACAGTTTCCTCTGAATCAGACATGTTTAAAACAGACTTAGCAATGAAAACTAACAAGCTTGGAAATCACTTTCAATAAGTTTTACAAGCAATATAAAAAAACGCTGCAGCGCTTCAATAATACAGATATAATTAAACAATTCTTAACAAGAAGTGTATTATTAGCAGAGGATTGCACCCATTAGCAAAAGGATGATTAACCCCTCAATACCCAAAACGGATAAAACAGATATCAATTAAGATTTAACGCTGTCACAGATCTGCTGTGACTGATTACCTCCCTCACAAATGAAATTTGCAGACCCCTGAGCTCTCTAGAGACGTCCTGGATCAAGGACGAAGAAGCAGAAAGACTATGCAATAATTTTAACTGCGCAACAAGGCGCTAAAACAAGGGCCCTCCCACTCCAATCACAACAGTGGGAGCCCTGATATAACGGTTTCCATGCAGAAAAATATGTTAGCCATGTGGAATCATGCCCAAAGCGATTTATCACCAAAGTACCTCACAAAAACGAATAACATGCCAGTAAACGTTTTATTAAAAAACAACATTTTTCAATGTCATGCAAAGCTATCACTAAGCCTGCTACCAGGCTACCACTGCAGAGAAGGCTTAAGTATTATTTCAGTGTTAACAGTATTTTCTCAGTCAAATTCTAGTCCCTAGAATATAACTCGACTGCGCATACATTTATCAGCCTGATACCAGTTGCTACTACTGCATTTAAGGCTGTACTTACATCATACGGTAACAGCAGTATTTTCTTAGTCAATTCCATTCCCAGAAAATAAAGTACTGCACATATCTCATTTGCGGAGGACCCCGCATGCTATTCCTGGTTTCTGAAGTTACCCCACTCTTCAGAATGTCAAGAACAGCCAGTGGATCTTAGTTACGCCTGCTAAGATCATAGATAAAAAACGCAGGCAGTTTCTTCTTCCAAATACTGCCTGAGATAGAAAAACAGCACACTCCGGTGCCATTTAAAATAACAAACTTTTGATTGAAGAATAGTTAAGTAAAAACTCCAGCTCCTCTCGCGACCTCCTTCTTTGTTGAGGGTTGCAAGAGAATGACTGGATATGACATGTGAGGGGAGGAGCTATATAGCAGCTCTGCTTGGGTGATCCTCTTGCAACTTCCTGTTGGGAAGGAGAATATATCCCATAAGTAATGGATGACCCGTGGACTGAACACACTTAACAAGAGAAATTAACTATTATTAAATAACTTATTCCTATTTAAAGCTAAATACTTACCTGTAAAATAAACCCTAATATAGCTACAATATAAATTATAATTATATTGTTGCTATTTTAGGATTCATATTTATTTTACAGGAAACTTTGTAATTATATTAACCAGGTACAATAGCTATTAAATAGTTAATAACTATTTATTATTTACCTAGTTAAAATAATTACAAAATTACCTGGAAAATAAATCCTAACCTAAGTTACAATTAAACCTAACACTACACTATCAATAAATTAATTAAATAAAATACCTACAATTATCTACAATTAAACCTAACACTACACTATCAATAAATTAATTAAATACAATACCTACAAATAACTACAATTAAATAAACTAACTAAAGTACAAAAAATAAAAAAGAACTAAGTTACAAAAAAAAAAAAATATTTACAAACATTAGAAAAATATTACAACAATTTTAAACTAATTACACCTACTCTAAGCCCCCTAATAAAATAACAAAGCCCCCCAAAATAAAAAAAATGCCGTACCCTATTCTAAAATTAAAAAAGTTCAACGCTCTTTTACCTTACCAGCCCTTAAAAGGACCTTTTGTGGGGCATGCCCCAAATAATTCAGCTCTTTTGCCTGTAAATAAAAACATACAATACCCCCCCAACATTACAACCCACCACCCACATACCCCTAATCTAACCCAAACCCCCCCTTAAATAAACCTAACACTAAGCCCCTGAAGATCTCCTTACCTTGTCTTCACCTCACCGGGTTCACCGATCGGTCCAGAAGAGGGTCCTAAGTCTTGATCCAAGCGGCGGATGAAGAACTCCATCATCGGGCTGAAGTCAGAAGTCCATCATCGGGATGAAGTCTTCTATCAAGCCGCATCTTCAATCTTCTTTCTTCCGGAGCGGAGCGGAGCCATCTTCTTCCCAGCCAACGCGGATCCAACCTCTTCAAGCGACGTCTACTCGCCGAATGACGGTTCCTTTAAATGATGTCATCCAAGATGGCGTCCCTCGAATTCCGATTGGCTGATAGGATTCTATCAGCCAAATGGAATTAAGGTAGGAAAATTCTGATTGGCTGATCCAATCAGCCAATCAGATTGAGCTCGCATTCTATTGGCTGATCGGAACAGCCAATAGAATGCAAGCTCAATCTGATTGGCTGATTGGATCAGCCAATCGGATTGAACTTGAATCTGATTGGCTGATTCCATCAGCCAATCAGAATATTCCTACCTTAATTCCGATTGGCTGATAGAATCCTATCAGCCAATCGGAATTCGAGGGACGCCATCTTGGATGACGTCATTTAAAGGAACCGTCATTCGGGGAGTAGGCGTCGCTTGAAGAGGTTGGATCCGCGTCGGCTGGGAAGAAGATGGCTCTGCTTCGCTCCGGAAGAAAGAAGATTGAAAATGCGGCTTGATAGAAGACTTCATCCCGATGATGGACTTCCAACTTCAGCCCGATGATGGAGTTCTTCAGCCGCCGCTTGGATCAAGACTTCGGACCCTCTTCTGGACCGATCGGTGAACCCGGTGAGGTGAAGACAAGGTAGGGAGATCTTCAGGGGCTTAGTGTTAGGTTTATTTAAGGGGGGTTTGGGTTAGATTAGGGGTATGTGGGTGGTGGGTTGTAATGTTGGGGGGGGGTATTGTATGTTTTTTTTTTACAGGCAAAAGAGCTGAATTCTTTGGGGCATGCCCCACAAAGGGCCCTTTTCAGGGCTGGTAAGGTAAAAGAGCTTTGAACTTTTTAAATTTAGAATAGGGTAGGGCATTTTTTTATTTTGGGGGGCTTTGTTATTTTATTAGGGGGCTTAGAGTAGGTGTAATTAGTTTAAAATTGTTGTAATATTTTTCTTATGTTTGTAAATATTTTTTATTTTTTGTAACTTAGTTCTTTTTTATTTTTTGTACTTTAGTTAGTTTATTTCATTGTATTTATTTGTAGGTATTGTATTTAATTAATTTATTGATAGTGTAGTGTTAGGTTTAATTGTAGATAATTGTAGGTATTGTATTTAATTAATTTATTGATAGTGTAGTGTTAGGTTTAATTGTAGATAATTGCAGGTATTGTATTTAATTAATTTATTGATAGTGTAGTGTTAGGTTTAATTGTAACTTAGGTTAGGATTTATTTTACAGGTAATTTTGTAATTATTTTAACTAGGTAACTATTAAATAGTTATTAACTATTTAATAGCTATTGTACCTGATTAATATAATTACAAAGTTGCCTGTAAGATAAATATTAATCCTAAAATAGCTACAATATAATTATAATTTATATTGTAGCTATATTAGGGTTTATTTTACAGGTAAGTATTTAGCTTTAAATAGGAATAATTTATTTAATAAGAGTTAATTTATTTAGTTAGATTTAAATTATATTTACCTTAGGGGGGTGTTAGGGTTAGGGTTAGAATTAGCTTTAGGGGTTAAAAAATTTATTAGAATAGCGGTGAGCTCCGGTCGGCAGATTAGGGGTTAATGTTTGAAGTTAGGTGTCGGCGATGTTAGGGAGGGCAGATTAGGGGTTAATACTATTTATTATAGGGTTATTGAGGCGGGAGTGAGGCGGATTAGGGGTTAATAACTTTATTATAGTAGCGGTGCGGTCCGCTCGGCAGATTAGGGGTTAATAAGTGTAGGTAGGTGGCGGCGACGTTGGGGGGGCAGATTAGGGGTTAATAAATATAATATAGGGGTCGGCGGTATTAGGGGCAGCAGATTAGGGGTACATAGGGATAATTTAGCTGGCGGCGGTGTACGGAGCGGCAGATTAGGGGTTAAAAAATTTAATAGAGTGGCGGCGATGTGGGGGGACCTCGGTTTAGGGGTACATAGGTAGTTTATGGGTGTTAGTGTACTTTAGAGCACAGTAGTTAAGAGCTTTATAAACTGGCGTTAGCCCAGAAAGCTCTTAACTCCTGTTTTTTTTATGCGGCTGGAGTTTTGTCGTTAGATTTCTAACGCTCACTTCAGCCACGACTCTAAATACCGGCGTTAGAAAGATCCCATTGAAAAGATAGGATACGCAATTGACGTAAGGGGATCTGCGGTATGGAAAAGTCGCGGCTGCAAAGTGAGCGTTAGACCCTTTAATGACTGGCTCCAAATACCAGAGGGCGGTAAAAACCAGCGTTAGGAGCCTCTAACGCTGGTTTTCACGGCTACCGCCCAACTCTAAATCTAGGCCTAAGATAGCTACAATATAACTAATAGTTAATTGTAGCTATCTTAGGGTTTTTTTTTATTTTACAGGCAACTTTGTATTTATTTTAACTAGGTACAATAGTTATTAAATAATTATTAACTATTTAATAGCTACCTAGTTAAAATAAATTCAAATTTACCTGTAAAATAAATCCTAACCTAAGTTACAATTACACCTAACACTACACTATCATTAAATTAATTACATAAACTAACTACAATTAAAAAACAAAATTATCTAAAGTACGGAAAAAAAAGGAAATTTATGCTTACCTGATAAATTGATTTCTTCTACGATACGACGAGTCCACGGATTCATCCTTACTTGTGGGATATTATCCTCCTGCTAACAGGAAGTGGCAAAGAGCATCACAGCAGAGCTGTATATATAGCTCCTCCCTTGACTCCACCCCCCAGTCATTCGACCGAAGGTATAGGAAGAGAAAGGAAAAGCTAAAAGATGCAGAGGTGACTGAAGTTTTAAAAATAAAATAAAATAAATTTTGTCTTAAAATGACAGGGCGGGCCGTGGACTCGTCGTATCGTAGACGAAATCAATTTATCAGGTAAGCATAAATTTCCTTTTCTTCTACAAGATACGACGAGTAGACGGATTCATCCTTACTTGTGGGATATAATACCAAAGCAACAGGACACGGATGAACGGGAGGGACAAGACAGATACCTGAACGGGAGGGACAAGACAGATACCTAAACGGAAGGCACCACTGCTTGAAGAACCTTTCTCCCAAAAATAGCCTTAGAAGAAGCAAAAGTATCAAATTTGCAAAATTTGGAAAAAGTATGAAGGGAGGACCAAGTCGCAGCCTTACAAATCTGTTCAACAGAAGCATTGTTTTTAAAAGCCCATGTGGAAGCCACAGCTCTACTGGAATGAGCCGTAATTTTTCAGGAGGCTGCTGTCCAGCAGTCTCGTATGCCAAGCGGATGATGCTTTTCAGCCAAAAAGAGAGAGGTAGCCGTAGCTTTTTGACCCCTACGTTTTCCAGTATAAACAATGAATAAAGAAGATCTTTGACGGAAATCCTTGGTCGCTTGTAAGTAAAACTTTAAGGCACGAACCACGTCCAAGTTATGTAACAGACGTTCCTTCTTAGAAGAAGGATTAGGACACAAGGAAGGAACAACAATTTCCTGATTAATATTCTTATTTGAAACAACCTTAGGAAGGAATCCAGGTTTAGTACGCAAAACAACCTTAACAGCATGGAATATAAGATAAGGTGAGTCACATTGTAACGCAGAAAGCTCAGAAACTCTTCAAGCAGAAGAGATAGCAACTAAAAACAAAACTTTCCAAGATAACAGCTTAATATCTATGGAATGCATGGGTTCAAACGGAACCCCTTGAAGAACATTAAGAACTAAATTCAAACTCCATGGCGGAGCAATAGGTTTAAACACAGGCTTGACTCTGATTAAAGCCTGACAAAAAGACCAAACGTCTAGGACATCCGCCAGACGCTTATGTAGTAAAATTGACAAAGCAGAAATTTGTCCCTTTAATGAACTAGCTGATAATCCCTTCTCCAATCCTTCTTAGAGAAAGGACAAAATCCTAGGAATCCTAACCCTACTCCATGAGTAGCCCTTAGATTCGCACCAATAAAGATATTTACGCCATATTTTATGGTAAATTTTTCTCGTGACAGGCTTGCGAGCCTGAATCAAAGTATTAATGACCGACTCAGAGAATCCCGGCTTAGATAAAATCAAGCGTTCAATCTCCAGGCAGTCAGCTGCAGAGAATTTAGATTTGGATGTTGGAACGGACCTTGAATGAGAAGGTCCTGCCTCAATGGTAGTTTCCACGGAGGTAGAGACGACATGTCCACTAGATCCGCATACCAAGTACTGCGTGGCTACGCAGGCGCTATTAGAATTACTGACACTCTCTCCTGTTTGATTCTTGCAATCACACGAGGCAGGAGAGGAAATGGCGGAAACACATAAGCCAGGTTTAATGACCAAGGTACTGCTAGAGCATCTATCAGTAAGGCCTGGGGATCGCTTGACCTGGACCCGTGACGTGGAAGCTTGGCATTCTGTCAAGATGCCATTAGATCCAATTCCGGAATGCCCACTTGTTGAATCAATTATGCAAACACCTCCGGATGGAGTTCTCACTCCCCCGGATGAAAAGTCTGACGACTTAGAAAATCCGCTTCCCAGTTCTCTACTCCTGGGATATAGATTGCTGATAGATAGCAAGAGTGAGTCTCCGACCATCGGATTATCCTTGATACCTCTATCATCGCTAGAGAACTCCTTGTTCCCCCCTGATGATTGATATATGCCACAGTCGTGATATTGTCCGACTGGAATCTTATGAATTTGGCCAGAGCCAACTGAGGCCATGCCTGAAGAGCGTTGAATATTGCTCTCAGTTCCAGAATTTTGATTGGTAATTGAGACTCCATCAGAGTCCAAGTACCCTGAGCCTTCAGGGAATATTAGACTGCACCCCAGCCCAAGAGGCTGGCGTCCGTTGTCACTATAACCCATGATGGCCTGCGGAAGCACATTCCCTGGGACAGATGATTCTGTGATAACCACCAAAGAAGAGAGTCTCTGGTCTCTTGATCCAGATTTATCTGAGGAGATAAATTTGCATAATCCACATTCCACTGCCTGAGCATGCACAGCTGCAGTGGCCTGAGATGAAAGTGAGAAAACGGGATGATGTCCATTGCTGCTACCATTAATCCAATGACCTCCATACAGTGAGCCACTGATGGCCGAGGAATGGACTGAAGAGCTCGGCAAGTATTTAGAATCTTTGATTTTCTGACCTCCGTCAGAAATATTTTCATCTCTACCGAGTCTATCAGAGTTCCCAAGAATGGAACTCTTGTTTGTGGAACAAGTGAACTCTTTTCTACATTCACTTTCCAACCGTTAGTTCTTAGGAAAGACAACACAATGTCCGTGTGAGATTTGGCCAAAAAGGCAAACCTTAAAAACTGATGATGATCCTTGTGGATAGGAATGTGAAGATACACATCCTTTAGGTCCACGGTGGTCATGTATTGACCCTCCTGGATCAATGGAAAAATTGTTTGTATAGTCTCCATCTTGAACAATGGGACTCTGAGATATTTGTTTAGACATTTTAGATCTAAAATGGGTCTGAAAGTTCCCTCTTTTTTGGGAACCACGAAAAGGTTTGAATAAAACCCCTGTCCCTGTTCCAGCTTTGGAACTGGACAAATTACTCCCATGGTATAGAGGTCTTTTACACATGGTAAGAACGCCTCTCTTTTTGTCTGGTCTACAAACAAACGTGAAAGATGAAATCTCCCCCTTGGAAGAAATTCCTTAATTTCCAACTGATACCCCTGGGTCACAATTTCCAATGCCCAGGGATCCTGAACATCCCTTGCCCAAGCCTGAGCAAAGAGAGAAAGTCTGCACGCTACTAGATCCGGTCCCGGATCGGGGGCTGCCCCTTCATGCTGTCTTGGTAGCAGCAGCGGGCTTCTTGGCTTGGCTTGTCTACCCTTATTCCAGGCCTGGTTAGGTCTCCAGACAGACTTGGATTGAGCAAAATTCCCTTCCTGTTTAGTGGAGGAAGGGGAAGCAGAGGGTACTCCTTTGAAATTTCGAAAGGAACGAAAATTATTTTGTTTACCCGTCATCTTAAGAGGTTTGTCTTGAGGTAGGGCGTGACCTTTACCTCCAGTAAAGTCGGAAATGATTTCCTTCAATTCAGGGCCGAATAGGGTCTTACCCTTGAACGGAATAGCCAAAAGTTTAGATTTTGATGATACATCAGCAGACCACGATTTTAACCATAGCGCTCTGCGCGCCAAAATGGCAAAGCCTGCATTTTTTGCCGCTAATTTAGCTGAAAAAAGCAGCATCTGTGATAAAGGAATTAGCTAGCTTGAGAGCTCTAATTCTGTCCAAAATGTACTCTAAGGGCGTCTCTACCTTCAGAGACTCCTCAACAGCATCAAACCAGAAAGCCGCCGCCGTAGTTACTGGAACAATGCAGGCAGTAGGCTGTAACAAGAAACCCTGGTGAATAAATAACTTTTTTAGAAGACCCTCTAACTTTTTATCCATAGGGTCTTTGAAAGCATAACTGTCCTCAATAGGTATAGTTGTACGCTTAGCTAGAGTAGATATTGCTCCCTCCACCTTAGGGACCATTTGCCAAGAGTCCCTGATGGTGTCTGATATAGGAAACATTTTCTTAAAATTAGGAGGGGGAGAGAACGGTATACCTGGTCTATCCCATTCCTTTTTAACAATTTCCGAAATTCTTTTGGGAACCGGAAAAACATCAGTGTAAGTAGGTACTTTTAGATATTTATCCATCTTACACAATTTTTCTGGAGGAATTGAAATAGGTTCACAATCATACAGAGTCGGTAGGACCTCCCTGAGCAACAGGCGGAGGTGTTCAAGCTTAAATTTAAAGGACGCTAAGTCCGAATCTGTCTGAGGTAACACATTCCCTGAATCTGAAAGTTCTCCCTCAGACATCAATTCCCTGACCCCCAATTCTGAGCACTGTGAGGGTACATTGGAAATGGCTAATAAAGCACCAGAGGGTTCAGTATTTACATTAATACCTGGCCTACTGTGTTTACCTCAGTGAGGGAAGTTGACATAACTGCAGCCATATCTTGCAGAGTAAAAGAATTAGACGCACTAGAGGTACTAGGCATCGCTTGTGTGGGTGTTAAAGGTTGTGACACTTGGGGAGAATTGGATGGCATATCCTGATTCTCTTCAGACTGAGAATCATCCTTAGACACACTTTCATTTCCTAAAATATGTTCTTTACAGTGTAAGGCTCTATCAGTACAAGAGGTACACAATGTAAGTGGGGGTTCCACAATGGCTTCTAAACACATAGAGCAATGAGTTTCCTCAATGTCAGACATATTAAACAAAGCAGTAATAACCACAACAGTTGGTAAACACTTTATTTATTGAAAAAAAATATTTTGCAAAAAACGAGTACTGTGCCTTTAAGAGATAAAAGCGCACAATTTTTCCAAACACACTTAATAACGTCTATAAACGTTCAAAAACTAGGTATGGATATACAGAGATGCCAACAATTATTGCATCCCACATGCAAGAGCAGAAATTTACCCTCTACAGCAGAGCTTTCCAAACTTTTTATGTTGGCGACACACTTTTTAGACCTACATCATTTCGCGACACAGTAATTCAGTTGTACTGGCAAACAGGAGGTTTAACTGTTTTAAGAGATACGGACACGTACATAAATGGTATAATAATGAAATGTATTTACAAGTAACAGTATGTAAGGGTGTTATTAAACTTTTTTTAATTCTTGCACAAACAGCTACTTACTATTTTAATGGGATGTATGAGGTTGATGGGATGAACACAATTTCAGAATATTTGGTGGAATATTAGATAAAGACACTCACATTTCATCATCAAGCATTTTTAAGCTTCCCCTTCCTATCCATATATCAAGAGCAGGAGCAGCAATGCACTACTGGGAGCTAGTTTCAAATAAAAAACCTCTGACTTCAGCTCAGCGTTTAAGCTGCCGCCCTCAGAGCTCGGTGAGTCCAATTGACTACTGCCCGCGCTGCAAGCACAATAGGTTAAGATGATCTGTGACCCCCTAGGTATCAATCACGTGTCAACCATGTGATATGCGAAGCAGGCAGGCGGAAAGTCAGAAACAAAAAAAAAAAAAATGTAAAAAAAAATTAAATTTAAAAAAATTTGTGCTGAAGCAGGGACACACCTACACACTGCTGCCGACACACTAGTGTGTCCCGACACACAGTTTGGAAAGCACTGCTCTACAGGAACATAAAGCAAAACAAAACTCAATTTGCTAAATAACGGAACCTGCACCTCGCCACAGCTCTCCTTCAGAGTAAACTTTGCATCTGAGGCGCGAAAATAGGCCCCGCCCATAATGGACATCGCACTACTTGATTAATCTACCGCATGGGAAGCAGTTACAAATAGCCATGTGGTCCCCAAACATATAAGCACAACATAAAGTCCTCTTTATCAATAAACTTATTTTATGCCATAATTTAGTAAAATACCCCAGTGTCAATATTATATGCTGCGTATCTAATTTCTGCAATAATGTCAGTAAAACACCCAGTAGGACAGTAACACCCTTTTCATTTACAGGACTACTGCTTACCCTGTTCCCACTATAAGGAACCAAATCAGCCCATTCTGATATACTAAGTTTCCTCAGAAGAAAAGGGCTGAAACATACCTCAAATGCTGCTTGCTGCATGAGACCGTCCTCCACACTGAAGAGTTTTCTCATATTACCTTCAGATCTGTGGGAACCATAATTGATCTTAGTAATTACTGCTAAGATCATCAATTTCAGGGGGAAATCTTCTTCCATATCCTCCCTGAGACAAATAGTACTCACCGGTACCATTTAAAATAAAAAACTTCTTGATTGAAGAAATTAAAACTATCATTTTATCACCACTATCACTTTACCCTTCCTATTACTAGCATAGGCAAAGAAAATGACTGGGGGGTGGAGTCAAGGGAGGAGCTATATAGACAGCTCGACTGCGGTGCTCTTTGCTACTTCCTGTTAGCAGGAGGATAATATCCCACAAGTAAGGATGAATCCGTGGACTCGTCGTATCTTGTAGAAGAAAAAACAATAAATTACAGAAAATAATAAAATAATTACAAGTTTTTTAAACTAATTACACCTAATCTAATCCCCCTAATAAAATAAAAAAGCCCCCCAAAATAATAAAAAGCCCTACCCTATACTAAATTACAAATAGTCCTTAAAAGGGCCTTTTGCGGGGTATTGCCCCAAAGTAATCAGCTCTATTACCTGTAAAAAAAAATACAATACCCCCCCAACATTAAAACCCACCACCCACACACCCAACCCTACTCTAAAACCCACCCAATACCCCCTTAATAAAACCTAACACTAACCCCTTGAAGATCACCCTACCTTGAGAAGTCTTCACCCAGCCGGGCCGAAGTCCTCAATGAAGCTGGCCAGAAGAAGTCCTCCAGACTGGCAGAAGTCTTCATCCAGGCGGCATCTTCTATCTTCATCCATCCGGCGCGGAGCGGGTCCATCTTCAAGACATCCGACGCAGAGCATCCTCTTCTGGCGACGTCTTCAAACAGAATGAATGTTCCTTTAAATGACGTCATCCAAGATGGCGTCACTTGAATTCCGATTGGCTGATAGAATTCTATCAGCCAAACGGAATTAAGGTAGAAAAATCCTATTGGCTGATTGGATCAGTCAATAGGATTGGAGCTAAATTTTGCTCTACGCTCACTTTTTTGCGGCTAACGCCAGGTTTCTAAAAACCAGTAATACCAGCGTTGTCTGTAGGTGAGCGGTGAGGGAAAACTGCTTGTTAGCAACGCACAGCATTACTGACAAAACTCGTAATCTAGGCAATAGTTTGTAATTTTTAGAGTAGTGTTAGGATTTTTTTTATTTTTTTATTTATTATGTTTTCATTTTACATAAGATATCAAACAATCATTGTACATTGTTTATTTCTGAACTTATGTCTAGTTACACTGTTCAGCGAGATTTCAAAATCAACTATACTACTACTCTACTAACTAACTCAGTGTTCCATAATTAATATATATATATATATATATATATATATATACCACAAATATATATTGTATTACTTTAAACTTCAAGGTCTATCAGTCTTATCTATAAATCCTTACTGATCTAACTCACCTAATGTCATTGAACATTATCTGGATCAACCTGGGTCCTCGAGCTGGGGGGGGAGCAAGGCCTCCCTCCTCGCTGGTGAACCCCACACCTATGGGGGTCATACTATTGTGTTTGTAAATTAAGGTGGTAAGCATATGTTTTCCCATAAGAATTTAGCATCTAGAAAGAAGGGGAGCTTATTCCGTTTTAAAAACCCATACTCCTCCAGACCAATGAGTTCTGTCGTTCTTTCAATCCACATCTCTTTTGTTGGAGATGATGATGTTTTCCATGTCCTAGCTATAAAGGAACGAGCCCCATTCATCCCTATCTGTATTATAAGGGATTTCAACTTACATGTGATGCGAGTGGTGTCATTTAATAGTGCTATTCTGGGGGTGAGCAGAAGTGTATTCAGAAATAAAAGGCTGCACATACCTTAATGCTGCTTGTAGCATGAAACCGGTCTCCAAACTGAAGATGTCTCATGTGTTACCTTCAGAAGTCTTGTAGGGACCAGCGTGGATCTTAGTTACAACTGCTAAGATCATCAACCTCAGGGCAGAAATCTTCTTCCATAACCCCCTGAGGAAAATAGTACACACCGGTACCATTTAAAATAAAAAACTTCTTGATTGAAGAAAATAAAACTAACAACTCACTTTACCTCTTCCTAGTATAACACAGGCAAAGAGAATGACTGGGGGTGGAGGGGAAGGGAGGAGCTATATATACAGCTCTGCTGTGATGCTCTTTGCCACTTCCTGTTAGCAGGATGTTAATATCCCACAAGTAAGGATGAAATCCGTGGACTCGTCATATCTTTGTAAAAGAAAACAACGAACCTCTCTATCGCTAAACCCAAATGTGAATGTGAATACTTATAAAAATGACAGATGTCACTAAATAAATGAAAAGAGATATATGAATCTCAATTAGAATGGAAAAAAAGATGACATATTATCTATGTGAAAAAAGCTAAAGACTAAAGAACGTATATTTAAGATGTGAATTTGTGCTCGATAAAACAGATATAATTGAAACCTATTTATAACCATATGTGGCCATTGAGAGAAGTAGAAAAAATTTAATATAATGAAAATGTATAAAAATATAAGAAATTGAATATAAACCCCTATATAAGTGAATGGCTAAGTGTGTGATATTAAAGATGGAAAAATGAAATAAGAAAATAATAGCGTCCAAAATGGAAGATATATTCCCTATAGTGTGTGCAAAGATTAAAGTTGTATATTGCTATCTATGGGGTATATTGAACCTAAATAATAAATATGAAAAACTATATAGTGAGAATACCTAAAATATAATGTGACTAAAAAGTGTTGAAATTGTAAATATTAAGAAAATAAAATATCTATAAAGAATAATAAAAAACATGAATTAGTATTATATCGAACCAAAATACAAAGGAACATAATATTATTGTAAAATGCATATATATGAACTAATGTATTGTATGATGTCAAGAATGTATTATTCAATACTGATAGACTAGCTATTCTCCACAACCACCAAATGATATGTCTCTAATGGGATCTTAAAAGGCAGCAGTGTCTATGACCTCATTTAGACCCTCAGGATATAATGACCCAAACTTATATATCCAGAAGGTCTCTCTCAGACGAAGTCTAGACATTCTATTCTGTGAGTTGACAACAGGAATAATTTCCTATGGTGTAATATTCATTACGCACTTGTTTGTACCATGTACTGCAGTATAGTGTCTGGAGGTACTATATTTATCAGACCCTCTTTAAATACATCTCAAGTGTTCTGACCATCTTTGTCTGATTTTCCTACAAGTGCAGCCTATATATTGTAGGCCACATAAGCACGTTATGTAATAGATAATGTAAATCGAATTGCAAGTTATTCTTTGTGTTATTTCAAAGGTTTCTCCTGTATTGTTAGATGTTATTGTTTTCCAACCATTAGTTATGTATTTACACATATGACATCTACTCATATTGCATCTATAAACTCCTATTTTGGGTTCATTATGATAATTGACAGAAAAAGAGGACATATTTATCCTATTATTAAAAAATGGTCTCTGTTTGCACATCACCGCCTTACTGGGTGCTAATTTTTCTTTTAAAGTTGGTGCTCTTCTGAAAGTACAACTAGGGTTTTTTACCCAAGCTTAGTTTAAAAATAGGGTCTCTTTTATGTAGAGCCCATTGTTTAGAGAGGATTTCCTTAATTTCTATATGGTTGTCATTAAAGTAGGATCCTTTTTGTTATTAGTTTTAAGCAAGTCATCTCTATTAAGAAAACGTGCTTTCAGGAAGCCAGATTCAATGAGTGCATCTGGGTAATGTTTTTCTTTAAATCTGTTTTTATGATTTGACTTTGTGTGTCGTATGTAGTGATGTCGGTACAATTTCTACGTATTCGTCTAAACTGACTGTAAGGAATATTTAATTTCCAACTAGAGTAGTGGCTGCTATAAAAATCCAAAAAATTATTACTATCTACTGTCTTAAAAAAAGTACAGGACTTAATATGATTGTTCTCATCCCACATTAGGGAGACATCTAAAAAGTCTATCTGATCTTCTTGTATGTAAATTGGATACCCATATCATTCATATTTATCTCATTTTGAAAATCTGTAAGAGAGTCCAAAGGTCCTCTCCATAAGAATAATAAATCGACCCGCCGTCTCCTAAACATATACACTGAAGCAGCCGATCTGGGCCTCCCCATGCTCACCCTGTCTCTAGATGCCGAAAAGGCTTTTGACAGGGTGAGATGGGAATACTTATTCCAAACCCTTACAGCATTTGGTATACCCGATAGCTACAACAGAGCTGTCAAAGCACTGCATTCATCTCCCACAGCGGTTGTGAGAGGTCTGGGGTTCTGTTCTCCGAAAATAAAGATAACAAACGGTACTAGACAGGGATGCCCCTGTCCCCACTCCTGTTTGTCCTAGCGATCGAGCCTCTGGGAGCTGCAATAAGGAGATGCCCCACTATACAGGGACTCCAGCTACATGACACTATCCAGAAATTGGCCCTGTTTTCGGACGACCTTACAGTCGCCTTACAGAACCCTTGGATTCCCTCCCTCCACTATTACACCTACTGAAGAAATTTGGTGAACTCTCCTATTACAAGATCAACGTTAGTAAAACGGAAGCATACTTCCTTAACATCCCTGTGAATGAGAGAAATAGAATTCAACTCCTATATTCGATTAAAAGTTTATTATACAGCGCCACAATAAACAACCATACAAGCTATAACTCAGAAAGGCGAAATCTCCCAACCGAATTCCAATGGATCAGTAAGATAAAATGCCAAGAGTCAGCGCTGCAGTATCCCTGTTGGGGGATATGTTGCTTAATATGGTGTCCACGATCAGTTAATAAATATATGGATAAATAGTATGTCCTATAGTTTGTGAAGTATATATAATTCACTCAAAAAAATCCAATTTATAAAATATATAACATTTAATGAGGTTGCAATGTAAAATAGATAAATATATAGAAACATGTGTATAAAAAAAATAGATGTATAAAAACAATTGGGATGAATACTCTAGAAAATATTCTTATGGGTGAATGGTCTACAGAGCCTATATTTCTAATCTAGGATAAATCAACTGTAATAACGATAAAACACAATGGATCAAAATAAAAAATCAAATAAATAATCAAGTAAATCAATCAGTTCTGATATAATAGTCCAGTTAAGTGTCCATATGGAGAAATAGATATGTGAAAGTCCAAAGGTGTCCAATCCTATTTAGCTAGTTCAGTGTTGGTGATGAAAAAATATGTGGGTGATTCAAAAAAGGGGAAAATTCTCACATAAGCTTAAAAATGAAGAGGTGAAAAATGTAAAAAGGTAAAAATGTAAAAATATAAAAAGTGAAAATATAAAATAAGAATATGTGAAAAAAAGTGATCAACAATAAATTAATAGTTGGAGGTGTACACCTAAAAATAGTCCATAAAAAAATTTGTCCATAAAAAATTAATCCTTTAAGTAAATCCTTATTGTCCTAAAAATTTGTGATATCCCAGATTTTATGTACAAAAATAGTGTAGTGTGGTCTTGTTAAATGATAATCCTCTTCCCAAAGTGGATATGAATAATTTATGATGCCATCATGATCCTATAAAAATATATAAAAACAGACATAGTGCAATAAAGCCGCTAAGAATGGAAAATATAGGTATTTTACTCACCAAAAAAGAGCCTGAGCCGTAATACCAGTTTACAATCAACGCGTTTCGGTCCGCAGGGACCTTTCTCAAGACTGGTCACAAGATAACAAACGGTACTAGACAGGGATGCCCCCTGTCCCCACTCCTGTTTGTCCTAGCGATCGAGCCTCTGGGAGCCGCAATAAGGAGATGCCCCACTATACAGGGACTCCAGCTACATGACACTATGCAGAAATTGGCCCTGTTTGCGGACGACCTTACAGTCTTCTTTACAGAACCCTTGGATTCCCTCCCTCCACTATTACACCTACTGAAGAAATTTGGTGAACTCTCCTATTACAAGATCAACGTTAGTAAAACGGAAGCATACTTCCTTAATATCCCTGTGAATGAGAGAAATAGAATTCAACTCCTATATTCCTTTGGTTGTTCCACTAAAGGAATACGAAATCAAGGGATATTCCTTTCCCATTCAAAATCTTTGACTATTAGAGAAAATTACGAGACCCTATTGAAAGTAATCAATTTAGAACTTAATTCTAAGAGGTATAACGAAATATCGTGGATGGGCAGAGTAGCGGCCCTTAAGATGATGATACTTCCCAAACTTACATATCTATTCCGCTGTATCCCCACTCCAATCCCTGTATCCTTAATTCGGAAGTTCCAGACCCTATTCAATTCCTATACATGGCACGATAAAAGACCCTGAGTAGCAGCTCATATCCTTCAAACCACCATTGAGAAAGGGGGTATAGGCCTCCCTAATGTAAGGAAATATCATGAGGCCGCAATGATCACCCATGACCTTCCCACAGCTAGATGGAAAGAATTAGAACAGGCCTCACTCCCAGCATATGTTAACCTGGAAGACCTCCTCTGGTTACCTCCGCATTGGCAGTCAAAAATCTGTATCTCCAACAGTATAATCAAGGGATGTCACGAGAGTTGGATAAAATTAAGACACAACAAGCTTATAGCCCCGCATCCTTCGCCCATACACTCTATACGGGGTCTGCTCCTAGGGCTCCCTGACATACATATCAATGCGTGGTCTAACACGGACATTGTCTCCTTAAAAGACTTTTACGAAAACAATCAGTTAAAGACACATGCAAATATGCTAACACTACCCACACTTACCCCTAAGTTCCAGTTTGACCTGCTGAGAATACGGTCTCTTATGGAAATCACGATGGGAGACAAGTCTCCAGCTATACAAACCTCTCTCAGTGCATTATAAGTGCTTACTTGAGGAACACAGCCCTTCCAAGACAATACATATGGAGGCCTGGGAGAGAGACTTACAACTCACGTACACACTAGAAGCATGGGAAGCAGCAATAACCCTCACAAAAAAAAACTGCACACTGCATCACTCTTTACGAGCTGTACTTTAAAATCATTACGAGATGGCACCTAGTGCCCACAAAATTACGGAAACTCTACCCAGACCACTCTCCGATGTGCTGGAGAGGATGTGGAGAACCGGGTACCCCACTTCACATCTGGTGGGCCTGCCCAAAGTTAGAAGGTTTATGGAGCAAAGTGGGAAAAATGTGTGAAGATCTAGGCTTACTGGAGGGGCTGACCACGGCCCTTGCAATCTTACATCTAGGAATGGGAAAACTTCCCAAACCCAAACAAAACTTGCTCTTGAGCGTTCTCATTTCCACTAAACTGCTTATTGACAGAAACTGGAAAAAACATAATTTATGCTTACTTGATAAATTTATTTCTCTTGTAGTGTAGTCAGTCCACGGGTCATCCATTACTTATGGGATTATATCTCTTCCCCAACAGGAAGTTGCAAGAGGATCACCCAAGCAGAGCTGCTATATAGCTCCTCCCCTCACATGTCATATCCAGTCATTCGACCGAAACAAGATGAGAAAGGAGAAACCATAGGGTGCAGTGGTGACTGGAGTTTAATTAAAAATTTAGATCTGCCTTAAAAGACAGGGCGGGCCGTGGACTGACTACACTACAAGAGAAATAAATTTATCAGGTAAGCATAAATTATGTTTTCTCTTGTTAAGTGTAGTCAGTCCACGGGTCATCCATTAGTTATGGGATACTAATACCAAAGTTAAAGTACACGGATGAAGGGAGGGACAAGGCAGGAAATTTAAACGGAGGGAACCACTGCCTGAAGTACCTTTCTCCCAAAAATAGCCTCCGAAGAAGCAAAAGTGTCAAATTTGTAAAACTTTGAAAAAGTGTGAAGTGAAGACCAAGTCGCAGCCTTGCAAATCTGTTCAACAGAAGCCTCATTTTTAAAGGCCCAGGTGGAAGCCACAGCTCTAGTAGAATGAGCTGTAATTCTTTCAGGAGGCTGCTGTCCAGCAGTCTCATAGGCTAAACGTATTATGCTACGAAGCCAAAAAGAGAGAGAGGTAGCCGAAGCCTTTTGACCTCTCCTGTCCAGAGTAAACGACAAACAGGGAAGAAGTTTGACGAAAATCTTTAGTTGCCTGCAAATAGAACTTCATGGCACGGACTACGTCCAGATTATGCAAAAGTCGTACCTTCTTTGAAGAAGGGTTAGGACACAATGATGGAACAACAATCTCTTGATTGATATTCCTGTTAGAAACTACCTTAGGTAAGAACCCAGGTTTAGTACGCAGAACTACCTTGTCTGAATGAAAAATCAGATAAGGAGAATCACAATGTAAGGCAGATAACTCAGAGACTCTTCGAGCCGAGGAAATAGCCATCAAAAACAGAACTTTCCAAGATAACAGCTTAATATCAATGGAATGAAGGGGTTCAAATGGAACGCCTTGCAGGATGTTAAGAACTAAGTTTAAGCTCCACGGCGGAGCAACAGTCTTAAACACAGGCTTAATCCTAGCCAAAGCCTGACAAAAAGCCTGAACGTCTGGAATTTCTGCCAGACGCTTGTGTAGAAGAATAGACAGAGCAGAAAACAGAATTTATGCTTACCTGATAAATTACTTTCTCCAACGGTGTGTCCGGTCCACAGCGTCATCCTTACTTGTGGGAATATCTCTTCCCCAACAGGAAATGGCAAAGAGTCCCAGCAAAGCTGGCCATATAGTCCCTCCTAGGCTCCGCCCACCCCAGTCATTCGACCGACGGACAGGAGGAAAAAATAGGAGAAACCATAGGGTGTCGTGGTGACTGTAGTTAGAGAAAATAATTCATCAGACCTGATTAAAAAACCAGGGCGGGCCGTGGACCGGACACACCGTTGGAGAAAGTAATTTATCAGGTAAGCATAAATTCTGTTTTCTCCAACATTGGTGTGTCCGGTCCACGGCGTCATCCTTACTTGTGGGAACCAATACCAAAGCTTTAGGACACGGATGAAGGGAGGGAGCAAATCAGGTTACCTAAACGGAAGGCACCACGGCTTGCAAAACCTTTCTCCCAAAAATAGCCTCCGAAGAAGCAAAAGTATCAAATTTGTAAAATTTGGCAAAAGTGTGCAGTGAAGACCAAGTCGCTGCCTTACATATCTGATCAACAGAAGCCTCGTTCTTGAAGGCCCATGTGGAAGCTACAGCCCTAGTGGAGTGAGCTGTGATTCTTTCAGGAGGCTGCCGTCCGGCAGTCTCATAAGCCAATCGGATGATGCTTTTAAGCCAAAAGGAAAGAGAGGTAGAAGTTGCTTTTTGACCTCTCCTTTTACCAGAATAGACGACAAACAGAGAAGAAGTTTGTCTGAACTCTTTTGTAGCTTCTAAGTAGAACTTTAGAGCACGGACTACATCTAAATTGTGTAGCAAACGTTCCTTTGAAACTGGATTCGGACACAAAGAAGGTACAACTATCTCCTGATTAATATTTTTGTTGGAAACAACCTTTGGTAGAAAACCAGGCTTAGTACGCAAAACAACCTTATCTGAATGGAACACCAGATAGGGTGGAGTACACTGTAGAGCAGATAACTCAGAAACTCTTCTAGCAGAAGAAATAGCAACCAAAAACAAAACTTTCCAAGATAACAACTTAATATCCATGGAATGTAAAGGTTCAAACGGAACCCCTTGAAGAACCGAAAGAACTAGATTTAAACTCCAGGGAGGAGTCAAAGGTCTGTAAACAGGCTTGATCCTAACCAAAGCCTGAACAAATGCTTGAACATCTGGCACAACTGCCAGACGTTTGTGTAGTAGGACAGATAAAGCAGAAATCTGTCCCTTTAGAGAACTCGCAGATAATCCTTTATCCAAACCTTCTTGTAGAAAGGAAAGAATCCTAGGAATCTTTATCTTATTCCATGGGAATCCCTTGGATTCACACCAGCAGATATATCTTTTCCAAATGTTATGGTAAATCTTTCTAGTTACCGGTTTTCTGGCTTGAACCAGAGTATCTATCACGGAATCTGAAAACCCACGCTTTGATAGAATCAAGCGTTCAATCTCCAAGCCGTCAGCTGGAGGGAGACCAGATTTGGATGTTCGAATGGACCCTGAACAAGAAGGTCCTGTCTCAAAGGTAGCTTCCATGGTGGAACCGATGACATATTCACCAGGTCTGCATACCAAGGAGCTATCAAGATCACCGAGGCCCTCTCCTGTTTGATCCTGGCTACCAGCCTGGGAATGAGAGGAAACGGTGGAAACACATAAGCTAGGTTGAAGGTCCAAGGCGCTACTAGTGCATCCACTAGAGTCGCCTTGGGATCCATGGATCTGGACCCGTAGCAAGGAACCTTGAAGTTCTGACGAGACGCCATCAGATCCATATCTGGAATGCCCCATAGTTGCGTCAACTGGGCAAAGATCTCCGGATGGAGTTCCCACTCCCCCGGATGGAATGTCTGACGACTCAAATAATCCGCTTCCCAGTTTTCCACACCTGGAATGTGGATCGCAGATAGGTGGCAGGAGTGATTCTCCGCCCATTGTATGATTTTGGTCACTTCTTTCATCGCCAGGGAACTCCTTGTTCCCCCCTGATGATTAAGATATGCAACAGTTGTCATGTTGTCTGATTGGAATCTTATGAATCTGGCCTTTGCTAGCTGAGGCCAAGCCCTGAGAGCAATGAATATCGCTCTTAGTTCCAGAATGTTTATCGGGAGAAGAGACTCTTCCCGAGACCACAGTCCCTGAGCTTTCAGGGATTCCCAGACCGCGCCCCAGCCCACTAGGCTGGTGTCGGTCGTGACGATGACCCACTCTGGACTGCGGAACCTCATTCCCTGGGATAGGTGATCCTGGGTTAGCCACCAACAGAGTGAGTCTCTGGTCTTCTGATCTACTTGAATCACTGGAGACAAGTCTGTATAGTCCCCATTCCACTGTTTCAGCATGCACAGTTGTAATGGTCTTAGATGAATTCGCGCAAAAGGAACTATGTCCATTGCTGCAACCATCAATCCTACTACTTCCATGCACTGAGCTACGGAAGGACGAGGAATAGAATGAAGAACTTGACAAGCGTTTAGAAGTTTTGACTTTCTGATTTCTGTCAAGAAAATCCTAATTTCTAAGGAATCTATTATTGTTCCCAAGAAGGGAACTCTTGTCGACGGAGACAGGTAACTTTTTTCTATGTTCACCTTCCATCCGTGAGATCTGAGAAAGGCCAGAACGATGTCTGAGTGAGCCTTTGCCTTTGAAAGAGACGACGCTTGTACTAGAATGTCGTCCAAGTACGGTACTACTGCAATGCCCCTTGGTCTTAGAACCGCTAGAAGGGATCCGAGTACCTTTGTGAAAATCCTTGGAGCAGTGGCTAATCCGAATGGGAGGGCCACAAACTGGTAATGTTTGTCCAGAAAGGCGAACCTTAGGAACTGATGATGTTCTTTGTGGATAGGGATATGTAGATACGCATCCTTTAGATCCACGGTAGTCATAAATTGACCTTCCTGAATTGTGGTTAGAATCGTTCGAATGGTTTCCATCTTGAACGATGGTACTCGGAGAAATTTGTTTAGGATCTTTAAATCCAGGATTGGTCTGAAAGTTCCCTCTTTTTTTTTGGGAACTACAAACAGATTTGAGTAAAATCCCATTCCTTGTTCCGCCGTTGGAACTGGGTGTATCACTCCCATCTTTAACAGGTCTTCTACACAATGTAAGAATGCCTGTCTCTTTATTTGGTTTGAGGATAAGTGAGACATGTGGAACCTTCCCCTTGGGGGTAGTTCCTTGAATTCCAGAAGATAACCCTGAGAAACTATTTCTAGCGTCCAGGGATCCTGAACATCTCTTGCCCAAGCCTGAGCAATGAGAGAGAGTCTGCCCCCTACTAGATCCGGTCCCGGATCGGGGGCTACTCCTTCATGCTGTTTTGTTAGCAGCGGCAGGCTTCTTGGCCTGCTTACCCTTGTTCCAGCCTTGCATCGGTTTCCAGGCTGGTTTGGTCTGTGAGGTATTACCCTCTTGCTTAGAGGATGCAGAATTAGAGCCCGGTCCGTTCCTGAAATTACGAAAGGAACGAAAATTAGACTTATTCTTGGCTTTGAAAGGCCTATCTTGTGGGAGGGCGTGGCCCTTTCCCCCAGTGATGTCTGAGATAATCTCTTTCAATTCTGGTCCAAAGAGAGTTTTACCCTTGAAGGGGATATTAAGCAATTTTGTCTTGGATGATACATCCGCTGACCAAGACTTTAGCCAAAGCGCTCTACGCGCCACAATTGCAAACACTGAATTTTTCGCCGCTAATCTAGCGATTTGCAAAGCGGCATCTAAAATAAAAGAGTTAGCCAACTTAAGTGCGTGAACTCTGCCCATAACCTCCTCATATGGAGTCTCTCTACTGAGCGACTTTTCTAGTTCCTCGAACCAGAACCACGCTGCTGTAGTGACAGGAACAATGCACGAAATGGGTTGAAGAAGGTAACCTTGCTGTACAAAAATCTTTTTAAGCAAACCCTCCAATTTTTTATCCATAGGATCTTTGAAAGCACAATTATCCTCGATAGGAATAGTAGTGCGCTTGTTTAGAGTAGAAACTGCCCCCTCGACCTTAGGGACTGTCTGCCATAAGTCCTTTCTGGGGTCGACCATAGGAAATAATTTCTTAAATATAGGAGGGGGAACAAAAGGTATGCCGGGCTTCTCCCATTCCTTATTCACTATGTCCGCCACCCGCTTGGGTATAGGAAAAGCGTCGGGGTGCACCGGAACCTCTAGGAACTTGTCCATCTTGCATATTTTTTCTGGAATGACCAGGTTGTCACAATCATCCAGAGTAGATAACACCTCCTTAAGCAGTGCGCGGAGATGTTCTAATTTAAATTTAAATGTCACAACATCAGGTTCAGCCTGTTGGGAAATTTTTCCTGAATCTGAAATTTCCCCATCTGACAAAACCTCCCTCATGGCCCCTTCAGATTGGTGTGAGGGTATGACAGAACAATTATCATCAGCGCCCTCCTGCTCTTCAGTGTTTAAAACAGAGCAATCGCGCTTTCTCTGATATGCAGGCATTTTGGATAAAATATTTGCTATGGAGTTATCCATTACAGCCGTCAATTGTTGCATGGTAATAAGCATTGGCACGCTAGAAGTACTAGGGGCCTCCTGCGTGGGCAAAACTGGTGTAGACACCGAAGGAGATGATGTAGAACCATGTCTACTCCCTTCATCTGATGAATCATCTTGGGCAACTTCATTATCTGTGACAGTACTGTCCTTACTTTGTTTGGACGCTTTGGCACAATTATCACATAATTTAGAAGGGGGAGACACATTGACTTTCATATATATAGAACATAGCTTATCTGAAGGCACAGACATGTTAAACAGGCTTAAACTTGTCAGTAAAACACAAAAACCGTTTTAAAACAAAACCGTTACTGTCTCTTTAAATTTTAAACAGAGCACACTTTATTACTGAATATGTGAAAAAATATGAAGGAATTGTTCAAATTTTACCAAAATTTCACCACAGTGTCTTAAAGCATTAAAAGTATTGCACACCAATTTTCAGAGCTTTAACCCTTAAAATAACGAAACCGGAGCCGGTTACAGTTTTAACCCCTCTACAGTCCCAGCTACAGCCTTAGCTGCGACTCTACCAAGCCCAGAGGGGAATACGATACCAAATGACGCCTTCTAGGAACTTTTCCAACTATTTTCAGGTCCTCACACATGCATCTGCATGTCTTGCTCTCAAAAACAACTGTGCAGTAATGGCGCGGAAATGAGGTTCAGCCTACAACTGGGAAGGCTCTTCCTGACTGGAAAAAGGTGTCTAACATAGTGCCTGACGTTAAAAAACGTTCCCCAAGTTTATAAGTGTGAAATACCAGCATAAACATGTATAAAATGCCCAAATAAAGCAATCGATTCTGCCCATAAAAGTGTCTACCAGTTTTATAGCCCATATTAAGCCCTTTATTCTGCTTGAGACTAAGAAAATGGCTTACCGGTCCCCATGAGGGGAAATGACAGCCTTCCAGCATTACACAGTCTTGTTAGAAATATGGCTAGTCATACCTTAAGCAGAAAAGTCTGCTAACTGTTTCCCCCAACTGAAGTTACTTCATCTCAACAGTCCTATGTAGAAACAGCAAAGGATTTTAGTTACTGTCTGCTAAAATCATCTTCCTCTCACAAACAGAATTCTTCATCTCTTTCTGTTTCAGAGTAAATAGTACATACCAGCACTATTTTAAAATAACAAACTCTTGATAGTAGAATAAAAAAACTACAACTAAACACCACATACTCTTAACCATCTCCGTGGAGATGTTGCCTGTGCAACGGCAAAGAGAATGACTGGGGTGGGCGGAGCCTAGGAGGGACTATATGGCCAGCTTTGCTGGGACTCTTTGCCATTTCCTGTTGGGGAAGAGATATTCCCACAAGTAAGGATGACGCCGTGGACCGGACACACCAATGTTGGAGAAATCTGTCCTTTTAACGAACTAGCGGATAAGCCCTTTTCTAAACCCTCTTGTAGAAAAGACAATATCCTAGGAATCCTAACCTTACTCCATGAGTAACTCTTGGATTCACACCAATACAAATATTTACGCCATATCTTATGGTAAATTCTTCTGGTAACAGGTTTCCTAGCCTGTATTAAGGTATCAATAACCGACTCCGAGAAGCCACGCTTTGATAGAATCAAGCGTTCAATCTCCATGCAGTCAGCCTCAGAGAAATTAGATTTGGATGGTTGAAAGGACCCTGAATTAGAAGGTCCTGCCTCAGAGGCAGAGACCATGGTGGACAGGACGACATGTCCACTAGGTCTGCATACCAGGTCCTGCGTGGTCACGCAGGCGCTATCAGAATCACCGATGCTCTCTCCTGTTTGATCTTGGCAATCAGTCGAGGAAGCATCGGAAATGGTGGAAACACATAAGCCATGTTGAAGACCCAAGGGGCTGTCAGAGCATCTATCAGCACCGCTCCCGGGTCCCTGGACCTGGATCCGTAGCAAGGAAGCTTGGTCCAGATTTAGTAGAGGGGACAAATCTGAATAATCCCCATTCCACTGACTTAGCATGCACAATTGCAGCGGTCTGAGATGCAGTCGCGCAAATGGTACTATGTCCATTGCCGCTACCATTAAGCCGATTACTTCCATGCACTGAGCTACTGACGGGTGTGGAATGGAATGAAGGGCACGGCAAGCATTTAGAAGTTTTGATAACCTGGCCTCCATCAGGTAAATTTTCATCTCTACAGAATCTATAAGAGTCCCTAGGAAGGGAACCCTTGTGAGTGGTAATAGAGAACTCTTTTCCACGTTCACCTTCCACCCATGCGACCTCAGAAATGCCAGAACTATCTCTGTATGAGACTTGGCAGTTTGAAAACTTGACGCTTGTATCAGAATGTCGTCTAGGTACGGAGCCACCGCTATGCCTCGCGGTCTTAGTACCGCCAGAAATGAGCCCAGAACTTTTGTAAAGATTCTTGGAGCCGTAGCTAACCCGAAGGGAAGAGCTACAAACTGGTAATGCCTGTCTAGGAAGGCAAATCTTAGGTACCGATAATGATCCTTGTGAATCGGGATGTGAAGGTAGGCATCCTTTAAGTCCACAGTGGTCATGTACTGACCCTCTTGGATCATGGGTAGGATGGTTCGAATAGTTTCCATTTTGAATGATGGAACTCTTAGGAATTTGTTTAGGATTTTTAAGTCCAAGATTGGTCTGAAGGTTCCCTCTTTCTTGGGAACCACAAACAGATTTGAATAGAATCCCTGCCCGTGTTCCGTCCGCGGAACTGGGTGGATCACCCCCATTAGTAAGAGGTCTTGTACACAGCGTAGAAACGCCTCTTTCTTTATTTGGTTTGCTGATAACCTTGAAAGATGAAATCTCCCTTGTGGAGGAGAAGCTTTGAAGTCCAGAAGATATCCCTGAGATATGATCTCCAACGCCCAGGGATCCTGGACATCTCTTGTCCAAGCCTGGGCGAAGAGAGAAAGTCTGCCCCCCACTAGATCCGTTTCCGGATAGGGGGCCCTCTCTTCATGCTGTCTTAGGGGCAGCAGCAGGTTTTCTGGCCTGCTTGCCCTTGTTCCAGGACTGGTTAGTTTTCCAGCCCTGTCTGTAACGAGCAACAGCTCCTTCCTGTTTTGGAGCGGAGGAAGTTGATGCTGCTCCTGCCTTGAGGTTACGAAAGGCAAGAAAATTAGACTGTTTGGCCTTTGATTTGGCCCTGTCCTGAGGTAGAGCATGGCCCTTACCTCCCGTAATGTCAGCGATAATTTCTTTCAAGCCGGGCCCTTTGAAAGGAATATTAAGCAATTTAGATTTAGAAGTCACATCAGCTGACCAGGATTTAAGCCATAGCGCTCTGCGCGCTTGGATGGCGAATCCTGAGTTCTTAGCCGTAAGTTTGGTTAAATGTACGACGGCATCAGAAACAAATGCGTTAGCTAGCTTAAGTGCTTTAAGCTTGTTCATAATTTCATCCAATGGAGCTGTGCGAATGGCCTCTTCCAGAGACTCAAACCAGAATGCCGCCGCAGCAGTGACAGGCGCAATGCATGCAAGGGGCTGTAAGATAAAACCTTGTTGAACAAACATCTTCTTAAGGTAACCTTCTAATTTTTTTATCCATTGGATCTGAAAAGGCAAAACTATCCTCCACCAGGATAGTGGTACGCTTAGCTAAAGTAGAAACCGCTCCCTCCACCTTAGGGACCGTCTGCCATAAGTCTCGTGTGGTGGGGTCTATAGGAAACATTTTCCTAAATATGGGAGGAGGGGAAAAAGGCACACCGGGTCTATCCCACTCCTTGCTAATAATCTCTGTAAGCCTTTTAGGTATAGGAAACACGTCAGTACACACCGGTACCGCATAGTATCTATCCAACCTACATAATTTTTCTGGAATTGCAACCGTGTTACAATCATTCAGAGCCGCTAATACCTCCCCTAGCAATATGCGGAGGTTCTCAAGCTTAAATTTAAAATTAGAAATCTCTGAATCCAGTCTCCCTGGATCAGATCTGTCACTCACAGAATGAAGCTCTCCGTCTTCATGTTCTGCAAATTGTGACGCAGTATCGGACATGGCTCTCACATCATCAGCGCGCTCTGTCCTTAACCCAGAGCTATCACGCTTGCCTCTTAATTCTGGCAATTTAGATAATACTTCTGTCATAACAGTAGCCATGTCTTGCAAAGTGATTTGTAAGGGCCTCCCTTATGTACTTGGCGCCACAAAATCACGCACCTCCTGAGCGGGAGGCGAAGGTACTGACACGTGAGGAGAGTTAGTCGGCATAACTTCCCCCTCGTTGTCTGGTGATAATTTCTTTGCATGTAAAGACTGACTTTTATTTAAAGTTACATCAATGCAATTAGTACACAACCTTCTATGGGGCTCCACATTGGCCTTCATACATAGTGAACAAACAGATTCATCTGTGTCAGACATGTTTAAATAGACTAGCAATGAGACTAGCAAGCTTGGAAAATACTTTTCAAATAAATTTACAAGCAATATAAAAAACGCTACTGTGCCTTTAAGAAGCACAAAAAGCTGTCACAGTTGAAATAACAGTGAACCAAATTAGTTATAGCAACCAAATTTTCACAGTAAATGTATTAAGTTAGCAAAGGATTGCACCCACCAGCAAATGGATGATTTAACCCCTTAATACCCAAAAACGGATAACAATTTAATAATTAACGTTTTTATCACAGTCAAACACACTGTCACAGGTCTGCTGTGACTGATTACCTCCCTCAAAATGAATTTTGAAGACCCCTGAGCTCTCTAGAGACGTCCTGGATCATGGAGGATGAAGTAGGAAGATTGTGACTGAATTTTTACTGCGCAAAAAAGCGCTAAAATAGGCCCCTCCCACTCATATTACAACAGTGGGGAAGCTCAGTTAACTGTTTCTATGCAGAAACAAAAGTTAGCCATGTGGTAAAAATCATGCCCCAATAAGTTTTATCACCAAGTACCTCACAAAAAACGATTAACATGCCAGTAAACGTTTTGAACATACATTTTAAAAGTTATGAAGTGTTATTAATAAGCCTGCTACCAGTCGCTTTTACTGCAGTTAAGGCTCACACATTACTTCAGTATTAACAGTATTTTCTGAGTCAAATTCCATCCCCTAGAAAAATACTTCAGTGTACACACACTCCTCAGCCTAATACCAGTCGCTACCCCTGCATTTAAGGCTGAACTTACATTACATTGGTATCAGCAGTAATTTCTCAGTCAATTCCATTGCTTAGAAAAATAATTTACTGCACATACCTCGTTTGCAGGGGGGCCCTGCATGCTATTCCCCTTTTCTGAAGTTACCTCACTCCTCAGAATGTGCGAGAACAGCCAGTGGATCTTAGTTACGTCTGCTAAGATCATAGAAAACGCAGGCAGATTCTTCTTCTAATGCTGCCTGAGAATCAAACAGCACACTCCGGTGCCATTTAAAATAACAAACTTTTGATTGAAGAAATAAACTAAGTTTAAAAACACCACAGACCTCTCACAACGACCTATCTTTAGTTAGGTTGCAAGAGAATGACTGGATATGACATGTGAGGGGAGGAGCTATATAGCAGCTCTGCTTGGGTGATCCTCTTGCAACTTCCTGTTGGGGAAGAGATATAATCCCATAAGTAATGGATGACCCGTGGACTGACTACACTTAACAAGAGAAAAAGCCAGCCACCCAGATGGCAGGGGGTGGTAGACAGTGTGAATCACATCAAGAATATGGAAAACTATGTGTTTAGAGAGCGCAGACGACTGACTGAATACTGTCTAATATGGGAACCGTGGGAATTCCTTTGGACACAAAACAATCCCCATAATCAGACTGACCAATAAGACTGCAGTAATAACTTTGGGAATCATTTCTCCTATTTTCATACCCATCTAGATATCCTAATGCCCAGCAATTCGCCCAAATATTACCCCCAACCCACCCATATAAACGAGCCAGGTGCAGAGAATGCTAAACAGCTAAAGCAGCCTCCTTAAAGAATTACTTTTAATCAAGTAAAATCTGCTATCCATCAGTTATTTCACTAGAGTCTATAGTGTTAGATCAATTAGGCACCCTAGTGGACTAAATCATCAACCCAAGAGCCATCCTTGTTATGCCTCCTATAAGATAAGTTGTAAGAACTAATGAAGCTCTATATGTAATTAAATGGTGGCCTCTGTAAAAACGAGGTTTTCAAGAGAGTAGAGGTACTGTTTTACCTCTCAAAGTAAAGTTTATGCCATGAAGTTATTACAATTTGTATTTAGTTTTCACCGCATAAGCTGTATGTTGTTTATATTACCTCAATAAAAAAATTATTTAAAAAAAAGAAAAGAATAATAAATCGTCTATGTACCGGCCATAGAAGACCCGATTATAATAGTTACATTGTAGCTATTGTAGCTATTTTAGGATTTATATTTATTTTACAGGCAACTTTGTATTTATTTTAACTAGGTACAATAGCTATTAAATAGTTAATAACTATTTAATAGCTACCTAGTTAAAATGACTACAAAATTACCTGTAAAATAAATCCTAACCTAAGTTACAAATACACCTAACACTACACTATCAATAAATAAATTAACTGCAATTATCTAAAATAAAATACAATTAAATAAACTAAACTATATTACAAAAAAACAAACACTAAATTACAAAAAATAAAAAAATATTACAAGAAGTTTAATCTAATTACACCTAATCTAAGACCCCTAATAAAATAAAAAAGCCCCCCAAAATAATAAAATTCCCTATCCTAAACTAAATTACAAAGTAATCAGCTCTTTTACCAGCCCTTAAAAGGGCTTTTTGCTGGGCATTGCCCCAAAGTAATCAGCTCCTTTACCTGTAAAAAAAAGAAATACAATACCCCCCCAACATTACAACCCACCACCCACACACCCCTACTCTAAAACCCACCTGATCCCCCCTTAAAAAAACCTAACATTACCCCATTGAAGATCACCCTACCTTGAGCCGTGTTCACCCAGCCGGGCACCGATGGGCCAGAAGAGGACATCCGGACCGGCAGAAGTCTTCATCCTATCCGGGCAGAAGAGAACATCCAGACCGGCAGACATCTTCATCCAGGTGGCATCTTCTATCTTCATCCTTCCGGAGCGGAGCCATCTTCTATCCAGCCGACGCGGAGCCATCCTCTTCAATCGAAGTTCTAACGAAGAATGAAGGTTCCTTTAAATGACGTCATCCAAGATGGCGTCCCTTGAATTCCGATTGGCTCATAGGATTCTATCAGCCAATAGGAATTAAAGTAGGAAAAATCAGATTGGTTGATTGGATCAGCCAATAGAATGCAAGGTCAATTCTATTGGCTGATCCAATTAGCCAATTGGATTGAACTTCAATTCGATTGGCTGATTAAATCAACCAATGAGATTTTTCCTACCTTAATTCCTATTGGCTGATAAAATCCTATCAGCCAATCGGAATTCGAGGGACGCCATCTTGGATGACGTCATTTAAAGGAACCTTCATTCTTCGTTAGGACTTCGATTGAAGAGGATGGCTCCGCGTCGGCTGGATAGAAGATGGCTTCGCTCCGCTCCGGAAGGATGAAGATAGAAGATGCCGCCTGGATGAAGATGTCTGCCAGTCTGGATGTCCTCTTCTGCCCGGATAGGATGAAGACTTCTGCCGGTCCGGATGTCCTCTTCTGGCCCATCGTTGCCCGACTGGGTGAACACGGCTCAAGGTAGGGTGATCTTCAATGTGGTAGTGTTAGGTTTTTTTAAGGGGGGATCGGGTGGGTTTTAGAGTAGGGGTGTGTGGGTGGTGGGTTGTATTGTTGGGGGGGTATTGTATTTCTTTTTTTTACAGGTAAAAGAGCTGATTACTTTGGGGCAATGCCCCGCAAAAAGCCCTTTTAAGGGCTGGTAAAAGAGCTGATTACTTTGTAATTTAGTTTAGGATAGGGAATTTTATTATTTTGGGGGGCGTTTTTATTTTATTAGGGGGCTTAGATTAGGTGTAATTAGATTAAACTTCTTGTAATATTTTTTTATTTTTTGTAATTTAGTGTTTGGTTTATTGTAATATAGTTTAGTTTATTTAACTGTATTTTATTTTAGATAATTGTAGGTAATTTATTTAATTAATTTATTGATAGTGTAGTGTTAGGTGTATTTGTAACTTAGGTTAGGATTTATTTTACAGGTAATTTTGTAGTCATTTTAACTAGGTAGCTATTAAATAGTTATTAACTATTTAATAGCTATTGTACCTATTTAAAATAAATACAAAGTTGCCTGTAAAACTATTAGTTATATTGTAGCTATATTAGGGTTTATTTTATAGGTAAGTATTTAGTTTTAAATAGGATTAATTTATTTAATTATAGTAATTTTATCTAGATTTATTAAAAATAGATTTAAGTTAGGGGGTGTTAGGGTTAGGGTTAGACTTAGGTTTAGGGGTTAATAACTTTATTATAGTAGCGGCGACGTTGAGGTCGGAAGATTAGGGGTTAATAATTGTAGGTAGGTGGCGGCGACGTGGGGGGCAGATTAGGGGTTAATAAAATTTAGTATAGTGTTTGCGAGGCGGGAGTTCGGCGGTTTAGGGGTTAATACATTTATTCAAGTGGAGGCGATGTCCGGTCGGCAGATTAGGGGTTAATAATTGTAGGTAGGTGGCGGCGACGTTGGGGGGGGCAGATTAGGGGTTAAGAAATAAAATATAGGTGTCGGCGATGTTAGGGGCAGCAGATTAGGTGTTCATAGGGATAATGTAGGTGGCGGCGGTGTCCGGAGCGGAAGATTAGGGGTTAATAGTATAACGCAGGTGTCGACGATGTTAGGGGCGGCAGATCAGAGGTTAATAAGTGTAAGGTTAGGGGTGTTTAGACTCGGGGTTCATGTTAGGGTGTTAGGTGGAGACTTAGAAAGTGTTTTCCCATAGGAAACAATTGGGCTGCGTTAGAAGCTGAACGCTGCTTTTTTGCAGGTGTTAGGTTTTTTTTCAGCCGTCTCAGCCCCATTGTTTCCTATGGGGAAATCGTGCACGAGCACATTTTAGCCAGCTTACCGCTACCGTAAGCAACGCTGGTATTACAGGTAGAAGTAGAGCTAAATTTGCTCAACGATCACTTTTCTGAGGCTAACGCAGCCATTCAGAAAACTTGTAATACCAGCATTGTTTAAAGTGTGCGCTGGAAAAAAAAGGCTCGTTAGCCCCGCAGGTCTTTACCGACAAAACTCGTAATCTAGGTGATTGTTTTTCTGTGTTTTTAATTGTTTAGTAGCGAAATATCGCTGTAGGGATAGTTTTCTAGTAAACTTATTAAGGTCTACAAACAACTCAAAAATCTTGTGTGAATTAGACGGACAAAAAGTCCTTTGCTCAAAATTCTAATTTCATCGTTACTAATTTTGTCTGATAAATTGAATATTCCAGTGCTTAATTGTTGTATTTTTTTTTTCTTGGAGGCAATTCCCCTCCAAGGAAAAAAACATTGGTTAGAAGTTACGTAAATATCATCAGTATTACTAGCCTGAGGAAACAGTGTCGTTAGCGCTGAGAAACGCGTAGCGTGTTTTACTGAATGCATATATTTTATAATCTGTTACTGTTTTATAACGTTTTTTATAAAGTAATTTCACAATCTTCTTCTGGAGTCTCCTTTCCATCATTCGCTGTTTGCAGCGCCTACCGGAGCAGAGAACAACCTTGGTTTACATGTGCCCTGGGCCACTTTAATATACCCAGTAAACTTCATTTGCACTATTGTGTGCATCATACATTGTGAGTATCCATCTTCTTGGAGCAGCTTATGGGGTTGATATATGAGATTGTTCTGCACTAGGAGTCGCCCTCTTTTTCCCTTCCTATTTTTCCAGACTGCAGAATCTGAATTTGATTCCAGGAGGAGCTGCCCTTCCTTTGGTGCACAGTACACTGGGACACTGCTGAGTTCCCGGATCATTTGCCTAGGCATTCTCTTTGCCGTCATACTTTGTGAGTACTATTTCACTGTATGAGAATGTCTGTGCTCTATGTTTATTGGCTACACTAGGAGGTGCCCTTTCTATCTCTTTATATTTTAGGCCCTGCTGAACGTAGACCTGAAACTCTATACTAAAATTCTATCAACAGGAATGAAATTCATCCTCCCACACAAAATACATCAAGATCAGGTGGGTTTTGTACCGCAGAGAGAGGCTAAAGATAATACTATAAAAATAATAGACCTATTAGAAAACCTTACATCCCAAAAGACGCCCGCTATTTACATGTCCACTTACGCTGAAAAAGCGTTTTGATCGCTTAGATTGGACTTTCCTGCAAACCCCCTTTCACATTTTGGCTTCCCAAATAACTTTACCCAAATACAACAAATTATGGCCCTCTATCTTAATCCGACAGCACAGATCAAGGTTAATGGATGTCTTTCAGACCCATTTGAAATCCTTACTGGTTCAAGACAGGGATGTCTCTTATCCCCTCTTTTGTTTATCCTATCTTTAGATCCATTAGCTATTCAAATTTGACTTAACCCTAATATCCGAGGAATAAAAATTAAAGAACAAACCTACAAACTATCAATGTTGGCAGATGACATTTTAATGACACTCACTAACCCGTTAGAATCTCTCTCTGTGGTACTAGACGAGTTACAAAAATTAGGCCGGGTGTCCAACTTTTCTGTTAACCTTGGCAAATTGGAGTTGCTTCCAATCAATATCCTGCCAAAAACAATTAATGACATGCTACAAATTTGCCCATTTAGAATTCAAAAAACCTCCATACAATATCTAGGCTTACACAACAGCTGATGCGGCCTCATTACGTAAACTAAATTACTACAAACTAGTAGAGGAATTCCGACAACTCACATCTACCAGGCTCCCAAAAAAACTCACGTGGATAGGTAGAATTCATGCTGCTAAAATGGTGCTTATACTGAAAGCACTTTACTTACTACAAACATTACCCATTCCAGGAGCAATCCATGAAATCCACTCACTACAAATTATATTTGGTGACGAAGACCCCTGAGAATATCTAAGCAAACTTTATATAAGTTAACAACAGAAGGAGGCTTAGAGGTACCAGACCTACTAGCATATAAACAGGCTATATCACTACAAAGAGTAATAGAATGGTCCAACTATAATTCCGACTTGTGCAAACAGTGGATACAATTAGAAAACAGAATTTATGCTTACCCGATAAATTACTTTCTCCAACGGTGTGTCCGGTCCACGGCGTCATCCTTACTTGTGGGATATTCTCTTCCCCAACAGGAAATGGCAAAGAGTCCCACCCCAGTCATTCGACCGACGGACAGGAGGAAATATATATAGGAGAAACCATATGGTACCGTGGTGACTGTAGTTAGAGAAAATAATTCATCAGACCTGATTAAAAAACCAGGGCGGGCCGTGGACCGGACACACCGTTGGAGAAAGTAATTTATCGGGTAAGCATAAATTCTGTTTTCTCCAACATTGGTGTGTCCGGTCCACGGCGTCATCCTTACTTGTGGGAACCAATACCAAAGCTTTAGGACACGGATGAAGGGAGGGAGCAAATCAGGTTACCTAAACGGAAGGCACCACAGCTTGCAAAACCTTTCTCCCAAAAATAGCCTCCGAAGAAGCAAAAGTATCAAATTTGTAAAATTTGGCAAAAGTGTGCAGTGAAGACCAAGTCGCTGCCTTACATATCTGGTCAACAGAAGCCTCGTTCTTGAAGGCCCATGTGGAAGCCACAGCCCTAGTGGAGTGAGCTGTGATTCTTTCAGGAGGCTGCCGTCCGGCAGTCTCATAAGCCAATCGGATGATGCTTTTAAGCCAAAAGGAAAGAGAGGTAGAAGTCGCTTTTTGACCTCTCCTTTTACCAGAATAAACAACAAACAAGGAAGATGTTTGTCTGAAATCTTTTGTAGCCTCTAAATAGAATTTTAGATCACGGACTACGTCCAAATTGTGTAACAAACGTTCCTTCTTTGAAACTGGATTCGGACACAAAGAAGGTACAACTATCTCCTGGTTAATATTTTTGTTAGAAACAACCTTAGGAAGAAAACCAGGCTTAGTACGCAAAACCACCTTATCTGCATGGAACACCAGATAGGGCGGAGAACACTGCAGAGCAGATAACTCTGAAACTCTTCTAGCAGAAGAAATTGCAACCAAAAACAAAACTTTCCAAGATAGTAACTTAATATCTATGGAATGTAAAGGTTCAAACGGAACCCCTTGAAGAACTGAAAGAACTAGATTTAGACTCCAGGGAGGAGTCAAAGGTCTGTAAACAGGCTTGATCCTAACCAGAGCCTGAACAAATGCTTGAACATCTGGCACAGCTGCCAGTCTTTTGTGTAGTAAGACAGATAAAGCAGAGATCTGTCCCTTTAGAGAACTTGCAGATAATCCTTTCTCCAAACCTTCTCGTAGAAAGGAGAGAATCTTAGGAATTTTTATCTTATTCCATGGGAATCCTTTGGATTCACACCAACAGATATATTTTTTCCATATTTTATGGTAAATTTTTCTAGTTACTGGTTTTCTGGCCTGAACCAGAGTATCTATCACAGAATCGGAAAACCCACGCTTCGATAGAATCAAGCGTTCAATCTCCAAGCCGTCAGCTGGAGGGAGACCAGATTTGGATGTTCGAATGGACCCTGAACAAGAAGGTCCTGTCTCAAAGGTAGCTTCCATGGTGGAGCCGATGACATATTCACCAGGTCTGCATACCAAGTCCTGCGTGGCCACGCAGGAGCTATCAAGATCACCGAGGCCCTCTCCTGATTGATCCTGGCTACCAGCCTGGGAATGAGAGGAAACGGTGGAAATACATAAGCTAGGTTGAAGGTCCAAGGTGCTACTAGTGCATCTACTAGAGTCGCCTTGGGATCCCTGGATCTGGACCCGTAGCAAGGAACCTTGAAGTTCTGACGAGACGCCATCAGATCCATGTCTGGAATGCCCCATAATTGAGTTATTTGGGCAAAGATCTCCGGATGGAGTTCCCACTCCCCCGGATGAAATGCCTGACGACTCAGAAAATCCGCCTCCCAGTTTTCCACTCCTGGGATGTGGATCGCAGACAAGTGGCAGGAGTGATCCTCCGCCCATTGAATTATTTTGGTCACTTCTTTCATCGCCAGGGAACTCCTTGTTCCCCCCTGATGATTGATATATGCAACGGTCGTCATGTTGTCTGATTGGAACCTTATGAATTTGGCCTTTGCTAGTTGAGGCCAAGCTCTGAGAGCATTGAATATCGCTCTCAGTTCCAGAATGTTTATCGGGAGAAGAGACTCTTCCCGAGACCATAGACCCTGAGCTTTCAGGGATTCCCAGACCGCGCCCCAGCCCACTAGACTGGCGTCGGTCGTGACAATGACCCACTCTGGTCTGCGGAAGCTCATTCCCTGGGACAGATGGTCCAGGGTCAGCCACCAACGGAGTGAATCTCTGGTCTTTTGATCTACTTGAATCATTGGAGACAAGTCTGTATAATCCCCATTCCACTGTTTGAGCATGCACAGTTGTAATGGTCTTAGATGAATTCGTGCAAAAGGAACTATGTCCATTGTTGCAACCATCAACCCTACTACTTCCATGCACTGCGCTATGGAAAAACGAGGAACAGAATGAAGCACTTGACAAGAGCTTAGAAGTTTTGATTTTCTGACCTCTGTCAGAAAAATCCTCATTTCTAAGAAATCTATTATTGTTCCCAAGAAGGGAACTCTTGTAGACGGAAATAGAGAACTTTTTTCTATGTTCACCTTCCAGCCGTGTGATCTGAGAAAGGCTAGAACGATGTCCGTATGAGCCTTTGCTTTTGACAGGAACGACGCTTGTATTAGAATGTCGTCCAAGTAAGGTACTACTGCAATGCCCCTTGGTCTTAGAACCGCTAGAAGGGACCCTAGCACCTTTGTGAAAATCCTTGGAGCAGTGGCTAACCCGAATGGGAGGGCCACAAACTGGTAATGCTTCTCCAGAAAAGCGAACCTTAGGAACTGATGATGTTCTTTGTGGATAGGAATATGTAGGTACGCATCCTTTAGATCCACGGTAGTCATAAATTGACTTTCCTGGATAGTGGGTAGAATCGTTCGAATGGTTTCCATCTTGAACGATGGTACCCTGAGAAATTTGTTTAGGATCTTCAAATCCAAAATTGGTCTGAAAGTTCCCTCTTTTTTGGGAACTACGAACAGATTGGAATAAAATCCCATTCCTTGTTCCTTTATTGGAACTGGGTGTATCACTCCCATCTTTAACAGGTCTTCTACACAATGTAAGAATGCCTGTCTCTTTATTTGGTTTGAGGATAAGTGAGACATGTGGAACCTTCCCCTTGGGGGTAGTTCCTTGAATTCCAGGAGATAACCTTGAGAAACTATTTCTAGCGCCCAGGGATCCTGAACATCTCTTGCCCAAGCCTGAGCAAAGAGAGAGAGTCTGCCCCCCACTAGATCCGGTCCCGGATCGGGGGCTACTCCTTCATGCTGTTTTGTTAGCAGTGGCAGGCTTCTTGGCCTGCTTACCCTTGTTCCAGCCTTGCATCGGTTTCCAGGCTGGTTTGGGTTGTGAGGCATTACCCTCTTGCTTAGAGGATGCAGAATTAGAGGCCGGTCCGTTCCTGAAATTGCGAAAGGGACGAAAATTAGACTTATTTTTAGCCTTAAAAGACCTATCTTGTGGAAGGGCGTGGCCCTTTCCCCCAGTGATGTCTGAAATAATCTCTTTCAATTCTGGTCCAAATAGAGTTTTACCTTTGAAAGGGATGTTAAGCAATTTTGTCTTGGATGACACATCCGCTGACCAAGACTTTAGCCAAAGCGCTCTGCGCGCCACGATAGCAAACCCTGAATTTTTCGCCGAGTTAGCCAATTTAAGTGCGTGAACTCTGTCCATAACCTCCTCATATAGAGTCTCTCTACTGAGCGACTTTTCTAGTTCCTCGAACCAGAACCACGCTGCTGTAGTGACAGGAACAATGCACGAAATTGGTTGTAGAAGGTAACCTTGCTGTACAAAAATCTTTTTAAGCAAACCTTCCAATTTTTTATCCATAGGATCTTTGAAAGCACAACTATCTTCGATAGGAATAGTAGTGCGTTTGTTTAGAGTAGAAACCGCCCCCTCGACCTTAGGGACTGTCTGCCATAAGTCCTTTCTGGGGTCGACCATAGGAAATAATTTCTTAAATATAGGGGCGGGAACAAAAGGTATGCCGGGCTTTTCCCACTCCTTATTTACTATGTCCGCCACCCGCTTGGGTATAGGAAAAGCGTCGGGGTGCACCGGAACCTCTAGGAACTTGTCCATCTTGCATAATTTCTCTGGAATGACCAAGTTGTCACAATCATCCAGAGTAGATAACACCTCCTTAAGCAGTGCGCGGAGATGTTCTAATTTAAATTTAAATGTCACAACATCAGGTTCAGCTTGATGAGAAATTTTTCCTGAATCTGAGATTTCTCCATCTGACAAAACCTCCCTCATGGTCCCTTCAGATTGGTGTGAGGGTATGACAGAACAATTATCATCAGCGCCCTCTTGCTCTTCAGTGTTTAAAACAGAGCAATCGCGCTTTCTCTGATAAGTAGGCATTTTGGATAAAATATTTGCTATCGAGTTATCCATTACAGCCGTTAATTGTTGCATGGTAATAAGCATTGGCGCACTAGATGTACTAGGGGCCTCCTGCGTGGGCAAAACTGGTGTAGACACAGTAGGAGATGATGTAGTATCATGTTTACTCACCTCATCTGAGGAATCATCTTGGGCAATTTCATTATCTGTGGCAGTACTGTCCTTACTTTGTTTGGACGCTATGGCACAATTATCACATAAATTTAAATGGGGAGACACATTGGCTTTCATACATATAGAACATAGCTTATCTGAAGGTCCAGACATGTTAAACAGGCTTAAACTTGTCAACAAAGCACAAAAAACGTTTTAAAACAAAACCGTTACTGTCTCTTTAAATTTTAAACAGAAAACACTTTATTACTGAATATGTGAAAAAGTATGAAGGAATTGTTCAAAAATTACCAAAATTTCACCACAGTGTCTTAAAGCATTAATAGTATTGCACACCAAATTTCAGAGCTTTAACCCTTAAAATAACGGAACCGGAGCCGTTTATAAATTTAACCCCTATACAGTCCCAGCTATAGTCTTTGCTGAGACCCAACCAAGCCCAGAGGGGAATACGATACCAATTGACGCCTTCTAGAAGCTTTTCCAGCAATTTTTAGATCCTCACACATGCATCTGCATGCCCTGCTCTCAAAAAACAACTGCGCAGTAATGGCGCGAAAATGAGGCTCAGTCTATAACTAGAAAGGCCCCCTGACTGGAAAAGGTGTCTAACACAGTGCCTGCCGTTTAATAAACGTTCCCCAAGATTATAAATGCAAATTGTCAGCCTAAATCTGAATAAAATGCCCAAATAAAGCAATCGATTTAGCCCATAAAAATGTCTACCAGTTTTTTAGCCCATAATAAGCCCTTTATTCTGTTTGTTTGACTAAGAAAATGGCTTACCGGTCCCCATGAGGGGGAATGACAGCCTTCCAGCATTACATGGTCTTGTTAGAAATATGGCTAGTCATACCTTAAGCAGAAAAGTCTGCTAACTGTTTCCCCCAACTGAAGTTACTTCATCTCAACAGTCCTATGTGGAAACAGCAATCGATTTTAGTTACTGTCTGCTAAAATCATCTTCCTCTCACAAACAGAAATCTTCATCCTTTTCTGTTTCAGAGTAAATAGTACATACCAGCACTATTTTAAAATAACAAACACTTGATAGAAGAATAAAAACTACATTTAAACACCAAAAAACTCTTAACCATCTCCGTGGAGATGTTGCCTGTGCAACGGCAAAGAGAATGACTGGGGTGGGCGGAGCCTAGGAGGGACTATATGGCCAGCTTTGCTGGGACTCTTTGCCATTTCCTGTTGGGGAAGAGAATATCCCACAAGTAAGGATGACGCCGTGGACCGGACACACCAATGTTGGAGAAATGCACTTATCAGACACTCCACATCTTGGAGCCTTATGCTGGAACCCCGATACAGCACACAAATCTGCAATATCTACATCCTCAATCGTAAACATGACTTGGTTAGACTGGACCCAATTATGAAACAAACATCCCATAATAACAACTAAAAATTTCCCACTAACCCCACTACTTAATCAGAATTCCCTACAGGTAAAGACTTCCAGGCAGGAGATGTGACTAAATATACACATTTTATCCACATATATCTCTTAACTCAAGGAGGCAGACCTCTACCAAAAGACCAATTAGACCATTTAAGCAATGGGTTTTTAAAACCATGGATCCATCATCAGATGTCACATTTTATTTACACACACAAACATAAAAAGAACTTAAAGTGAAAGTCAATCCTAGTGTTGTACAAACGCTAGGATTGACTATTGAAACAAATAAAAGGGACTTTCATTAATGAAGTATAAGATACTTCATGTAGAAAGCTCCTTTATTTGTTTCAACCAATCGCCGTTCATAGCTGCTACAGCAGCCCACGGCTAAAACATTTTTTGCTAAGAGGTGACGTTTTCACCTCTTAGCCAAAAGCCGTGCGGTAAATTCAGCTCCCATGAGCACCGAGCCGGATTTACCGTAGGACTATTGGCTAAGAGGTGAAAAAGTCACCTCTTAGCAAAAAATTTTTTAGCTGTGGGCTGCTGTAGCAGCTAAGAACGGTGATTGGTTAAAACAAATAAAGGCGCTTTCTACATGAAGTATCTTATACTTTATGAATGAAAGTCCCCTTTATTTGTTTCAATAGTCAATCCTAGTGTTTGTACAACGCTAGGAACGACTTTCACTTTAAGACGCGCACCTACAGCCTTTGAAAAAATATGTAAAAAAGACAAACCACCTAAAAAGCGCATATCTACTCTATATAAAATAACACTGGACTGTAGAACTCCAATAACCCTGTTAAAGGCTGGGAAAGCGAACTATGAATTCAGGCTCCTAAAAAATCTTGGAACGCTAGATTCAGAGCATTAACTAAATCAGCACACTCCACCAAGGCCCTAGAGACAAATGTCAAAATCATGATGCGCTGGTATCCAACGCCAACTAGAATTAAATATATGTTCCCGAAAGATAGCAACAAGTGCTGGAGAGGCTGCGGTTCGCAATGTGACAAACTAAAGCCTTTCTGTACTATGATTACAAATAACTGCAACTCAGTGTTGCATCTACATTTACAATTCACACCAGAAATATCACTATTAAATGAGTTGCCTAATATCAACTGTAAAATTAAAAATCTTACTTAACTCAGCAAAATAATTAATACCCATAAGTTGGATATCCCCTCCCCACAGGTGATGATTGGAAGTCTCTGGTAGAAAAAAAAACCTATTAATGGAAGGCTACCATTATCTTAAATTTGGGAAATTGGATCTTTTTTATGTCATGATCTTTTATTGGGAATCATACACAAATAAATGATTGGGTTTATAGAGTGCAGGCTTAGGCATACACATCATAGAATAAAAATCCTCTAGAAGACATACCTATAATTAGAACTCATAAAATGTTATCTCATGAATAAATAACTTAATAAAAACATAATTTATGCTTACCTGATAAATTTATTTCTCTTGTAGTGTGTTCAGTCCACGGGTCATCCATTACTTATGGGATATATTCTCCTTCCCAACAGGAAGTTGCAAGAGGATCACCCAAGCAGAGCTGCTATATAGCTCCTCCCCTCACATGTCATATCCAGTCATTCGACCGAAACAAGACGAGAAAGGAGAAACTATAAGGTGCAGTGGTGACTGGAGTTATAATTTTAAAATTTAGAACCTGCCTTAAAAAGACAGGGCGGGCCGTGGACTGAACACACTACAAGAGAAATAAATTTATCAGGTAAGCATAAATTATGTTTTCTCTTGTTAAGTGTGTTCAGTCCACGGGTCATCCATTACTTATGGGATACCCATACCAAAGCTAAGTACACGGATAGTTTCTTTATCGGTACAGATTGACTTTTATTCAAAGCAATATCAATACAATTGGTACACATCGTTCTATTGGGCTCCACATTGGCTTTTGAACATGATGAACAAACAGTTTCCTCTGAATCAGACTTAGCAATGAAACTAGCAAGCTTGGAAATCACTTTCAATAAGTTTACACGCAATATAAAAAACGCTGCAGCGCTTCAAAAATACAGATATAATTAAACAATTCTTAACAAGAAGTGTATTATTAGCAGAGGATTGCACCCATTAGCAAAAGGATGATTAACCCCTCAATACCCAAAACGGATAAAACAGATATCAATTAAGATTTAACGCTTTTAATCACAGTCAAGCACACTGTCACAGATCTGCTGTGACTGATTACCTCCCTCGCAAATGAATTTTGCAGACCCCTGAGCTCTCTAGAGACGTCCTGGATCAAGGAGGAAGAAGCAGGAAGACTGTGCTAGAATTTTAACTGCGCAACAAGGCGCTAAAACAAGGTCCCTCCCACTCCTATCACAACAGTGGGAGCCCTGATATAACGGTTTCCATGGAGAAAAATATGTTAGCCATGTGGAAAAAAAATCACACCCAAAGAGATTTATCACCAAAGTACCTCACAAAAACAAATAACATGCCAGTAAACGTTTTATTAAAAAACAACATTTTCCAATGTCATGCAAAGTTATCACTAAGCCTGCTACCAGTCGCTACCACTGCAGATAAGGCTTAAGTATTATTTCAGTTTTAACAGTATTTTCTCAGTCAAATTCTAGTCCCTAGAAAATAACTCGACTGCGCATACATTTATCAGCCTGATACCAGTTGCCACTACTGCATTTAAGGCTGTACTTACATCATACGGTAACAGCAGTATTTTCTTAGTCAATTCCATTCCCAGAAAATAAAGTACTGCACATACCTCATTGCGGAGGACCCCGCATGCTATTCCCAGTTTCTGAAGTTACCCCACTCCTCAGAATGTCGAGAACAGCTAGTGGATCTTAGTTACGCCTGCTAAGATCATAGAAAAAAAACGCAGGCAGTTTCTTCTTCCAAATACTGCCTGAGATAGAAAAACAGCACACTCCGGTGCCATTTAAAATAACAAACTTTTGATTGAAGAATAGATAAGTAAAAACTCCAGCCCTCTCGCGACCTCCTTCTTTGTTGAGGGTTGCAAGAGAATGACTGGATATGACATGTGAGGGGAGGAGCTATATAGCAGCTCTGCTTGGGTGATCCTCTTGCAACTTCCTGTTGGGAAGGAGAATATATCCCATAAGTAATGGATGACCCGTGGACTGAACACACTTAACAAGAGAAAGATAGGGAGCAATGAGTAGTAGTGAATGGATCATACTCAGATTGGACAAAGGTAATCAGTGGAGTCCCCCAGGGATCACTACTGGGCCCTGTTCTTTTTAATATTTTTATTAATGACTTGTAGCAAGGATTAAATAGCGACATCTCTATTTTTGCAGATGATACTAAGTTAAGAAAGGTCATTAGGTCAGAGCAGAATGAACTTTTGTTACAAAGGGATCTGCAAAAAATAGAAGTATGGGCAGGTAATTGGAAAAACAGAATTTATGTTTACCTGATAAATTACTTTCTCCAACGGTGTGTCCGGTCCACGGCGTCATCCTTACTTGTGGGATATTCTCTTCCCCAACAGGAAATGGCAAAGAGCCCAGCAAAGCTGGTCACATGATCCCTCCTAGGCTCCGCCTACCCCAGTCATTCGACCGACGTTAAGGAGGAATATTTGCATAGGAGAAACCATATGATACCGTGGTGACTGTAGTTAAAGAAAATAAATTATCAGACCTGATTAAAAAACCAGGGCGGGCCGTGGACCGGACACACCGTTGGAGAAAGTAATTTATCAGGTAAACATAAATTCTGTTTTCTCCAACATAGGTGTGTCCGGTCCACGGCGTCATCCTTACTTGTGGGAACCAATACCAAAGCTTTAGGACACGGATGAAGGGAGGGAGCAAATCAGGTCACCTAAATGGAAGGCACCACGGCTTGCAAAACCTTTCTCCCAAAAATAGCCTCAGAAGAAGCAAAAGTATCAAACTTGTAAAATTTGGTAAAAGTGTGCAGTGAAGACCAAATCGCTGCCCTACATATCTGATCAACAGAAGCCTCGTTCTTGAAGGCCCATGTGGAAGCCACAGCCCTAGTGGAATGAGCTGTGATTCTTTCAGGAGGCTGCCGTCCGGCAGTCACATAAGCCAATCTGATGATGCTTTTAATCCAAAAAGAGAGAGAGGTAGAAGTTGCTTTTTGACCTCTCCTTTTACCAGAATAAACAACAAACAAGGAAGATGTTTGTCTAAAATCCTTTGTAGCATCTAAATAGAATTTTAGAGCGCGAACAACATCCAAATTGTGCAACAAACGTTCCTTCTTCGAAACTGGTTTCGGACACAAAGAAGGTACGACTATCTCCTGGTTAATGTTTTGTTAGAAACAACTTTTGGAAGAAAACCAGGTTTAGTACATAAAACCACCTTATCTGCATGGAACACCAGATAAGGAGGAGAACACTGCAGAGCAGATAATTCTGAAACTCTTCTAGCAGAAGAAATTGCAACCAAAAACAAAACTTTCCAAGATAATAACTTAATATCAACGGAATGTAAGGGTTCAAACGGAACCCCCTGAAGAACTGAAAGAACTAAGTTGAGACTCCAAGGAGGAGTCAAAGGTTTGTAAACAGGCTTGATTCTAACCAGAGCCTGAACAAAGGCTTGAACATCTGGCACAGCTGCCAGCTTTTTGTGAAGTAACACAGACAAGGCAGAAATCTGTCCCTTCAAGGAACTTGCAGATAATCCTTTCTCCAATCCTTCTTGAAGAAAGGATAGAATCTTAGGAATCTTTACCTTGTCCCAAGGGAATCCTTTAGATTCACACCAACAGATATATTTTTTCCATATTTTGTGGTAAATTTTTCTAGTTACAGGCTTTCTGGCCTGAACAAGAGTATCAATAACAGAATCTGAGAACCCTCGTTTTGATAAGATCAAGCGTTCAATCTCCAAGCAGTCAGCTGGAGTGAGATCAGATTCGGATGTTCGAACGGACCTTGAACAAGAAGGTCTCGTCTCAAAGGTAGCTTCCATGGTGGAGCCGATGACATATTCACCAGATCTGCATACCAAGTCCTGCGTGGCCACGCAGGAGCTATCAAGATCACCGACGCCCTCTCTTGATTGATCCTGGCTACCAGCCTGGGGATGAGAGGAAACGGCGGGAATACATAAGCTAGTTTGAAGGTCCAAGGTGCTACTAGTGCATCTACTAGAGTCGCCTTGGGATCCCTGGATCTGGACCCGTAGCAAGGAACCTTGAAGTTCTGACGAGAGGCCATCAGATCCATGTCTGGAATGCCCCACAGTTGAGTAATTTGGGCAAAGATTTCCGGATGGAGTTCCCACTCCCCCGGATGTAATGTCTGACGACTCAGAAAATCCGCTTCCCAATTTTCCACTCCTGGGATGTGGATTGCAGATAGGTGGCAGGAGTGAGTCTCCGCCCATTGAATGATTTTGGTCACTTCTTCCATCGCCAGGAAACTCCTTGTTCCCCCCTGATGGTTGATGTACGCAACAGTCGTCATGTTGTCTGATTGAAACCGTATGAACTTGGCCTTTGCTAGCTGAGGCCAAGCCTTGAGAGCATTGAATATCGCTCTCAGTTCCAGAATATTTATCGGTAGAAGAGATTCTTCCCGAGACCAAAGACCCTGAGCTTTCAGGGGTCCCCAGACCGCGCCCCAGCCCATCAGACTGGCGTCGGTCGTGACAATGACCCACTCTGGTCTGCGGAAGGTCATCCCTTGTGACAGGTTGTCCAGGGACAGCCACCAACGGAGTGAGTCTCTGGTCCTCTGATTTACTTGTATCTTCGGAGACAAGTCTGTATAGTCCCCATTCCACTGACTGAGCATGCACAGTTGTAATGGTCTTAGATGAATGCGCGCAAAAGGAACTATGTCCATTGCCGCTACCATCAAACCTATTACTTCCATGCACTGCGCTATGGAAGGAAGAGGAACGGAATGAAGTGTTTGACAAAAGTTTAGAAGTTTTGTTTTTCTGGCCTCTGTCAGAAAAATCCTCATTTCTAAGGAGTCTATTATTGTTCCCAAGAAGGGAACCCTTGTCGACGGAGATAGAGAACTCTTTTCCACGTTCACTTTCCATCCGTGAGATCTGAGAAAGGCCAGGACTATGTCCGTGTGAGCCTTTGCTTGAGGAAGGGACGACGCTTGAATCAGAATGTCGTCCAAGTAAGGAACTACTGCAATGCCCCTTGGTCTTAGTACCGCTAGAAGGGACCCTAGTACCTTTGTGAAAATCCTTGGAGCAGTGGCTAATCCGAAAGGAAGCGCCACGAACTGGTAATGCTTGTCCAGGAATGCGAACCTTAGGAACCGATGATGTTCCTTGTGGATAGGAATATGTAGATACGCATCCTTTAAATCCACCGTGGTCATGAATTGACCTTCCTGGATGGAAGGAAGAATTGTTCGAATGGTTTCCATTTTGAACGATGGAACCTTGAGAAACTTGTTTAAGATCTTGAGATCTAAGATTGGTCTGAACGTTCCCTCTTTTTTGGGAACTATGAACAGATTGGAGTAGAACCCCATCCCTTGTTCTCCTAATGGAACAGGATGAATCACTCCCATTTTTAACAGGTCTTCTACACAATGTAAGAATGCCTGTCTCTTTATATGGTCTGAAGACAATTGAGACCTGTGGAACCTCCCCCTTGGGGGAAGCCCCTTGAATTCCAGAAGATAACCTTGGGAGACTATTTCTAGTGCCCAAGGATCCAGAACATCTCTTGCCCAAGCCTGAGCAAAGAGAGAGAGTCTGCCCCCCACCAGATCCGGTCCCGGATCGGGGGCCAACATTTCATGCTGTCTTGGTAGCAGTGGCAGGTTTCTTGGCCTGCTTTCCCTTGTTCCAGCCTTGCATTGGTCTCCAGGCTGGCTTGGCTTGAGAAGTATTACCCTCTTGCTTAGAGGACGTAGCACTTGGGGCTGGTCCGTTTCTACGAAAGGGACGAAAATTAGGTTTATTTTTGGCCTTGAAAGACCTATCCTGAGGAAGGGCGTGGCCCTTACCCCCAGTGATATCAGAGATAATCTCTTTCAAGTCAGGGCCAAACAGCGTTTTCCCCTTGAAAGGAATGTTAAGTAGTTTGTTCTTGGAAGACGCATCCGCTGACCAAGATTTCAACCCAAGCGCTCTGCGCGCCACAATAGCAAACCCAGAATTTTTCGCCGCTAACCTAGCCAATTGCAAAGTGGCGTCTAGGGTGAAAGAATTGGCCAATTTGAGAGCACGGATTCTGTCCATAATCTCCTCATAAGGAGGAGAATCACTATCGATCGCCTTTACTAGCTCATCGAACCAGAAACACGCGGCTGTAGTGACAGGGACAATGCATGAAATTGGTTGTAGAAGGTAACCTTGCTGAACAAACATCTTTTTAAGCAAACCTTCTAATTTTTTATCCATAGGATCTTTGAAAGCACAACTATCTTCTATGGGTATAGTGGTGCGTTTGTTTAAAGTAGAAACCGCTCCCTCGACCTTGGGGACTGTCTGCCATAAGTCCTTTCTGGGGTCGACCATAGGAAACAATTTTTTAAATATGGGGGGAGGGACGAAAGGTATACCGGGCCTTTCCCATTCTTTATTTACAATGTCCGCCACCCGCTTGGGTATAGGAAAAGCTTCTGGGAGCCCCGGGACCTCTAGGAACTTGTCCATTTTACATAGTTTCTCTGGGATGATCAAATTCTCACAATCATCCAGAGTGGATAATACCTCCTTAAGCAGAGCGCGGAGATGTTCCAACTTAAATTTAAATGTAATCACATCGGGTTCAGCTTGTTGAGAAATTTTCCCTGAATCTGAAATTTCTCCCTCAGACAAAACCTCCCTGGCCCCCTCAGACTGGTGTAGGGGCATTTCAGAACCATTATCATCAGCGTCCCCATGCTCTTCAGTATCTAAAACAGAGCAGTCGCGCTTGCGCTGATAAGTGGGCATTTTGGCTAAAATGTTTTTGATAGAATTATCCATTACAGCCGTTAATTGTTGCATAGTAAGGAGTATTGGCGCGCTAGATGTACTAGGGGCCTCCTGAGTGGGCAAGACTGGTGTAGACGAAGGAGGGAATGATGCAGTACCATGCTTACTCCCCTCACTTGAGGAATCATCTTGGGCATCATTTTCAGTGTCACATAAATCAAATCTATTTAAATGAGAAGGAACCTTGGCTTCCCCACATTCAGAACACAGTCTATCTGGTAGTTCAGACATGTTAAACAGGCATAAACTTGATAACAAAGTACAAAAAACGTTTTAAAATAAAACCGTTACTGTCACTTTAAATTTTAAACTGAACACACTTTATTACTGCAATTGCGAAAAAGTATGAAGGAATTGTTCAAAATTCACCAAAATTTCACCACAGTGTCTTAAAGCCTTAAAAGTATTGCACACCAAATTTGGAAGCTTTAACCCTTAAAAGACCTGAGACCCAACCAAGCCCAAAGGGGAATACGATACCAAATGACGCCTTCAGAAAGTCTTTTCTATGTATCAGAGCTCCTCACACATGCGACTGCATGTCATGCTTCTCAAAAACAAGTGCGCAATACCGGCGCGAAAATGAGGCTCTGCCTATGATTAGGGAAAGCCCCTAGAGAATAAGGTGTCTAAAACAGTGCCTGCCGATATTATTTTACAAAAATACCCAGATTAAATGATTCCTCAAGGCTAAATATGTGTATATATGAATCGATTTAGCCCAGAAAATGTCTACAGTCTTAATAAGCCCTTGTGAAGCCCTTATTTACTGTCTGAATAAAAATGGCTTACCGGATCCCATAGGGAAAATTCCAGCTTCCAGCATTACATCGTCTTGTTAGAATGTGTCATACCTCAAGCAGCAAAGGACTGCTCACTGTTCCCCCAACTGAAGTTAATTCCTCTCAACAGTCCTGTGTGGAACAGCCATGGATTTTAGTAACGGTTGCTAAAATCATTTTCCTCTTACAAACAGAAATCTTCATCTCTTTTCTGTTTCAGAGTAAATAGTACATACCAGCACTATTTTAAAATAACAAACTCTTGATTGAATAAAAAAAACTACAGTTAAACACTAAAAAACTCTAAGCCATCTCCGTGGAGATGTTGCCTGTACAACGGCAAAGAGAATGACTGGGGTAGGCGGAGCCTAGGAGGGATCATGTGACCAGCTTTGCTGGGCTCTTTGCCATTTCCTGTTGGGGAAGAGAATATCCCACAAGTAAGGATGACGCCGTGGACCGGACACACCTATGTTGGAGAAATGAGATTTAATACAGGAAAATGCAAGGTTATACATTTTGGAAGTAAAAATAAGCAAAGTATCATTTAAATGGGACAAGAATTAGCCAAACAGAGGAGGAAAGGGATTTGGGAGTAGTAATAGATAACAAGCTAAAGATGGATGCACAATGCAGGGCAGCGGCTTTAAAGGCTAATAAGATACCAGCATGTATTAAAAGAGGCATTGATTCAAGGGAGGAAAGCACCTGGTAAGACCTCACCTTGAGTATGGAGTACAGTTCTGGGGACCGATTGCAAAAAAAAGATATTGCAGAACTAGAAAAAGTTCAGAAAAGGGCCACAAAGCTAATAAGGGGAATAGAGAATTTAAGCTATGAAGAGAGGCTAGCCAAACTGGGTCTGTTTTCCCTAGAAAAAAGGCTCTTGAGAGGTGACATGATTACTTTATATAAATATATTCAAGGCCCATATACAGAGATGGCAGAAGCTCTGTTTATTCCAAGAAAATTGATTGTGACAAGAGGTCACAATTTAAGGTTGGAGGAAAGGAGATTTAATCTCCTGCAACAGAAACATTTTTTCACTGAAAGAGCAATAAAATTGTGGAACTCATTACCAAAGGAGGTAGTGAATGCCAATACCCTAGATACATTTAAAAATTGTTTGGATACATTTCTGGCTAGATATGATTGCTTGTATTAAATGGGTCACCTTTTAGTGGGATTAATTTAAGCTCAACTGGAGATTATTTTAAATTGTAAGAATATTAGATTTGTATATGTTGAACTCGATGGACTTCTGTCTTTATTTCAACCTCATCTACTATGTTACTATGTATAAGATAAATCTTATATTGCAGATAAGAACACTCAGTGTTCTCTGAGCATAGTAAAACAAGCTTATTCCATTGCTAATCAAAAAACATGTAACCTGTTTTATGTTTAATGTTTAGTTTTTTATGTTTAGGTCTATAAATTCTGTTATGGAAACTATTTGGAGCATATATCAATGTGTACAGTATAAATCTACTTGAACTATACATTGGAAGAGACACGAATAAATGGACAAATTTATATGCTCAACTAACGTTAGATAAATATTCTAAATACTGACTATTGATTGAAGGATACAAATGAGATCCGAACTTGATCCGTTCTCTTAAAATGTAACTCAATAAATGTTTGTATATCTTTACACCCTGCGTATATGCTCTGGTATGTACACTCTATGTTATTTCAATAAAAAAAAAAAGAGAGAGCATATAGACCTAGACCCTATAGATCAAAACCCAAACCACGATCCTTACTGACAGTTGACAGCTCAGGTGACAGTTCTGACCCAGAAACCACTAATAGAGGCCTACTTATCAAGCCGTCAACTTACTTGCATTCGACGGCACCAATACGCTCGCCTGATATCGCTTAACATCGCGGCCGCTGACCTGAATACGCTCTCCATATTTAACAAAAAAGCTGTCAAAAAGCCGTGCACCAAGTATGGGGTGATGAGCAGCAGACTGTTGTTAACTAACAGTCATCGATCTTGCTGCTATTCAGCTTTTTCACAGCTTTATTTATATACTGTCACTAAACACAGCCACTATACTAAACTGTTTAACCCCTATGCCGCCGCTCCCCGACCCGCCGCAACTAAATAAAGTTATTAACTCCTATCCCGCCACTCCCGGAGCCCACCGCAACTCTAATAAACTTATTAACCCCTATCCCGCTGCTCCCCGACACCGCCGCAACTAACTAAACCTATTAACCCCTAAACCGCCAGCCCCTCACATCGCCATAAACTAAATTAACCTATTGACCCCCTAAACCTAACAACCCGCTAACTTTATATTAAATATTAACTGATCCCTATCTTATAATAAATTTAAACTTACTTTTAGATTTAAATTAAACTATATTAAACTATATTAAACTAATAATTAATCTACCCTGTTATACTAAAATTACATTAAACTACAAATTAAATAAAATATATTATATATTTAATCCAAACTGTTGCTAACACCTGAGTGTGCAACCCTAGGGGGAGCTATAAGACTGCCAATGTCTAAGTGTATCAACAAAAGCCCTTAACCAACAAATAGAAAATATCACAATAAGTACGATACCAACTCACAAATAAATAAACCAGAAGTTAGATGGTAAGTAGATCAAATTCCTAATATGGATTAAGACTAGCAAATATACAAATAGTATATGGACCAGTGTACAATACCCCAACCATAAGTTAATAAGTAAAGCAATATAATATATTGATTTATGATATATAATAACCATTCAGTAGTTATATATTACACATTACACTATATTGGTAAACTTAGCTGAGTCCAAATATGGAGGTCTAATAAGTAAAAGTCCAGTATAGATGGATTCCAAAAAAGTACATCTGTTGAGGAGGTTCGTCTGAATATGTCCTCCTATATGATTGGCAGCTCCTCTCGTGAAGAAGGGTGAGGAAACTGGAATCTGTGAAGAAAATCACAAAGATAGAGGCGCCCTCTCTCTTCGTGATTTTCTTCACAGATTCCATATTATATATTTAAAAATCTAACCCTACTCAAATAATTTAAATCTACTATTACAAATTACAAAGTTACCAAAAACTAACAACTAAGTTACAAAAAATAAACACTAAGTTACAAAAAATAAACACTAAGTTACAAAAAAGTTACACAAAATAAAAAATAAATTATCAAAGATTTAAACTAATTACACCTAATCTAAGAGCCCTATGAAAATAAAAAAGCCACCCCAAAATAAAAAAAACCCTAGCCTACAATAAACTACCAATGGCCCTTAAAAGGGCCTTTTGCACAGCATTGCCCCAAAGAAATCAGCTCTTTTACCTGTAAATAAAAAATACAAACAACCCCCAACAGTAAAACCCACCACCCACACAACCAACGCCTCAAATAAAAACCTAATCTAAAAACCCTAAGCTCCCCATTGCCCTGAAAAGGGCATTTGTATGGGCATTGCCCTTAAAGGGCATTTAGCTCTTTTTCAAAAGCCCAAACCCTAATCTAAAATTAAAACCCACCCAATAAACCCTTAAAAAAGCCTAATACTAACCCCCGAAGATCAACTTACAGTTTCTGAAGAGCCAACATCCATCCTCAACGAAGCGGCAGAAGTCCTCATCGAATCCGGCAGAAGTCTTTATCCAAGCGGCCGATGTCTTCATCCAATCGGGCAGAAGTCTTCATCCAGACGGCATCTTCTATCTTCATCCATCCGGCGCGGAGTGGCTCCTTCTTCAAGACATCCGACACAGAGCATCCTCTTTGTTCGTCTTCTTTATAATGAATGTTCTTTTAAATGACGTCATCTAACACCTGTGGGATAAAATAATTTAATTTAAATCTAAAGGTAAATTTAAATTTATTATAAGATAGGGATGAGTTAACATTTAATATAAAGTTAGCGGGTTGCTAGGTTTAGGGGTTATTAGGTTTAGTAAATGTTACTGATGTGGGAGGCCAGGGGTTTAGGGGTTAATAACTTTATTTAGTTGCAGTGGGCTCCGGGAGCGGCAGGATAGGGGTTAATACTTTTATGTAGGTGGCGGCAGTGTCGGGGCGGTAGATTAGGGGTTAATAACATAATGTAGGTGTCGGCGGTGTCGGGCGGCAGATTAGGGGTAATAAGTATAATGTAGGTGGCGGCGGTGGCAGGGCGGCAGATTAGGGGTTAATAAGTATAATGTAGGTGGCGGCGGTGGCGGTCCGGCAGATTAGGGGGTTAAGTATAATGTAGGTGGCGGGGGGCAGATTAGGGGTGTTTAGACTCGGGGGTTATGTTAGGGTGTTAGGTGTAAACATTACTTTTATTCTTCCATAGGAATCGATGGGATATTGGGCAACAGCGAACATCCTCCAGGGCGGCAGATTGAAAACCAGGTGCGCTGGGCCAGAATAGTGGCGAGTGTACCCGTTAGATATTTGTTAACTAGCAAAAGTAGTCAGATAGTGCCGAATTTGCATTCGGAACATCTGCAATGACGTAAGCATCGATCTGTGTCGGACTAAGACCGGCAGATCGCATGTTACGTCACAGATTTCAACTTTTGCCGGTCTGTAGGCTTTGATAAATAAGGGGAATCAAGCTCTCCACAATTACGTTGCAGAATTTCAGCGTATTTGCAGTTGACGGCTTGATAAATAGGCCTCATAGACCACCATTACCCCCCACCCACCCTGAAGCTACATGGACGACTTACTTACCACAAGGGATTATCCCAAGGTCAAAAAATTGCAAAGAGGCCAAGACCGCACAATACAGAGCACATACATATACCCCTACAGACAAAGAACAGGACATTCTAAATAGAGGTTTAACATTTGTTCCCACTACACAGTGTAACAAATTTGATTTGCAGATCGACCTCGATAAGTTTCAAAGAACTTTAAAATTAAAAGAATTTTTCCAAAACGGTACTGAAACAGCACAAGACACTCTGAGAGCCAAGAGCACTTTTGAACCTGTGTCACATAACCATAGTATCAAGACCTATATGAGATTAATCACTCAGGATCTGCAAACATCTATTGATTCAAATAGGGACAAAATACATTGCAACTTGTCCAAAATAGAAAGAGAAGCCCTAATGTCTCTTAATGTCTCTTAAGGATAATAATAATATTGTGATCCGTGAAGTGGACAAGGGCCTTGGGTGCTAAAGTGGTCCAAGACTACACAATCTGAAATTCTAAGGCAACTTAATGACACCACTACTTACAAAAAAACTGAGAGGAGATCCTACAAATATATTCAACGTCAAAACACTGTACGTCTATTTTTTGAATTGAGGTACGTGAACAAGTAACTAAAAGAGTTTCTTACTGTGTCTCATCCGATAATACCAATTATATACACACTTCCAAAAATTCATAAAGACGTGCAACACCCTCCAGGCCGCCCCATCGTATCAGTCAGGGATTCTTTACTTCAACTACTGGCACAGTATATAGACTATATTTTGCAGCCACTAGTTTGGAACATGTCATCTTACTTGAGAGACTCAGGACAACCAATTACAAAATTGGGGTACCCACCAATACCACATATGGAAGGCTTGGCAGCAATAACAACTCAATTGTGTAGATAGCCATATGTGGGTCCTCCACTAGAGATTACTGTGGAACTATTTCGACTTTGTTTAACTTTAAAATACTTCAAGTTTGAAACATCTTACTATTTACAAACAGCTGGCACAGCTATGGGCTTCAATGTTGCACCCTCCTATGCCAACTTATATGTAGCAGAATTTAAACGAACCATGCCGTTATTTGATAGGATTGAAATAATGGCATATTTCCACTTCATTGACGATATTCTGTTGATCTGGTTGAACATAGCTTACAGGTTTGGTTTCACCAACTGAATTCAACAACATGCCCTCTAAGATTCAAAATACACTCTTCAAAGGAACAAATGTATTTTCTGGATAGCAGAATGTTTAAAAGCAATAAGGGTCTAGGCACTACTCTCTTTAAAAAAAACTATTGATAGAAATTATCCTCCTACATGGCAGGAGCTGTCATCCAATGGCCCTACTGAGGGCGATCCCTAAATCCCAGTACCAGCAGGTCATAAAAAAAATAATGCTGGGATACAAATAAACAAGTCCAACTAAAAAAAATGGAATTGAGACTCCTACAAAGAAGCTACAGTTATAAGAACTTGAGAGAGTGCAAAATCAAAGCATTGGAGAACAAAGAACCTGATAACAGCACACCCAAACAGCTAACTTTTACAACTACATATAGCCAAAACAAGTGGCAAACTAGTTCCATCTTACAGAAACATTGGCATTTACTTCAATCAGACAAAACACTACCTTTCAAGAACTTTGACCCTTCCCGAGTGGGATATTGTAGGGGCAATAGTTTGAGGGACCAACTAATGCACCCTGATACATAGCAATCTATTGTACAAAGAACATGGCTACCTCCTCCACGGACAGGATGTTATCGGTGTTCTAGTCGCACTACTTGCAACAGCCTAAAACCTGCCAAAAATATTAACCACCCTCATACAAACAAGAGGTTTCACATTTAATACCATGTAACTTGTACCACATCACAGCTAGTGTACATTATTATCTGTGTGTGTAGTTTATATTATGTGGGTAATATAAGTGATAAACTGAGAATACGAATGGCCAACCATTGCTCTTCTATAAGGACTGCCATAAAAGATGGTGAATCTGACCAACCTGTAGCCAGGCACTTTCTGGAGAAGGGACTGTCAGGGTGCCAGGAATCAGACAGACTAGAAATGCAAAAATAATCACACCTTTATTAATAGCAAAAAATAATAAAAAGTCCACAAAACAAATAACAAGCCAGAAATCAAAACCAGAGCTGGTAGTCAGACGAGCTGAGTCAGGAGCCAAAGCGAATAGTCAGACGAGCCAAGTCAGGAGCCAAAGCGAGTAGTCAGACGAGCCGAGTAAGGAACCAAAGCGAGTAGTCAGACAAGCCGGAATCAGGAACAAGGAGAACAGCAGAGTCAAGAAAAAGCCAGGGATCAGGAACCAGGAGGGACGTCAGACAGCCAGGTAATACACACAAGCTCTCACAAACAGGTCTGAGACAACGCAAGGGCAAAGCATACTGAACAGAGGCCCTTTAAATAATAAGTGATGACATCACAATTCTGAGACTGCATCCTGTCTCACACTGATGATGAACACCAGTCTGGCCATAAAAGGAAGTGCAGGAAATGAGCAGCATCACACCGTATGCACCAGAGTCAGCAAGAGAGGTGAGTAAAATGGAAGCCAGCAGCACATGGCAAACAAAACAGGGGAAAAAACTCTGAAAGTACCCTCCCCTCAACGTTCCCTCCCCCGCGGGAGGACAAAAGGTTTATTGGTGAAACGGGCATGGAAGGCACGGAGGAGAGCGGGAGCATGAACATCAGAGGAGGGAACCCATGAACGCTCCTCTCGGACCGTAGCCCCTCCAGTGAACCAAATACTGTACACGGCCCCTGGACATACAAGAGTCAATAATGCTGCTGACCTTATACTCCTCATGGTTGTCAACAAAGATAGGACGGGGGACGAGGCAACACAGTGGTAAACCGATTACAAACCAATGGTTTCAAGAGGGAGACATGAAAAACATTGGAGATGTGCATTGCAGGAGGAAGGTCAAGAGCGTAGGCCACAGGATTGACCCGTCGGAGTATTCGAAAAGGACCAATATAACGGGGAGCCAGTTTATTGGAAGGCACACGAAGGTTCAAGTTGCGGGAGGACAGCCAAACTCTCTCACCAACCTGGTAGGAAGGCGCGGGCAGGCGCTTACGATCGGCATGGAACTTTTGGCACTGCACAGAACGATGAAGGCAATCTTGAATCTGCACCCACGTGGAACAGAGTTGCCGGAGATGCTCCTCCAAAGCTGGAATACCCTGAGACATGAATGAATCCGGCAACAAGGATGGTTGAAACCCATAATTCGCCATGAACAGGAATAACTTGGAGGAAGCATTAATAGCACTATTACGAGCAAACTCTGCCCAAGGTAACAGTTCAGACCAATTATTGTGGTGATCTGTGACATAGCAACAGAGAATCTGTTCCAGAGCTTGATTAGACCGTTCCACAGCCCCATTGGATTGAGGGTGATTTGCTGAGGAGAAGGAAAGCTGGATCCCCATTTGAGCACAAAAGGAACGCCAAAATCTGGAGACAAACTGGCTACCCCGGTCCGACACTATCTCCTTGGGTAACCCATGTAAACGAAAGACCTCCTGGGCAAAAATTGAGGCAAGCTCCTGAGCAGTAGGCAACTTCTTCAAGGGAATGCAATGTGACATTTTAGAAAAACGGTCAACCATCATAAGGATAACAGTATTGCCATTGGAAACAGGGAGCTCGACAATGAAGTCCATGGAAAGATGTGTCCAAGGACGCTCACCATTAGCAATAGGTTAAAGAAGACCCACAGGAAGACGTCGAGGAGTCTTATTCTGTGCACAAATTAAGCAGGAGGCAACAAACGCAGCAACATCAGAACGAAGACCTGGCCACCAGAATTGTCGAGTGACAGACCAAATCATTTGGTTCTTGCCTGGGTGACCTGCGGCTTTAGGATAGTGGTAAGTGTGCAAAAGTTTTGTTCGAAGATTCTCAGGAACAAAACACTTACCCCTAGGTTTCTTAGGAGGTGCATTGGTCTGTGCAGCCAGGATCTCCTCCCCCAAGGGAGAAGTCAAATTAGTACGTATGGTAGCCAAAATATGGTCAGGAGGTATAACTGGAGTAGTCAGACAAGCCGGAATCAGGAACAAGGAGAACAGCAGAGTCAGGAACAAGCCAGGGATCAGGAACCAGGAGGGACCTCAGACAGCCAGGTAATACACAGGAGCTCTCACAAACAGGTCTGAGACAACGCAAAGGCAAATAATACTGAACAGAACAAGCTCCTGAGCAGTAGGCAACTTCTTCAAGGGAATGCAATGTGACATTTTAGAAAAACGGTCAACCATCATAAGGATAACAGTATTGCCATTGGAAACAGGGAGCTCGACAATGAAGTCCATGGAAAGATGTGTCCAAGGACGCTCACCATTAGCAATAGGTTAAAGAAGACCCACAGGAAGACGTCGATGAGTCTTATTCTGTGCACAAATTAAGCAGGAGGCAACAAACGCAGCAACATCAGAACGAAGACCTGGCCACCAGAATTGTCGAGTGACAGACCAAATCATTTGGTTCTTGCCTGGGTGACCTGCGGCTTTAGGATAGTGGTAAGTGTGCAAAAGTTTTGTTCGAAGATTCTCAGGAACAAAACACTTACCCCTAGGTTTCTTAGGAGGTGCATTGGTCTGTGCAGCCAGGATCTCCTCCCCCAAGGGAGAAGTCAAATTAGTACGTATGGTAGCCAAAATATGGTCAGGAGGTATAACTGGAGTAGTCAGACAAGCCGGAATCAGGAACAAGGAGAACAGCAGAGTCAGGAACAAGCCAGGGATCAGGAACCAGGAGGGACCTCAGACAGCCAGGTAATACACAGGAGCTCTCACAAACAGGTCTGAGACAACGCAAAGGCAAAGAATACTGAACAGAGGCCCTTTAAATAATAAGTGATGACTTCACAATTCTGAGACTGCATCCTGTCTCACACTGATGATGAACACCAGTCTGGCCATAAAAGGAAGTGCAGGAAATGAGCAGCATCACACAGTATGCACCAGAGTCAGCAAGAGAGGTGAGTAAAATGGCTGCCAGCAGCACATGGCAAACAAAACAGGGAAAAAACCCTGACAGGGACACACTGTGTCACAACTAAAGATCATGATCATAGATCATGTGCCCCCACTAAAAAGAGGTGGGAACAGGGATAAGACTTTACGCAAATTGGAATCTAGATGGATCTATAAATTGGACACTTTGGCCCCAAAGGGCCTACATACCACTAGAATGGCATTTTTTTATAATGCCTACATGTAATAAAAAGACTTTGAAACCTGTTAGGGCACCCCTCTGTCTTTAGACAGATTTTAGAAGCTTGATATACAGTTATGCACAGATTGGCAGTCTGACGCAGGTCTGCATATCCTCCCTAGATGTTTCCCATACAGGTTATTTGTGTTCATTTTGTTATTAAGAATAGCATTGTATTTGCCATTCTTTGAGATACATAATGTCTTGGTGAGCTATATATGCCTCACAATCTACTCTGGAAAGAGAGAAAAGAAAGAGATGTGTTAAGTTATACACATATTGTTTTGGATAGTGACTCAAACAATTAAGTAGTCCAATATTAGTTGATAACCAGCTTATTGGCTAGGCTATGGAAAGTCAATATGATACAAATAGCAACAAACTTCTTGGTACATGCAAATCACTGCAGTTAAAGTCTGAAATATGACTGTTGTACAAGGTATATATTTAGCCTACTACTTAATGTTTTAACACTTTGGATGTTTCTATACATATTCTAATATACTGTGGTTCTATTAGCCAATGATTCCTACTACCCAATACATTTATACTAATTGGCACCTCAAATAGAAGTGCTGACATCTCATTTTATCACGAAAACTGTTTTCTATGTTTCCATGGTAATCTCAGGGGTATGTATCTACACGCAACATGCCGCACCGGAAGTACTCCTTTCCTGTGGCGCTCACTTACACAGGGAACACCATTTGTTTGCAAGATGTTTGTGCGTATAAATTTCTCTGTATTGCTTCATTCTGTTGTCTGAAGAAGGGGTTAACTACTAAATGTCACATATTAAACACGCTTGCTGTTAAAATCCAGAGAGTGACACTTCCCACTTATTACAATTCAACTGAAAATATTGTTACACCAGATGTGAAAAAAGTGACCGTTGTGGCCTCTAGCTAACAAATACCGTAGAGTGTTCAAATGTGTATATCAATGACAGTCCCCAACACAGTAGGAATAAGTCCACACAGTGGTAAGACAATTACAGTACAGTACAGCCGAGGGTTCCTTTAACCGGACACCTGTATATTGCTACTCACAGCGGTTATCCTCTGTCGGCAAACTCCATGTTTCTTCCATACGGCTGATAGCCCAGGATCCTTCACACTGCGTTAGGGCTGGGCGATTAACCGCATATGTGGGTTTAGACCGAGAATAACCGCCGTGATTTAAAAACGTTGAGAGTCCGTTTATATGGGGGGCGGTGCCTGTGTGAACACAATGGAAGGAGCCGGTCCCGGACCACCGGTAACTGAGTGACATTTTCTGGCCTAGCATATCGCTAGGCAGAAGAGCCGTGCGCACACAGCAGTTAGAAGAGGCGGCACTGGGGGATATAGAAGAATGGAGACACGTGGTCAAGGTGGGTTGCTGACTCAGAGCGACTGGAAGCTGGAGGCAAGCAAGTAAGAAACTTGTACTACGGGTAGGATAAAGCAGCAATCTGACTGCACTGCCACTGTTTGCAGGGTTATAAAATCTAAAGTAAACAAGCTCCGGGGAGAGGGAGAGGGAGGGAGGCTCTGTGGAAATGAAAGCAGTCTGAATAACAGATGTGACACTGCCCTGGCATATACTTATACCTGGAAATTTATCCTATAAAATATTTGTTTTTATTTTCATAAATCTACAAAGTAAAAAATGTTAAATGGCTAATGCTTTACTTACAGTATATACAGTTGTATGCAAAAATTTAGGCACCCCTGACAAGTTCCATGATGTCAGGGTTTTTCGCTGTTGTGTTTGCCATGTGCTGCTGGCAGTCATTTTACTCACCTCTCTTCCTGACTTGGTGCATTGTGGGGGATGCTGCTCACTTCCTGCACTTCCTTTTATGGCCAGACTGGTGTGAATTATCCATGTGAGACAGGATGCAGTCTCAGAATTATGATGTCATCACTTCTTATTTAAAGGCCTCTGTTCAGTATGCTTTGCCTTTGCGTTCTCTCAGACCTGTTTGTGAGAGTTCCTGTGTATTACCTGGCTGCCTGACGTACTTCCTGGTTCCTGATCTCTGGCTTGTTCCTGACTCTGCTGTTTTCCTTGTTCCTGATTCCGGCTTGTCTGACTATTCGCTTTGGCTCCTGACTCGGCTCGCCTGACTACCAGCTCTGGTTTTGACTCCTGGCTTGTTATTTTATTTGTGGACTTTTTATTATTTTTTGCTAATAATAAAGGTGTGAATATTTTTGCACTACTTGTCTCAGTCTGATTCCTGGCACCCTGACATTACGCAAAGGCCATGAATCCTGATTGTGCTAATAATCCACCTTTACCTGCCATAATTTCCAGGATGGATGTACAGGATTACCACTTGGATCAATTTGCACTAGCCCTGCAAACCCTGCTGACTCGCACTGCACATTTGGACCAAAGTGTCCCACAAGTCATGGCTGCTCCCGTTTCTGCTGCTGCACCTATGCCTACCAGGAGCATGTTAGGTTCTGCACCTCTACCTCAGCGATATGGAGGCGATCCTATTCAGTGCAGAGGGTTTTTGAACCACGTGGGCATTTACTTTGAGATATTACATCAGGCGTTTCCCTCTGACAGAGCTAAGGTGGGATTTCTCATCTCGTTACTCTCTGACACAGCTCTTGCCTGGGCTAATCCCTTGAGGGAGACTAATAAACCTGTGATTTCAAATTACCCTGAATTTGTGGCCTCCTTTCGAAGGGTATTTGATGTTCCGGCTCGCTCCTCCTCTGCTGCTAAACGACTCATGCCCATTCAGCAAGGTACAAAATCTGTTACTCAGTATGCTATTGAGTTCCGTACGCTTGCCGCAGAGGTAGGTTGGAACAATGAAGCCCTTGTTGCCGCCTTCTTTCATGGGCTCTCTGATGCGATTAAAGACAAAGTTGCTGCCAGAGATTTACCAGAGGATCTCGAGGCATTGGTGTCTTTTTTTATCCTAATTGACATCAGACTCAGAGAGAGTCCCTCTTTCAAGAAGCGCTTGCGTAAGCCTCCTGTTCCGTTGTCTCCTACGTGTTCGTTCCAACCCATGCCTCCATCTCCTCCCATGCCTCCTGGTCCCGAGTCACCAGGTACTGCTGAGCCGATGCAGTTGGGATTCACGCGTCTCTCTGTGGCGGAGAGGGCCTTTAGGAGGAGGGAGGGGCTCTGCCTCTATTGTGCATTACAGGGCCACCTTTTGAAGTCTTGTCCTACACGGCCGGGAAACACTCACACCTAAGGTCCTGTCGGGGGCAGACCTTGGGTGGTTTATCCTTGTCCCCGGAACCGCTTAAGAAGAAACCTTTGGTCACGGTTGTCCTTTCCTGGGTGGACTCCTCCATAGTCACTCAGGCTCTTGTTGATTCCGGTGCTCCGGCCTATTTCATTGACAGTGCTTTTGTATCAAAGCACTCCATTGCTGTTTTGCCTCGGTCCGTTCCGCTTGCTATTAAGGCCATTGATGGCAGGCCCCTTCAGCCTGCACTCGTTACTCATGAGACTGCTCCGTTGTCCATGGCTGTTGGGGCTCTCCATTTTGAAACCCTCCAGTTCCAGGTGATAAACTCTCCGCATTTAGGGTTGTTCTGGGTTATCCCTGGCTCCAAAAGCACAATCCCAGTCTCAACTGGCACAGGTCCGAAATTTTGTCGTGGTCCCCGCAATGTATTTCCACTTGTCTTCGGAAACCAGTTAAAGTCTTGTGCACTTCTTCGGTATCTCAATTGCCAGAGGAGTACAGACAGTTCCTAGACGTGTTTGACAAGGTGCGTGCCGGTACGTTGCCTCCTCACCGGTCTTACGATTGTGCCATAGACCTGCAACCCGGAGCCATTCCTCCTCGGGGCCGGGTGTACCCTCTGTCTGTTGCAGAGAATTGTGCTATGGAGGAGTATGTTGCCGATGCTCTGTCACAGGGAATCATCCGCAAATCCTGCTCTCCTGCTGGGGCTGTCTTCTTCTTTGTGAAGAAAAAGGGTGGCGAGTTAAGACCATGTATCGATTATAGGGGTCTTAATCATCTTACCATTAAGAATGCTTACCCTATTCCGCTCATTACGGAACTCTTTGACCGCCTCAAGGGAGCTACAGTCTTTACTAAACTTGATTTGAGAGGAGCGCACAATCTCGTTAGGATTAAGGAGGCCACGAATGGAAAACAGCATTTAACACAAGGAGCCGGCATTATGAGTATCTTGTAATGCCCTTTGGCCTATGTAATGCTCCTGCTGTTTTTCAGGAATTTATTAATGATCTCCTAAGAGATATGTTGCAACAGTGTGTTGTGGTGTACTTAGATGACATCCTCATACACTCACCCACACTTGAGGCTCATTGTTCTGATGTTTCACGGGTTCTTCAGAGACTACGTGTGAGGTATGTCCTTTTAAGGAACTCAATTACAGATCAATAGTTTAACTTAATGCTTATGACTGCAACATGAGTGTGGCCCTTTAAGATTCCCAGGTACAACTTCAATATTATTTAATACAACAAGTGGTGTGTTTCACTTTAAGGAGGTTGCCAGCAGTTCCCTCAAAAGTGGTAATGTGTCACTGTATTCCAGGAACCCTCTATGGAAGAAAGGGTGTCTTTAGTTACAGTGATATTTAATAAAATGATAAGTACTGCCTTATATAGTTCCTGCTTGAACCTGCAACGTATATGGTCGCTACAGGTATATGTCCAGACTGTGTGAGTTAGTTCTTAAATGCTATACACTTCAGAGAAACTTGGCAAGAGATGTCAGTGTATTGACTACGGTATTCAGCAATACAAACAGTGATCTTCAATTTAGTTAGGTATGAATAATCACATTGTATGTAGTGATAATGTTGCGAGTAAACTGAGTCCAGCAATATGTGACACTATAACACATGTAACATATATGAGTTATTTACCTGAACCGGTATTGAGTTATCGGGGGGTGCAGTTCCTGAAAGCTGTCTCCATTGTTTGTTTCCAGCCCACTCTGTGTATCAAGCGTTCCGGACAGGCGGAAGTGTTAGAGGAAGGAGGCGGCTCCAGACTTCCCAGTCAGATGTTCCCAAGGTGGGTGTTGTTCTACGCCTTAGCGTTACTGATGAAGGCAGAGGAGACAGAGGTACAAACAATTTGTAAACGTTGGAATTATACTTGCTTTAGAGGTAGTGAAGTCCAGATCAAGTCTGTTGCAAAAACCTAATGCTCCGGTGACTCGAGGTTGAAGCCGTACGAGGAAGCTGCAGTATGCTGCATACAATATGCAAAGTAACTGTTGGGAGACGAAACTCCTAAGATTTTTCCTTCAGAGGTTAAGGTGTAGCTTAGAGCTCAGGTGTGATGTACACAATAGAAAATAACTAAGCAATGTTTAATGGGAGTAGCTAGTATTTAAGGAAGGTGCAACCAATGAGAATGGTCAGGAGTCAGAATCCCAATTAAAGGAACAGTAACCCTGACACTACGTGAGAACGGCCTGTTTTGTAAACTCGAGAAATGTGAGTTCCATCAGACTCAAGTAACCTTCCTAGGTTATGTTATCTCCGTTGCAAGGTTCTCCATGGATCCTGACAAGTTATCAGCAGTTCTGCAGTGGCCTCGCCCAGTTGGTCTTCGTTCTATTCAACGTTTTTTGGGGTTCGCCAATTACTATAGAAAGTTTATTAAAAACTTTTCTTCCTTGGTCAAACCTATCACAGACATGACCCCTAAAGAGAATGATCTACTCCATTGGTCACCTACTGCCATTAAGGCCTTTGTTAGTCTTAAGACTGCCTTTGCTGCCGCTCCAGTTCTGGCTCATCCTAACCCTGTCCTGCCTTTCATTCTCAAGGTCAATGCATCTGAGACTGGAGTAGGTGCCCTCTTGTCTCAACGTCCTACGCCTGACGGTTCCTTGCATCCGTGCGGTTTCTTCTCTAAGAAATTGTCTCCAGCGGAGTGCAATTATGAAATTGGGGACAGGGAATTACTGGCCATAATTTTGGCACTCAAGGAATGGAGGCATCTTCTCGAGGGTACTAGCGTGCCAGTGCTCATTCTTACTGACCACAAGAATTTAACTTATCTATCTGAAGCAAAACGTCTGTCGCCCCGACAGGCCAGATGAGCGCTATTTTTGTCTCGGTTTAATTATGTGGTCTCCTACCTGCCTGGTAGTAAGAATTTTAGGGCTGATGCCCTCTCTCAACAATTTTCGCCTCTGTCCAAGGAGGAGTCTGTACCTACTCCTGTTATACCTCCTGTCCATATTTTGGCTACCATACGTACTAATTTGACTTCTCCCTTGGGGGAGGAGATCCCGGCTGCATAAACCAATGCACCTCCTGAGAAACCTAGTGGTAAGTGTTTTGTTCCTGAGAATCTTCAAACTAAACTTTTGCACACTTACCACTATCCTAAAGCCGCAGGTCACCAAGGCAAGAACCAAATGATTTGGTCTGTCACTCGACAATTCTGGTGGCCAGGTCTTCGTTCCGATGTTGCTGCGTATGTTGCCTCCTGATCAGTTTGTGCACAGAGTAAGACTCCTCGACGTCTTCCTGTGGGTCTTCTTCAACCTAATGCTAATGGTGAGCGTCCTTGGACACATCTTTCCATGGACTTCATTGTCGAGCTCCCTGTTTCCAATGGCAATACTGTTATCCTTATGGTGGTTGACCGTTTTTCTAAAATGTCACATTGCATTCCCTTGATGAAGCTGCCTACCGCTCAGGAGCTTGCCTCAATTTTTGCCCGGGAGATCTTCCGTTTACATGGGTTACCCAAGTAGATAGTGTCGGACCGGGGTAGCCAGTTTGTCTCCAGATTTTGGCGTTCCTTTTGTGCTCAAATGGGGATCCAGCTTTCCTTCTCCTCGGCATATCACCCTCAATCCAATGGGGCTGTGGAACGGTCTAATCAAGCTCTGGAACAGTTCCTCCGTTGCTATATCTCAGATCACCACAATAATTGGTCTGAACTGTTACCTTGGGCAGAGTTTGCTCGTAATAGTGCTATTAATGCTTCATCCAAGTTATCCCCATTCATGGCGAATTATGGGTTTCAACCATCCTTGTTGCCCAATTCATTCATGTCTCAGGGTATTTTGGCTTTGGAGGAGCATCTTGGGCAACTCCGTTCCACGTGGGTGCAGATTAAGGATTGCCTTCATCTTTCTATGCAGCGCCAAAAGTTCCAGGCTGATCGTAGGCGTCTGCCCGGACCTTCCTACCAGGTTGGTAAGAGATTTTGGCTGTCCTCCCGCAACTTGAACCTTCGTGTGCCTTCCAATAAATTGGCTCCCCGATATGTTGGTCCTTTTCGAATACTCCGACGGGATAATCCTGTGGCCTTCTCTCTTGACCTTCCTCCTGCTATGCGCATCTCCAATGTTTTTCATGTCTCCCTCTTGAAACCATTGGTTTGTAATCGGTTTACCACTGTGTTGCCTCGTCCCTGTCCTATCTTTGTTGACAACCATGAGGAGTATGAGGTCAGCAGCATTATTGACTATCGTATGTCCAGGGGCCGTGTACAGTATTTGGTTCACTGGAGGGGCTACGGTCCGGAGGAGCGTTCTTGGGTTCCGTCCTCTGATGTTCATGCTCCCACCCTCCTCCGTGGCTTCCATGCCCGTTTCCCCAATAAGCCTTTTGTCCTCCCGTGGGGGAGGGGTCATTGAGGGGAGGGTACTGTCAGGGTTTTTCCCTGTTGTGTTTGCCATGTGCTGCTGGCAGCCATTTTACTCACCTCTCTTCCTGACTTGGTGCATTGTGGGGGATGCTGCTCACTTCCTGCACTTCCTTTTATGGCCAGACTGGTGTGCATCATCCATGTGAGACAGGATGCAGTCTCAGAATTATGATGTCATCACTTATTATTTAAAGGGCCTCTGTTCAGTATGCTTTGCCTTTGCGTTCTCTCAGACCTGTTTGTGAGAGTTCCTGTGTATTACCTGGCTGCCTGACGTCCTTCCTGGTTCCTGATCCCTGGCTTGTTCCTGACTCTGCTGTTTTCATTGTTCCTGATTCCGGCTCGTCTGGCTATTTGCTTTGGCTCCTGACTCGGCTCGTCTGACTACCAGCTCTGGTTTTGACTCCTGGCTTGTTATTTTATTTGTGGACTTTTTATTATTTTTTGCTATTAATAAAGGTGTGATTATTTTTGCACTTCTCATCTCAGTCTGATTCCTGGCACCCTGACACATGATTTTCATTTATAAATAATTGGGTGTTTGGATCAGCAATTTCATTTTGATCTATCAAATAACTGAAGGACGCAGTAATATTTCAGAAGTGAAATGAGGTTTATTAGATTAACAGAAAATGTGCACTATGCATCCAAGCGAAATTAGACAGGTGCATACATTTGGGCACCCTTGTCATTTTGTTGATTTGAATACCTGTAACTACCTAGCACTGATTAATTGGAACACACAATTGGTTTGGTGAGCCCATTAAGCCTTGAACTTCATAGACAGGTGCATCCAATCATGAGAAAAGGTATTTAAGGTGGCCAATTGCAAGTTGTTGTTCTCTTTGACTCTCCTCTGAAGAGTGGCAACATGGGGGCCTCAAAACAAATCTCAAATTACCTGAAACAAAGATTGTTCAACATTATGGTTTAGGGGAAGGCTACAAAAAGCTATTGCAGAGATTTAAGCTGTCAGTGTCCACTGTGAGGAACATAGTGAGGAAATGGAAGTCCACAGGCACAGTTCTTGTTAAGGCCAGAAGTGGCAGGCCAAGTAAAATATCAGAGAACCAAAGGCAAAGGATGGTGAGAATGGTCAAAAACAGCCCACAGACCACCGCCAAAGACCTACAACATCATCTTGCTGCAGATGGTGTCACTGTGCATCGTTCAACAATTCAGCGCACTTTGCACAAGGAGAAGCTGTATGGGAGAGTTATATCGAAGAAGCCTTTTCTGCACACACACCACAAGCAGAGTCGCTTGAGGTATGCAAACTCACATTTGGACAAGTCAGCTTCATTTTGAAAGAAGGTGCTGTGGACTGTTGAAACAAAGATTGAGTTATTTGGTCACAACAAGGGGCGTTATGCATGGCGGCAAAAGAACACAGCGTTCCAAGACAAACACTTGCTACGCACAGTAAAATTTGGTGGATGTTCCATCATTCTGTGGGGCTGTAGGGCCAGTGCCGGTACTGGGAATCTTGTTAAAGTTGAGGGTTGCATGGATTCCACTCAATATCAGCAGATACTTGAGAATAATGTTGAGGAATCAGTCACAAAGCTGAAGTTACGCCGGGGCTGGATATTTCAACAAGACAACGACCCAAAACACTGCTTAAAATCTACTCTGGCATTTATGCAGAGAAACAAGTACAATGTTCTGGAATGGCCATCCCAGTCCCCAGACCTGAATATCATTGAAAATCTGTGGGGTGATTTGAAGCGGGCTGTCCATGCTCTGCAACTATCAAACCTAACTGAACTGGATATATTAGCTTTGGTTTATTTAGATAGGTTTTTAATTGGGGGGTTTGGTTGGGTGGGTGGTGGGTTTTACTGTTGGGGGGGGGTTGTATTTTTTTTAACAGGTAAAAGAGCTGATATCTTTGGGGCAATGCCCCAGAAAAAGGTCCTTTTAAGGGCCATTGGCAGTTTAGTGTAGGTTAGGGGGGGTTTTTAATAATGTTTTATTGAGGTTTTTCGAATGTTACAACAAAAAGAGAGAAAAAAAAATGTTTGTCACAGATACAATAAATAAATATACATTAACTTTTAGGCGGGTATATTAATGCCCACATGTGAGTGCTCATTTTGTTCATGACATTATAATGTACAAGAGACTAGGTAACCCAGAAACCTAGGTTAAATAATAATAGATGATTATCCAAATAGACATTCTTTGCAACTTTCAGATGTCAGAAACATGTGAGATAAAATAAATAACAATAAAATCCAGAACCCACAAAAAACTAGACAAACAAAAATGAAACCTCATTTTTCTTTTTAAGCTTGAAGGTGAAATAACTACTGTATTGGTCGCTTTTGGGCCGATTTTATCATAAATGTTATATCAAGTGTAGTTACTCAAAGTCAGTGTACAAACACATAATGTATGGTGAGCTGAAATAATATATATAGAGTATAATCTCCACGTTGCCATAAAGAACATTTATAATGTTATATATTCTAGTAAAATTGGGACAAGTGTGGATTAGTTTATGTTTGGTCGCTTTTGGACCAAATTAGTGGGGAGAGGGGTAAGGGAGTTCAGCGGGCAAGAGCCCCTCAAAGTGGAGTGGGGGAGGGAATGGGGAGCGGAGCCATACAGGATAGCAGAATAGTTAGTGGAGGTCTTATTATATAGTTACAAGGGTGGGCTTCAAAGGAAGGACCTGCTGTTTATATAACTAGAGCTTACTGTCATAGTCTATGAAAATAATTCCCCCTAGTCTGTAATGTATGTAGTAAAGGGTTATCCCCCATCTAAAAACAGAAATCTCTCCTGACCCTCCTGAGGGCTTAAGTGTTTAATATAGGGGAACACAAAGATTATAAAATACAAAGAACCCCTTTCTGTATCTGCAGGTCACTTGCATGTCTACGTTCTATAATATGAGGTATACTACAACTGGGTTCTATACTTATTCAAGGTTTCAGACCCCTATGAAACTTAGACATGTCTAATATCTTAATATTGCAGGGAATATAGATAGAGAGTGCATGAATAAACCTTCTGGAAGCTTATTAGCAGTAGCTAACTAGATAAGTTGCAATTGTATATTTAAACTTTCTATGGCCTAGATTTAGAGTTGGGCGGTAGCCGTCAAAACCAGCGTTAGAGGCTCCTAACGCTGGTTTTTACCGCCCTCTGGTATTTGGAGTCAGTCATTAAAGGGTCTAACGCTCACTTTCCAGCCGCGACTTTTCCATACCGCAGATCCCCTTACGTCAATTGCGTATCCTATCTTTTCAATGGGATCTTTCTAACTCCGGTATTTAGAGTCGTGGCTGAAGTGAGCATTAGAAATCTAACGACAAAACTCCAGCCGCAGAAAAAAGTCAGTAGTTAAGAGCTTTCTGGGCTAACGCCGGTTTATAAAGCTCTTAACTACTGTGCTCTAAAGTACACTAAAACCCATAACCTACCTATGTACCCCTAAACCGAGGTCCCCCCACATCGCCGCCACTCGATTACATTTTTTTAACCCCTAATCTGCCGACTGCTACTTACGTTATCCTTATGTACCCCTAATCTGCTGCCCCTAACACCGCCGACCCCTATATTATATTTATTAGCCCCTAATCTGCCCCCCTCAACGTCGCCTCCACCTGCCTACACTTATTAACCCCTAATCTGCCGAGCGGATCTCACCGCTACTATAATAAAGTTATTAACCCCTAATCCGCCTCACTCCCGCCTCAATAACCCTATAATAAATAGTATTAACCCCTAATCTGCCCTCCCTAACATCGCCGACACCTAACTTCAAGTATTAACCCCTAATCTGCCGACTGGAGCTCACCGCTATTCTAATAAATGTATTAACCCCTAAAGCTAAATCTAACCCTAACCCTAACACCCCTCCTAAATTAAATATAATTTAAATCTAACGAAATAAATTAACTCTTATTAAATCAATTATTCCTATTTAAAGCTAAATACTTACCTGTAAAATAAATCCTAATATAGCTACAATATAAATTATATTTATATTATAGCTATTTTAGGATTTATATTTATTTTACAGGTAACTTTGTATTTATTTTAACCAGGTACAATAGCTATTAAATAGTTAAGAACTATTTAATAGCTAAAATAGTTAAAATAATTACAAAATTACCTGTAAAATAAATCCTAACCTAAGTTACAATAAAACCTAACACTACACTATCAATAAATTAATTAAATAAAATACCTACAATTACCTACAATTAAACCTAACACTACACTATCAATACATTAATTAAATACAATATCTACAAATAAATACAATGAAATAAACTAACTAAAGTACAAAAAATAAAAAAGAACTAAGTTACAAAAAATAAAAAAATATTTACAAACATCAGAAAAATATTACAACAATTTTAAACTAATTACACCTACTCTAAGCCCCCTAATAAAATAACAAAGACCCCCAAAATAAAAAAATGCCCTACCCTATTCTAAATTACAAAAGTTCAAAGCTCTTTTACCTTACCAGTCCTGAACAGGGCCCTTTGCGGGGCATGCCCCAAAGAATTCAGCTCTTTTGCCTGTAAAAAAACACATACAATACCCCCCCCAACATTACAACCCACCACCCACATACCCCTAATTTAACCCAAACACCCCTTAAATAAACCTAACACTAAGCCCCTGAAGATCTTCCTACCTTATCTTCACCATACCAGGTTCACCGATCGATCCAGAAGAGCTCCTCCGATGTCTTGATCCAAGCCCAAGCGGGGGGCTGAAGAGGTCCATGATCCGGCTGAAGTCTTCATCCAAGCGGGAGCTGAAGAGGTCCATGATCCGGCTGAAGTCTTCTATCAACGGCATCTTCAATCTTCTTTCTTCCGGATACCATGTTCATCCCGCCGACGCGGAACATCCATCTTCACCGACGACTTCCCGACGAATGACGGTTCCTTTAAGGGACGTCATCCAAGATGGCGTCCCTCGAATTCCGATTGGCTGATAGGATTCTATCAGCCAATCGGAATTAAGGTAGGAAAATTCTCATTGGCTGATGGAATCAGCCAATCAGAATCAAGTTCAATCCGATTGGCTGATCCGATCAGCCAATCAGATTGAGCTCGCATTCTATTGGCTGTTCGGAACAGCCAATAGAATGTGAGCTCAATCTGATTGGCTGATTGAATTATATTTAATTTAGGGGGGTGTTAGGGTTAGACTTAGCTTTAGGGGTTAATACATTTATTAGAATAGCGTTGAGCTCCAGTCGGCAGATAAGGGGTTAATACTTGAAGTTAGGTGTCGGCGATGTTAGGGAGGGCAGATTAGGGGTTAATACTATTTATTATAGGGTTATTGAGGCGGGAGTGAGGCAGATTAGGGGTTAATAACTTTATTATAATAGCGGTGTGGTCCGCTCGGCAGATTAGGGGTTAATAAGTGTAGGCAGGTGGAGGCGACGTTGTGGGGGGCAGATTAGGGGTTAATTAATATAATATAGGGGCCGGCGGTGTTAGGGGCAGCAGATTAGGGGTACATAGGGATAATGTAAGTAGCGGCGGTTTACGGAGCGGCAGATTAGGGGTTAATAATAATATGCAGGGGTCAGCGATAGCGGGGGGCGGCAGATTAGGGGTTAATAAGTGTAATGCTAGGGGTGTTTAGACTCGGGGGAAACATGTTAGGGTGTTAGGTGCAGACGTAGGAAGTGTTTCCCCATAGAAAACAATGGGGCTGCGTTAGGAGCTGAACGCGGCTTTTTTGCAGGTGTTGGGGTTTTTTTCAGCTCAAACAGCCCCATTGTTTTCTATGGGGGAATCGTGCATGAGCACGTTTTTGAAGCTGGCCGCGTCCGTAAGCACCGCTGGTATCGAGAGTTGAAGTTGCGTTAAATATGCTCTACGCTCCTTTTTTGGAGCCCAACGCAGCCATTCTGTGAACTCTCAATACCAGCGGTATTTAAAAGGTGCGGCCAGAAAAAAGTCAGCGTTAGCTACGCACCCCTTTGGCCGCAGAACTCTAAATCTAGGCATATGTGAGTAAATCCCAGAATAATAACCTCTCCACTCTATTTTCTGAATGGATATGAGCTAGAATCCAGTATTCCATCTGGGCATGTAGAGGTGTACCTGACAATATGAGAGCAGAGAAAATAAACATAGAGCTAGATAGCGTTGCTCATTTATCAAACACTAACCATGCAAAGTACTTAGGAAAATAGTATATATGTAAAAGAAACTAATCTGCAAAGAATTAGTTTAAATGAAACATTAAATGCTATATAAATTATTAGATGGTGTCTAGTATTTGGGCACTATAAGGTCAAATGAATATATGTGAATAACAACAAGAAATATAGTTTGGGAGAGCTAAAAACCTAAAAAAGATAGTCTGGAGACTGATATACAATTTAACAGAAATACAATTTATTAAAAAATTAAAACAGATTGTGATATCCCTAAAGGAAAATATCCCTAAAGGTCAGTACCTTAGGATAAAACGTAACTGTACAAAAACCTCAGATTATCTAGAACAAATTGAGATACTTGAGAGGAAGTTTATTGACAGAGGATATGACCTAGAGACAATAAGGAAAGCAAAAGAACAGGTAGATCAAAAAGAGAGAAGCAGTCTGCTCACATATAAAAATAAAAACTCCAACACCATGGACAATAGAGAAGAGAATGAATTAATGTTGCACTGATTACTGACTATAATCAGGGTTTTACTGTTGTGGGGGGGGGGGGTTGTATTTTTTTTAACAGCTAAAAGAGCTGATTTCTTTGGGGCAATGCCCCAGAAAAAGGTCCTTTTAAGGGCCATTGGCAGTTTAGTGTAGGTTAGGGGATTTTTTAATAATTTTTTATTGAGGTTTTTCGAATGTTACAACAAAAAGAGAGAAAAAAAAATGTTTGTCACAGATACAATAAATAAATATACATTAACTTTTAGGCGGGTATATTAATGCCCACATGTGAGTGCTCATTTTGTTCATGACATTATAATGTACAAGAGACTAGGTAACCCAGAAACCTAGGTTAAATAATAATAGATGATTATCCAAATAGACATTCTTTGCAACTTTCAGATGTCAGAAACATGTGAGATAAAATAAATAACAATAAAATCCAGAACCCACAAAAAACTAGACAAACAAAAATGAAACCTCATTTTTCTTTTTAAGCTTGAAGGTGAAATAACTACTGTATTGGTCGCTTTTGGGCCGATTTTATCATAAATGTTATATCAAGTGTAGTTACTCAAAGTCAGTGTACAAACACATAATGTATGGTGAGCTGAAATAATATATATAGAGTATAATCTCCACGTTGCCATAAAGAACATTTATAATGTTATATATTCTAGTAAAATTGGGACAAGTGTGGATTAGTTTATGTTTGGTCGCTTTTGGACCAAATTAGTGGGGAGAGGGGTAAGGGAGTTCAGCGGGCAAGAGCCCCTCAAAGTGGAGTGGGGGAGGGAATGGTGAGCGGAGCCATACAGGATAGCAGAATAGTTAGTGGAGGTCTTATTATACAGGGAGTGCAGAATTATTAGGCAAATGAGTATTTTGACCACATCATCCTCTTTATGCATGTTGTCTTACTCCAAGCTGTATAGGCTCGAAAGCCTACTACCAATTAAGCATATTAGGTGATGTGCATCTCTGTAATGAGAAGGGGTGTGGTCTAATGACATCAACACCCTATATCAGGTGTGCATAATTATTAGGCAACTTCCTTTCCTTTGGCAAAATGGGTCAAAAGAAGGACTTGACAGGCTCAGAAAAGTCAAAAATAGTGAGATATCTTGCAGAGGGATGCAGCACTCTTAAAATTGCAAAGCTTCTGAAGCGTGATCATCGAACAATCAAGCGTTTCATTCAAAATAGTCAACAGGGTCGCAAGAAGCGTGTGGAAAAACCAAGGCGCAAAATAACTGCCCATGAACTGAGAAAAGTCAAGCATGCAGCTGCCAAGATGCCACTTGCCACCAGTTTGGCCATATTTCAGAGCTGCAACATCACTGGAGTGCCCAAAAGCACAAGGTGTGCAATACTCAGAGACATGGCCAAGGTAAGAAAGGCTGAAAGACGACCACCACTGAACAAGACACACAAGCTGAAACGTCAAGACTGGGCCAAGAAATATCTCAAGACTGATTTTTCTAAGGTTTTATGGACTGATGAAATGAGAGTGAGTCTTGGTGGGCCAGATGGATGGGCCCGTGGCTGGATTGGTAAAGGGCAGAGAGCTCCAGTCCGACTCAGACGCCAGCAAGGTGGAGGTGGAGTACTGGTTTGGGCTGGTATCATCAAAGATGAGCTTGTGGGGCCTTTTGGGTTGAGGATGGAGTCAAGCTCAACTCCAAGTCCTACTGCCAGTTTCTGGAAGATACCTTCTTCAAGCAGTGGTACAGGAAGAAGTCTGCATCCTTCAAGAAAAACATGATTTTCATGCAGGACAATGCTCCATCACACGCGTCCAAGTACTCCACAGCGTGGCTGGCAAGAAAGGGTATAAAAGAAGAAAATCTAATGACATGGCCTCCTTGTTCACCTGATCTGAACCCCATTGAGAACCTGTGGTCCATCATCAAATGTGAGATTTACAAGGAGGGAAAACAGTACACCTCTCTGAACAGTGTCTGGGAGGCTGTGGTTGCTGCTGCACGCAATGTTGATGGTGAACAGATCAAAACACTGACAGAATCCATGGATGGCAGGCTTTTGAGTGTCCTTGCAAAGAAAGGTGGCTATATTGGTCACTGATTTGTTTTTGTTTTGTTTTTGAATGTCAGAAATGTATATTTGTGAATGTTGAGATGTTATATTGGTTTCACTGGTAAAAATAAATAATTGAAATGGGTATATATTTGTTTTTTGTTAAGTTGCCTAATAATTATGCACAGTAATAGTCACCTGCACACACAGATATCCCCCTAAAACAGCTATAACTAAAAAAGAAACTAAAAACTACTTCCAAAACTATTCAGCTTTGATATTAATGAGTTTTTGGGGTTCATTGAGAACGTGGTTGTTGTTCAATAATAAAATTAATCCTCAAAAATACAACTTGCCTAATAATTCTAAACTCCCTGTATAGTTACAAGGGTGGGCTTCAAAGGAAGGACCTGCTGTTTATATAACTAGAGCTTACTGTTATAGTCTATGAAAATAATTCCCCCTAGTCTGTAAGGTATGTAGTAAAGGGTTATCCCCCATCTAAAAACAGAAATCTCTCCTGACCCTCCTGAGGGCTTAAGTGTTTAATATAGGGGAACACAAAGATTATAAAATACAAAGAACCCCTTTCTGTATCTGCAGGTCACTTGCATGTCTACGTTCTATAATATGAGGTATACTACAACTGGGTTCTATACTTATTCAAGGTTTCAGACCCCTATGAAACTTAGACATGTCTAATATCTTAATATTGCAGGGAATATAGATAGAGAGTGCATGAATAAACCTTCTGGAAGCTTATTAGCAGTAGCTAACTAGAAAAGTTGCAATTGTATATTTAAACTTTCTATCCCCTAGATTTAGAGTTCTGCGGCCAAAGGGGTGCGTTAGCTACGCGTGCTTTTTTCTGGCCGCACCTTTTAAATACCGCTGGTATTGAGAGTTCACAGAAAGGCTGCGTTAGGCTCCAAAAAAGGAGCGTAGAGCATATTTAATGCAACTTCAACTCTCGATACCAGCGGTGCTTACGGACGCGGCCAGCTTCAAAAACGTGCTTGTGCACGATTCCCCCATAGAAAACAATGGGGCTGTTTGAGCTGAAAAAACACCTGCAAAAAAGCCACGTTCAGCTCCTAACGCAGCCCCATTGTTGTCTATGGGGAAACACTTCCTACGTCTGCACCTAACACTCTAACATGTACCCCGAGTCTAAACACCCCTAACCTTACACTTATTAACCCCTATTCTGCCGCCCCCGCTATCGCTGACCCCCGCATATTTTTTTAACCCCTAATCTGCCGCTCCGTAAACCGCCGCTACTTACATTATCCCTATGTACCCCTAATCTGCTGCCCCTAACACCGCCGACCCCTATATTATATTTATTAACCCCTAATCTGCCCCCCACAACGTCGCCTCCACCTGCCTACACTTATTAACCCCTAATCTGCCGAGCGGACCGCACCGCTATTATAATAAAGTTATTAACCCCTAATCCGCCTCACTAACCCTATAATAAATAGTATTAACCCTTAATCTGCCCTCCCTAACATCGCTGACACCTAACTTCAAACATTAACCCCTAATCTGCCGACTGGAGCTCACCGCTATTCTAATAAATGTATTAACCCCTAAAGCTAAGTCTAACCCTAACACTAACACCCCCCTAAGTTAAATATAATTTAAATCTAACGAAATAAATTAACTCTTATTAAATAAATTATTCCTATTTAAAGCTAAATACTTACCTGTAAAATAAATCCTAATATAGCTACAATATAAATTATAATTATATTATAGCTATTTTAGGATTTATATTTATTTTACAGGTAACTTTGTATTTATTTTAACCAGGTACAATAGCTATTAAATAGTTAAGAACTATTTAATAGCTAAAATAGTTAAAATAATTACAAAATTACCTGTAAAATAAATCCTAACCTAATTTACAATTAAACCTAACACTACACTATCAATAAATTAATTAAATACAATACCTACAATTATCTAAAATTAAACCTAACACTACACTATCAATAAATTATTTAAATAAAATATCTACAAATAACTACAATGAAATAAACTAACTAAAGTACAAAAATTAAAAAAGAACTAAGTTACAAAAAATAAAAAAATATTTACAAACATTAGAAAAATATTACAACAATTTTAAACTAATTACACCTACTCTAAGCCACCTAATAAAATAACAAAGCCCCCCAAAATAAAAAATGCCCTACCCTATTCTAAATTAAAAAAGTTCAAAGCTCTTTTACCTTACCAGCCCTGAACAGGGCCCTTTGCGGGGCATGCCCCAAATAATTCAGCTCTTTTGCCTGTAAAAAAAACACATACAATACCCCCCCCCCCAACATTACAACCCACCACCCACATACCCCTAATCTAACCCAAACCCCCTTAAATAAACCTAACACTAAGCCCCTGAAGATCTCCCTACCTTGTCTTCATCTCACCGGGTCCCGATCTGTCCAGAAGAGCCTCCGATGTCTTGATCCAAGCCCAAGCGGGGGGCTGAAGAGTGACGTCCATCCTCGGGCTGAAGTCTGGATCCAAGCGGCGGCTGAAGAAATCCATCATCGGCTGAAGTCGGAAGTCCATCATCGGGATGAAGTCTTCTATCAAGCCGCATCTTCAATCTTCTTTCTTCTGGAGCGGAGCCATCTTCTTTCCAACCGACGCGGAACATCCTCTTCAACCGACGCCTACTCGCCGAATGACGGTTCCTTTAAATGACGTCATCCAAGATGGCGTCCCTCGAATTCCGATTGGCTGATAGGATTTTATCAGCCAATCGGAATTAAGGTAGGAATATTCTGATTGGCTGATGGAATCAGCCAATCAGAATCAAGTTCAATCCGATTGGCTGATCCAATCAGCCAATCAGATTGAGCTCGAATTCTATTGGCTGTTCCGATCGGAATTAGAGGGACGCCATCTTGGATGACGTCATTTAAAGGAACCGTCATTCGGCGAGTAGGCGTCGGTTGAAGAGGATGTTCCAATTTGTTTTATACTTCAAAGAAAGAACGGTATAATTATTGTATCCTACAAATTTTACTGTTATTTTTTACTGTTATTGTATTTTGCCATTTAAAGAGAGAATGTTAAAGATGGACATCTCGTAATTTATCATATATATATTTTTTAGTATTATCCGTTTTTATTATTATCCTTTTTTAATATTATGTTTTATTATTATCGCAATTACATATCGTCATTGGTTATATATATTTATGCTTAAGATTACTCAACTATTGTATTAAAGTACCCAATATGGCCAAGAAATGTAAGGTAATGGAACTCCCATAAGGGGATCTGAGACAATAAAAGGGAATATCCCATAACAAATATGGAGTCAAAAGAGATAATCCGGAAATGACGTCATACGTATAGCGTCACTTCCGGTTTCGCTTTCAATCTCGCCCACGTGTTACATCCGGTGTGACGTCTTAGTGTGGGACAATTGGAGGCAGCTTGGATACACAACCTCCATTCTAATGCAACACACTTAGAGGGCTAAAACATATAGAAGAAGTATATCCGGGTAAAAGAATCCCGGAACATGAGCGATTTTGGCACCATTTTTTGGCGGTTTTTGGGCCCAAATAGCCTATTTAAGGTAAGACCGTATAGAGCCATATCAATCTTGAGAAAGATCCAGCAGGATAGAAACGCGTAGATTGTGAACTGATATCGAAGGCTCAGGTCCCCAATCGGTGAGTTCTATACCTATTAAGCCACATTTGGATTGGCATATTGCACTATGTTTGTCTATTTTCTTCTATTTAGGACATAGAAGAATCTGTGAACATCGATATTTGGACTAAAGGAACATTAGGATTCAAACATCATTTACAAGAACATCGACATCAACACATATTGGATATAAACTGTCACATAAAGAATATTAGATTGGAATAAGACTTTTTCACAATTATACACTTTTTCAAGATTTCATCACTATTTGCACTAACTTTGCAAGGACATTTAAATTAAGTTTTTAAAGGTGTACACAGGCTTCTATTTTTGATTTTTTGAATTTTTTAAATTTTTTTAAACATTTTTCACTTTATTAAGGTTAACCTTAATCAAACCACGCTATTACTTGTATTGGCATTTTTATGTGATTTGTATCTTATGTGTTTTTTATCTTATGGCCTAACAAGATTCTTAAGGTCTGAACCACATACTTTGAACCATAAATTATATCTTATCGGGTTCCTAAAATTAAATGGTATAATCTCTTATACCTATTGTGTTCTTTTATACCTATTTTGGCCACATGAGATGTTTAACTAGTTTATAAAATACTATATAAAAAATTATATAAAAAGATCGTAATACTGTTGAAGTATTTTATAAACTAGTTAAACATCTCATGTGGCCAAAATAGGTATAAAAGAACAAAATAGGTATAAGAGATTATACCATTTAATTTTAGGAACCCGATAAGATATCCTTCATTGTATCAATTTGTTTTATACTTCAAAGAAAGAACGGTATAATTATTGTATCCTACAAATTTTACTGTTATTTTTTACTGTTATTGTATTTTGCCATTTAAAGAGAGAATGGTAAAGATGGACATCTCGTAATTTATCATATATATATTTTTTAGTATTATCCGTTTTTAGTATTATCCTTTTTTAATATTATGTTTTATTATTATCGCAATTACATATCGTCATTGGTTATATATATGTATGCTTAAGATTACTCAACTATTGTATTAAAGTACCCAATGTGGCCAAGAAATGTAAGGTAATGGAACTCCCACAAGGGGATCTGAGACAATAAAAGGGAATATCCCATAACAAATATGGAGTCAAAAGCGATAATCCGGAAATGACGTCATACGTATAGCGTCACTTCCAGTTTCGCTTTCAATCTCGCCCACGTGTTACATCCGGTGTGACGTCTTAGTGTGGGACAATTGGAGGCAACACACTGAGAGGGCTAAAACATATAGAAGAAGTATATCCGGGTAAAAGAATCCCGGAACATGAGCGATTGTGGCGCCATTTTTTGGCGGTTTTTGGGCCCAAATAGCCTATTTAAGGTAAGACCGTATAGAGCCATATCAGTCTTGAGAAAGATCCGGCAGGATCGAAACGCGTAGATTGTGAACTGATATCGAAGGCTCAGGTCCCCAATCGGTGAGTTCTATACCTATTAAGCCACATTTGGATTGGCATATTGCACTATGTTTGTCTATTTTCTTCTATTTAGGACATAGAAGAATCTGTGAACATCAATATTTGGACTAAAGGAACATTGGGATTCAAACATCATTTACAAGAACATCGACATCAACACATATTGGATATAAACTGTCACATAAAGAATATTAGATTGGAATAAGACTTTTTAACAATTATACACTTTTTCAAGATTTCATCACTATTTGCACTAACTTTGCAAGGACATTTAAATTAAGCTTTTAAAGGTGTACACCGGCTTCTATTTTTGATTTTTTGAATTTTTTACATTTTTTTACACATTTTTCACTTTAAGGTTAACCTTAATCAAACCACGCTATTACTTGTATTGGCATTTTTATGTGATTTGTATCTTATGTGTTTTTTATCTTATGGCCTAACAAGATTCTTAAGGTCTCAACCACATACTTTGAACCATAAATTAAACCATTTGCGAAGCGATTCCATATTCATATTGTCAGATAGAGATTTATGTTTAGATAGGGCTCACACTCTATACTATATCTAAATTATGGTATAATTACATATACCATTTGTATACTGATTTTATATTTATTTTATGATACTGTTTTTTAACATTGTGTAATAAATACGTATTTTAAAACCAATTTTAACCATTTGATTTGGCTCAAATACCTTTGACCCTACTCAGCTAAGATTCCTATACAGGTATCTCAAGCGCTCCTATAGCTCTTTGTTTTTTCGATATTCCAAAGGTCTGGTCAAGAGATCTTGCACTTAGAAGCTGGAGTAGCATTACTTTTTGGCGCTGGAGAAACCTACACTATCTTTAATTGTAACTTAGGTTAGGATTTATTTTACAGGTAATTTTGTAATTATTTTAACTATTTTAGCTATTAAATAGTTCTTAACTATTTAATAGCTATTGTACCTGGTTAAAATAAATACAAAGTTGCCTGTAAAATAAATATTAATCCTAAAATAGCTATAATATAATTATAATTTATGTTGTAGCTATATTAGGGTTTATTTTACAGGTAAGTATTTAGCTTTAAATAGGAATAATTTATTTAATAAGAGTTAATTTATTTTGTTAGAATAAAATTATATTTAACTTAGGGGGGTGTTAGGGTTAGGGTTAAAATTAGCTTTAGGGGTTAAAAAATTTATTAGAGTAGCGTTGAGCTCCGATCGGCAGATTAGGGGTTAATACTTGAAGTTAGGTGTCAGCGATGTTAGGGAGGGCAGATTAGGGGTTAATACTATTTATTATAGGGTTAGTGAGGCGGGAGTGAGGCGGATTAGGGGTTAATAACTTTATTATAGTAGCGGTGCGGTCTGCTCGGCAGATTAGGGGTTAATAAGTGTAGGCAGGTGGAGGCGACGTTGAGGGGGGCAGATTAGGGGTTAATAAATATAATATAGGGGTCGGCGGTGTTAGGGGCAGCAGATTAGGGGTACATAAGGATAACGTAGGTAGCGGCGCTTTGCGGTCAGCAGATTAGGGGTTAATTATTGTAGGTAGCTGGCGGCGACGTTGTGGGGGGCAGGTTAGGGGTTAATAAATATAATATAGGGGTCGGCGGTGTTAGGGGCAGCAGATTAGGGGTACATAAGTATAACGTAGGTGGCGGTCGGCAGATTAGGGGTTAAAAAAATTTAATAGAGTGGCGGCGATGTGGGGGGACCTCGGTTTAGGGGTACATAGGTAGTTTATGGGTGTTAGTGTACTTTAGAGCACAGTAGTTAAGAGCTTTATAAACCGGCGTTAGCCCAGAAAGCTCTTAACTACTGACTTTACTTAGGAAAATAGTATATATGTAAAAGAAACTAATCTGCAAAGAATTAGTTTAAATGAAACATTAAATGCTATATAAATTATTAGGTGGTGTCTAGTATTTGGGCACTATAAGGTCAAATGAATATATGTGAATAACAACAAGAAGTATAGTTTGGGAGAGCTAAAAAGCTAAATAAGACAGTCTGGAGACTGATATACAATTTAACAGAAATACAATTTATTAAAAAATTAAAACAGATTGTGATATCCCTAAAGGAAAATATCCCTAAAGGTCAGTACCTTAGGATAAAACGTAACTGTACAAAAACCTCAGATTATCTAGAACAAATTGAGATACTTGAGAGGAAGTTTATTGACAGAGGATATGACCTAGAGACAATAAGGAAAGCAAAAGAACAGGTAGATCAAAAAGAGAGAAGCAGTCTGCTCACATATAAAAATAAAAACTCCAACACCATGGACAATAGAGAAGAGAATGAAGGAAAATTTAATGTTGCACTGATTACTGACTATAATTGTGACCATTATATCTTACAAAAAATAATCAAAAAACATTTGCATCTGGTCCAAACAGATCCTCTTATAGGAGAAAAAATGACAGAAAATCCAAAAATCATTTATAAAAAAGCCAAAAACTTAAAAAAAATACTAGCTCCCAGTGAGTTTAAACAAACTCTAACGAATTCTACATTGGAAAAAGACTTATTAGGAAACAAACTAGCGTTTTTTTTCCCTGTTTTTGGATGTAGGTCCTGCAAATTTAGTAGCAAATGTAAGAAAATTAAATCAAGCAAAAATGATCTAACACATCATATAAAAGAAACTATAAGATGCCAAGATAAAGGTGTTATCTACATTATACAATGTACATGTCAATTACAATACATAGGAGAGACCACCAGGACCCTAAGGGAGCGCATACGCGAACATTTATCATGCATAGATAGAGGTAACCTAGAAACACACTTATATACCCATTTTAGGGAAATACACAAAAATAATCTAAAAGATTTCACTTTTTGGGGCATAAAAAAGTTAAAACCCGAATGGAGAGGGGGGAACTTTGAAGAAAAGCTCCTAAGAAAAGAAGCAGAGCTAATTTATAATATGCAAACCCTTTATCCTTCAGGATTGAACTCAGAACTAGACCTTTCCCCCTTTCTCATATTATAAAAGACATAAAATACAAAAAATAACACCAAAAATCTTTTACTATAGTGAGAAAGAACATAATTGACAACATCTATAGTAACACCTTCAGACCCTATATATAAGATAGAATAACTTTTAATATAAGAACTAACAAGAACCTTGAAAATAAGTTAGACCAAAACAGAGAATTTATATATAAAAAAGAGCAGGACAGACTCAATATAATCCCTAATGGATCATAGACGTTTTCCATATATAATCATTACTACTATCGATATTCAGCCATGTTATTCAGGATTAGATCAGCAAATAGACTTGTTGAATAAATATAATGTATTATGGCAATTAGTTGAGAAATATATAAATAGTTAAGTTTTTCAATTTATCCCTGTTTATTTATATCAGAGAATAATATACTAAACGACTACCAATACAAATAATAAAAAGACATAAGAGTTAATTAGCTTTATATACTGTAGAAATTATGGCCTAGATTTAGAGTTGGGCGGTAGCCGTCAAAACCAGCGTTAGAGGCTCCTAACGCTGGTTTTAGGCTACCGCCGGTATTTGGAGTCAGTCAGGAAAGGGTCTAATGCTCACTTTGCAGCCGCGACTTTTCCATACCGCAGATCCCCTTACGTCAATTGCGTATCCTATCTTTTCAATGGGATCTTTCTAACTCCGGTATTTAGAGTCGTGGCTGAAGTGAGCGTTAGAAATCTAACGACAAAACTCCAGCCGCAGGAAAAAGTCAGTAGTTAAGAGCTTTCTGGGCTAACGCCGGTTTATAAAGCTCTTAACTACTGTGCTCTAAAGTACACTAACACCCATAAACTACCTATGTACCCCTAAACTGAGGCCCCCCAACATCGCCGCCACTCTATACAAATTTTTTAACCCCTAATCTTCCGCTCCGTACACTGCCGCCATCTACGTTATCCCTATGTACCCCTAATCTGCTGCCCCTAACACTGCCGACCCCTATATTATATTTATTAACCCCTAATCTGCCCCCCACAACGATGCCTCCACCTGCCTACACTTATTAACCCCTAATCCGCCGTCCGCACGCCGCCGACACCTAACTTCAAGTATTAACCCCTAATCTGCCGATCGGAGCTCACCGCTACTCTAATAAATTTTTTAACCCTAACCCTAACACCCCCCTAGGTTAAATATAATTTTATTCTAACGAAATAAATTAACTCTTATTAAATAAATTATTCCTATTTAAATCTAAATACTTACCTGTAAAATAAACCCTAATATAGCTACAATATAAATTATAATTATATTATAGCTATTTTAGGATTAATATTTATTTTACAGGCAACTTTGTATTTATTTTAACCAGGTACAATAGCTATTAAATAGTTAAGAACTATTTAATAGCTAAAATAGTAAAAATAATTACAAAATTACCTGTAAAATAAATCCTAACCTAAGTTATAATTAAACCTAACACTACACTATCAATAAATTAATTAAATACAATATCTACAATTATCTACAATTAAACCTAACACTACACTATCAATAAATTATTTAAATACAATATCTACAATTATCTACAATTAAACCTAACACTACACTATCAATAAATTATTTAAATAAAATATCTACAAATAAATACAATGAAAAAAACTAACTAAAGTACAAAAAATAAAAAATAACTAAGTTACAAAAAATAAAAAAAATATTTACAAACATTAGAAAAATATTACAACAATTTTAAACTAATTACACCTACTCTAAGCGCCCTAATAAAATAACAAAGCCCCCCAAAATAAAAAAATGCCCTACCCTATTCTAAATTAAAAAAGTTCAAAGCTCTTTTACCTTACCAGCCCTGAACAGGGCCCTTTGCGGGGCATGCCCCAAAGAATTCATCTCTTTTGCCTGAAAAAAAACACATACTATACCCCCCCAACATTACAACCCACATACCCCTAATCTAACCCAAACCCCCCTTAAATAAACCTAACACTAAGCCCCTGAAGATCTTCCTACCTTATCTTCACCATACCAGGTTCACCGATCGGTCCTCGGAAGTCTTGATCCAAGCCTCGGAAGTGTTGATCCAAGCACAAGCGGGGGGCTGAAGAGTGACGTCCATCCTCGGGCTGAAGTCTGGATCCAAGCGGCGGCTGAAGAAATCCATCATCGGGCTGAAGTCGGAAGTCCATCATCGGGATGAAGTCTTCTATCAAGCCGCATCTTCAATCTTCTTTCTTCTGGAGCGGAGCGGAGCCATCTTCTTCCAAGCCGACGCGGAACATCCTCTTCAACCGACGCCTACTCGCCGAATGACGGTTCCTTTAAATGACGTCATCCAAGATGGCGTCCCTTGAATTCCGATTGGCTGATAGGATTCTATCAGCCAATCGGAATTAAGGTAGGAATATTCTGATTGGCTGATGGAATCAGCCAATCAGAATCAAGTTCAATCCGATTGGCTGATCCAATCAGCCAATCAGATTGAGCTCGCATTCTATTGGCTGTTCCGATCAGCCAATAGAATGCAAGCTCAATCTGATTGGCTGATTGGATCAGCCAATCGGATTGAACTTGATTCTGATTGGCTGATGGAATCAGCCAATCAGAATATTCCTACCTTAATTCCGATTGGCTGATAGAATCCTATCAGCCAATCGGAATTCGAGGGACGCCATCTTGGATGACGTCATTTAAAGGAACCATCATTCGGCGAGTAGGCGTCGGTTGAAGAGGATGTTCCGCGTCGGCTTGGAAGAAGATGGCTCCGCTCCAGAAGAAAGAAGATTGAAGATGCGGCTTGATAGAAGATTTCATCCCGATGATGGACTTCCGACTTCAGCCCGATGATGGATTTCTTCAGCCGCCGCTTGGATCCAGACTTCAGCCAGAGGCTGGACGTCACTCTTCAGCTCCCCGCTTGGGCTTGGATCAACACTTCCGAGGCTTGGATAAAGACTTCCGAGGACCGATCGGTGAACCTGGTATGGTGAAGATAAGGTAGGAAGATCTTCAGGGGCTTAGTGTTAGGTTTATTTAAGGGGGGTTTGGGTTAGATTAGGGGTATGTGGGTGGTGGGTTGTAATGTTGGGGGGTATTGTATGTGTATTTTTTACAGGCAAAAGAGCTGAATTCTTTGGGGCATGCCCCGCAAAGGGCCCTGTTCAGGGCTGGTAAGGTAAAAGAGCTTTGAACTTTTTTAATTTAGAATAGGGTAGGGCATTTTTTTATTTTGGGGGGCTTTGATATTTTATTAGGGGGCTTAGAGTAGGTGTAATTAGTTTAAAATTGTTGTAATATTTTTCTAATGTTTGTAAATATTTTTTTATTTTTTGTAACTTAGTTCTTTTTTATTTTTTGTACTTTAGTTAGTTTATTTCATTGTATTTATTTGTAGATATTTTATTTAAATAATTTATTGATAGTGTAGTGTTAGGTTTAATTGTAGATAATTGTAGATATTGTATTTAAATAATTTATTGATAGTGTAGTGTTAGGTTTAATTGTAACTTAGGTTAGGATTTATTTTACAGGTAATTTTGTAATTATTTTAACTATTTTAGCTATTAAATAGTTCTTAACTATTTAATAGCTATTGTACCTGGTTAAAATAAATACAAAGTTGCCTGTAAAATAAATATTAATCCTAAAATAGCTATAATATAATTATAATTTATATTTTAGCTATATTAGGGTTTATTTTACAGGTAAGTATTTAGATTTAAATAGGAATAATTTATTTAATAAGAGTTAATTTATTTCGTTAGAATAAAAACATAATTTATGCTTACCTGATAAATTCCTTTCTTCTGTAGTGTGATCAGTCCACGGGTCATCATTACTTCTGGGATATTACTCCTCCCCAACAGGAAGTGCAAGAGGATTCACCCAGCAGAGCTGCATATAGCTCCTCCCCTCTATGTCACTCCCAGTCATTCGACCAAGGACCAACGAGAAAGGAAAAGCCAAGGGTGAAGTGGTGACTGGAGTATAAATTAAAAAATATTTACCTGCCTTAAAAACAGGGCGGGCCGTGGACTGATCACACTACAGAAGAAAGGAATTTATCAGGTAAGCATAAATTATGTTTTCTTCTGTTAAGTGTGATCAGTCCACGGGTCATCATTACTTCTGGGATACCAATACCAAAGCAAAAGTACACGGATGACGGGAGGGATAGGCAGGCTCTTTATACAGAAGGAACCACTGCCTGAAGAACCTTTCTCCCAAAAATAGCCTCCGATGAAGCAAAAGTGTCAAATTTGTAAAATTTGGAAAAAGTATGAAGCGAAGACCAAGTTGCAGCCTTGCAAATCTGTTCAACAGAGGCCTCATTCTTGAAGGCCCAAGTGGAAGCCACAGCTCTAGTAGAATGAGCTGTAATTCTTTCAGGAGGCTGCTGTCCAGCAGTCTCATAAGCTAAACGAATTATGCTACGAAGCCAAAAAGAAAGAGAGGTAGCGGAAGCTTTTTGACCTCTCCTCTGCCCAGAGTAAATGACAAACAGAGAAGACGTTTGTCGAAATTCCTTAGTTGCCTGTAAGTAAAATTTTAGAGCACGGACTACATCCAGGTTGTGCAGTAGACGTTCCTTCTTTGAAGAAGGATTTGGGCATAAAGAAGGAACAACAATCTCTTGATTGATATTCCTGTTAGTAACTACCTTAGGTAAGAACCCAGGTTTAGTACGCAGGACTACCTTATCCGAATGAAAAATCAAATAAGGAGAATCACAATGTAAGGCTGATAATTCAGAGACTCTTCGAGCCGAGGAAATAGCCATTAAAAATAGAACTTTCCAAGATAACAACTTTATATCAATGGAATGAAGGGGTTCAAACGGAACGCCCTGTAAAACATTAAGAACAAGGTTTAAACTCCATGGTGGAGCAACAGTTTTAAACACAGGCTTAATTCTGGCCAAAGCCTGACAAAAAGCCTGGACGTCAGGAACTTCTGACAGACGTTTGTGTAACAGAATGGACAGAGCTGAGATCTGTCCCTTTAATGAACTAGCAGATAAACCCTTTTCTAAACCTTCTTGTAGAAAAGACAATATCCTAGGAATCCTAACCTTACTCCAAGAGTAACCTTTGGATTCACACCAATATAGGTATTTAAGCCATATCTTATGGTAAATCTTTCTGGTAACAGGTTTCCTAGCCTGTATTAAGGTATCAATAACTGACTCAGAAAATCCACGTCTTGATAAAATCAAGCGTTCAATTTCCAAGCAGTCAGCTTCAGAGAAGTTAGATTTTGATGTTTGAAGGGACCCTGTATCAGAAGGTCCTGTTTCAGAGGTAGAGACCAAGGTGAACAGGATGACATGTCCACCAGGTCTGCATACCAAGTCCTGCGTGGCCACGCAGGTGCTATTAGAATCACTGATGCTCTCTCTTGTTTGATTCTGGCAATCAATCGAGGAAGCAACGGGAAGGGTGGAAACACGTAAGCCATCCTGAAGTCCCAAGGTGCTGTCAGAGCATCTATCAGGACTGCTCCTGGATCCCTGGATCTGGACCCGTAACGAGGAAGCTTGGCGTTCTGTCGAGACGCCATGAGATCTATCTCTGGTTTGCCCCAACGTCGAAGTATTTGGGCAAAGACCTCCGGATGAAGTTCCCACTCCCCCGGATGAAAAGTCTGACGACTTAAGAAATCCGCCTCCCAGTTCTCCACTCCCGGGATGTGGATTGCTGACAGGTGGCAAGAGTGAGACTCTGCCCAGCAAATTATCTTTGATACTTCCATCATAGCTAGGGAGCTTCTTGTCCCTCCCTGATGGTTGATGTAAGCTACAGTCGTGATGTTGTCCGACTGAAACCTGATGAACCCCCGAGTTGTCAACTGGGGCCAAGCCAGGAGGGCATTGAGAACTGCTCTCAATTCCAGAATGTTTATTGGCAGGAGACTCTCCTCCTGACTCCATTGTCCCTGAGCCTTCAGAGAATTCCAGACGGCACCCCAACCTAGAAGGCTGGCGTCTGTTGTTACAATTGTCCAGTCTGGTCTGCTGAATGGCATCCCCCTGGACAGATGTGGCAGAGAAAGCCACCATAGAAGAGAATTTCTGGTCTCTTGATCCAGATTCAGAGAAGGGGATAAGTCTGAGTAATCCCCATTCCACTGACTTAGCATGCACAGTTGCAGTGGTCTGAGGTGTAAGCGTGCAAAGGGTACTATGTCCATTGCCGCTACCATTAAGCCGATTACCTCCATGCATTGAGCCACTGACGGGTGTTGAATGGAATGAAGGGTGCGGCAAGCACTTTGAAGTCTTGTTAGCCTGTCCTCTGTCAGGTAAATCTTCATTTCTACAGAATCTATAAGAGTCCCCAGGAAGGGAACTCTTGTGAGTGGAACGAGTGAACTTTTCTTTTCGTTCACCTTCCATCCATGTGACCTTAGAAATGCCAGCACTAACTCTGTATGAGACTTGGCAGTTTGAAAGCTTGAAGCTTGTATCAGAATGTCGTCTAGGTATGGAGCTACCGAGATTCCCTGCGGTCTTAGTACCGCCAGAAGAGCACCCAGAACCTTTGTGAAGATTCTTGGAGCTGTAGCCAATCCGAATGGAAGAGCCACAAACTGGTAATGCCTGTCTAGGAAGGCAAACCTTAGGTACCGATAATGATCTTTGTGAATCGGTATGTGAAGGTAAGCATCTTTTAAATCTACAGTGGTCATGTATTGACCCTCTTGGATCATAGGTAAAATTGTCCGAATAGTCTCCATCTTGAACGATGGAACTCTTAGGAATTTGTTTAGGATCTTTAAGTCCAGGATTGGTCTGAAAGTTCCCTCTTTTTTGGGAACCACAAACAGATTTGAGTAAAACCCCTGTCCCTGTTCCGATCGTGGAACTGGATGGATTACTCCCATTAACAAGAGCTCTTGTACGCAGCGTAGAAACGCCTCTTTCTTTGTCTGGATTGTTGACAATCTTGACAGATGAAATCTCTCTCTTGGAGGAGAGTATTTGAAGTCCAGAAGGTATCCCTGAGATATTATCTCTAGCGCCCAGGGATCCTGAACATCTCTTGCCCAAGCCTGGGCGAAGAGAGAAAGTCTGCCCCCCACTAGATCCGATCCCGGATCGGGGGCCCTCAATTCATGCTGTTTTAGGGGCAGCAGCAGGTTTCCTAGTCTGCTTGCCCTTGTTCCAGGACTGGTTAGGTTTCCAGCCTTGTCTGTAGCGAGCAACAGCTCCTTCCTGTTTTGGTGCAGAGGAAGTTGATGCTGCTCCTGCTTTGAAATTACGAAAGGAACGAAAATTAGACTGTCTAGTCTTGGCTTTGGCTTTGTCCTGAGGCAGGGCATGGCCTTTACCTCCTGTAATGTCAGCGATAATCTCTTTCAACCCGGGCCCGAATAAGGTCTGCCCTTTGAAAGGTATATTAAGCAATTTAGACTTAGAAGTAACATCAGCTGACCAGGATTTTAGCCACAGCGCCCTGCGTGCCTGAATGGCGAATCCTGAATTCTTTGCCGTAAGTTTAGTAAGATGTACTACGGCCTCCGAAATGAATGAATTAGCTAGTTTAAGGACTCTAAGCCTGTCCGTAATGTCGTCCAGAGTAGCTGAACCAATGTTTTCTTCCAGAGACTCAATCCAGAATGCCGCTGCAGCCGTGATCGGCGCAATGCATGCAAGGGGTTGCAATATAAAACCTTGTTGAACAAACATTTTCTTAAGGTAACCCTCTAACTTTTTATCCATTGGATCTGAAAAAGCACAGCTATCCTCCACCGGGATAGTGGTACGCTTAGCTAAGGTAGAAACTGCTCCCTCCACCTTAGGGACCGTTTGCCATAAGTCCCTTGTGGTGGCGTCTATTGGAAACATTTTTCTAAATATCGGAGGGGGTGAGAACGGCACACCGGGTCTATCCCACTCCTTAGTAACAATTTCAGTAAGTCTCTTAGGTATAGGAAAAACCTCAGTACTCGTCGGTACCCGCAAAATATTTATCCAACCTACACATTTTCTCTGGTATTGCAACTGTGTTACAATCATTCAGAGCCGCTAACACCTCCCCTAGTAATACACGGAGGTTTTCCAGTTTAAATTTAAAATTTGAAATATCTGAATCCAGTCTGTTTGGATCAGAACCGTCACCCACAGAATGAAGTTCTCCGTCCTCATGTTCTGCCACCTGTGACGCAGTGTCTGACATGGCCCTAATATTATCAGCACACTCTGTTCTCACCCCAGAGTGATCACGCTTACCTCTTAGTTCTGGTAATTTAGCCAAAACCTCAGTCATAACAGTAGCCATATCCTGTAATGTGATTTGTAATGGCCGCCCAGATGTACTCGGCGCTACAATATCACGCACCTCCCTCTGAGCGGGAGATGTAGGTACTGACACGTGAGGCGAGTTAGTCGGCATAACTCTCCCCTCGTTGTTTGGTGAAATTTGTTCAATTTGTACAGATTGACTTTTATTTAAAGTAGCATCAATACAGTTAGTACATAAATTTCTATTGGGCTCCACTTTGGCATTGCAACAAATGACACAGGTATCATCCTCTGAATCAGACATGTTTAACACACTAGCAAATAAACTTGCAACTTGGAAATACAATTCAATTAGAATAATATTAAAATGTACTGTGCCTTTAAGAAGCACAGAAGATCTATGACAGTTGAAAATTAATAAATTGAAACAGTTATAGCCTCAATCCTTGTAAACAACACAACTTTAGCAAAGGTTTAATCCCATTAGCAAAGATAACAAATTCTGAAAGCAGGAAACAAATTACAGAATAAACGTTTTTTATCTCAGTCAAACTATAATTCTCACAGCTCTGCTGAGAGAAATTAAATTACCTCCCTCAAAATAAGTTTTGAAGACCCCTGAGCTCTGTAGAGATGAACCGGATCATGCAGGGAATACAATGAGTTGCTGACTGAAATATTTGATGCATAGAAAAAGCGCCAAAAAACGGCCCCTCCCCCTCACACACAGCAGTGAGGGAGAACAGAAACTGTCAGAAAAACAGATTAAGCAACTGCCAAGTGGAAAAATAGTGCCCAAACATTTATTCACACAGTACCTCAGCAAATGAAAACGATTTTACATTCCAGCAAAAACGTTAAACATAATCTCTAGTTATTAAACAGCTTTATGTATTTCTTACAGTGTAATTCTAGTGAAGTACCATTCCCCAGAATACTGAAGTGTAAAGTATACATACATGACATTATATCGGTATGGCAGGATTTTCTCATCAATTCCATTGTCAGAAAATAAAAACTGCTACATACCTCTATGCAGATTCATCTGCCCGCTGTCCCCTGATCTGAAGTTTACCTCACTCCTCAGATGGCCGAGAACAGCAATATGATCTTAACTACTCCGGCTAAAATCATAGCAAAACTCTGGTAGATTCTTCTTCAAACTCTGCCAGAGAGGTAATAACACACTCCGGTGCTATTTTAAAATAACAAACTTTTGATTGAAGATATAAAACTAAGTATAATCACCATAGTCCTCTCACACATCCTATCTAGTCGTTGGGTGCAAGAGAATGACTGGGAGTGACGTAGAGGGGAGGAGCTATATGCAGCTCTGCTGGGTGAATCCTCTTGCACTTCCTGTTGGGGAGGAGTAATATCCCAGAAGTAATGATGACCCGTGGACTGATCACACTTAACAGAAGAAATTATATTTAACTTAGGGGGGTGTTAAGGTTAGGGTTAAAATTAGCTTTAGGGGTTAAAAAATTTATTAGAGTAGCGGTGAGCTCCGATCGGCAGATTAGGGGTTAATACTTGAAGTTAGGTGTCGGCGATGTTAGGGAGGGCAGATTAGGGGTTAATACTATTTATTATAGGGTTATTGAGGCGGGAGTGAGGCGGATTAGGGGTTAATAACTTTATTATAATAGCGGTGCGGTCCGCTCGGCAGATTAGGGGTTAATAAGTGTAGGCAGGTGGAGGCGACATTGTGGGGGGCAGATTAGGGGTTAATAGATATAATATAGGGGTCGGCGGTGTTAGGGGCAGCAGATTAGGGGTACATAGCTATAATGTAGCTGGCGGCGGCGTGCGGACGGCAGATTAGGGGTTAATAAGTGTAGGCAGGTGGAGGCAACGTTGTGGGGGGCAGATTAGGGGTTAATTAATATAATATAGGGGTTGGCGGTGTTAGGGGCAGCAGATTAGGGGTACATAGGGATAATGTAAGTAGCGGCAGTTTACGGAGCGGCAGATTAGGGGTTAAAAATAATATGCAGGGGTCAGCGATAGCGGGGGCGGCAGATTAGGGGTTAATAAGTGTAAGGTTAGGGGTGTTTAGACTCGGGGTACATGTTAAGAGTGTTAGGTGCAGACGTAGGAAGTGTTTCCCCATAGAAAACAATGGGGCTGCGTTAGGAGCTGAACGAAGCTTTTTTGCAGGTGTTAGGTTTTTTTTTCAGCTCAAATGGCCCCATTGTTTCCTATGGGGGAATCGTGCACGAGCACGTTTTTGAAGCTGGCCGCTTCCGTAAGCACCGCTGGTATCTAGAGTTGCAGTGGCGTTAAATTATGCTCTACGCTCCCTTTTTGGAGCCTAACACACTGAAAACCCAGCCATTCTGTGAACTCTAAATACCAGCGGTATTTAAAAGGTGCGGGAGAAAAAAAGCACGCGTAGCTAACGCAAACCCTTTGGCCGCAGAACTCTAAATCTAGGCGTATAGATGTTGAATTCCTCCCCGCGAATAACAATTTTTAGTTCTAACAAATTCCTAATTTTCTCCTACATATTTTTCTTATATTTTATTTATGTTTAAAAGTGTTACGTTATCATATATTAAATACTTAAATAAGTTAAATGATTTGAGATTCCACCTTACATTTTCAATATAATATGTATATGTTGCATTCAAGCTGTAACTATAAGTTATTTTAACTGATATATGTGGTTTTTAAAGTGAGCAGTAAGACTCCGATATTCCACCTTATACTACCAACGAAATCCACCTTAAGTATATCACCTATCAGAAAGAAATACTCACGGACCAATCAGAAAGCAAGGAGGGCTTTTTAAATGCCGGGCCAACACCAAACATTATCCGTCTTGATAAAGCCTGCTGGCGAAACGCATAGACGTTGCTGACATCTAAGAACTGGACAACAACTCTAATATCCCCCGCCTAACCACAGATATAGATGAGCAGTGGGGAATAGAGAGCTAACAAACGGCCGTTTGTACTTCGGAGTCCAAGTTCCTATATACACGCTGGAGTGTGCATTGCAATCATTTGCCTCAAGAAGCTGCCCGGGAAAGTAATATCCAGAAAACAGGGTTCAAAGCTACTTCAAGCCGAGAGAAAGGAGAAAAAAACCCACACACGCAGGAGCGTGGTCTAGGTTTCCTATCTCGGCGATACTTGTATCGTACAAGTCCGTAGGGTAGAGGAGAGGCTCAACACACTACCGGTAAGAGAAACCGAAATACAGTTAGACACAGAAGTGTCAGAAGACCCGGTAAGCCCTTCTAAATTAAACTACATACCGAACTCTTGCAATCACTGGTATCATTCCAGCATACAATATATTAAGAGACCAGATTGCTATAAGACTGTATCCATTTAATAGAAGTAACCAACGTCAGTCAAAGACAACATTGTGTCGGATTATATAACTAAAACAGACATTCTTTCATTTTGGTAACACATAGCAATACAGCTAAAACCAAGTCTATTATTAAGAAATTAAGCTGAAATATTGATAAGTGTTTAACTTTCACGTTCTTGCTGCAAGATTGTCGATAAGGTGGAATTTATTTTAAGGTGGAATTTATATTAGATTATATTAGAGTATATATATTTTAACAAATTGTCTATTTTATATATCTTCCAAGGGAGACGTCCCACGATCTGTTTTAAATAAATTGTATTTCTGTTAAATTGTATATCAGTCTCCAGACTATCTTATTTAGCTTTTTAGCGCTCCCAAACTATATTTCTTGTTATTATTCACATATATTCATTTGGTTAATCATAGGGAAGATTACTTGTGAGGGAGCTTTAAGATAAAATACTTGGCGCTGATCTTAATATATCCTTTTCACTATAAGGTCAACACATAGTACCGCGTTTTGCCACGAGCACCATGTAATAGTAAAATATATGTAAATGTTGCAGTGATCCTGCAGTGGGAATTTTTATGAGATAAGATAAGCAGGAGCTGATCTATACAGATAGCATATTAACTCCATATCTCTACCCCTCTTAACAAGTATAATTATTTGGACTTCTTTTGAACATCATAAAAAAAAAACAGAGCAAATATGGATCTAAACAGTTTATATTAGGTAAACTTAGACTCTGGTCTCATATGCTACATTTTATCATGTATCCTTCTGGGATATAAAGGCAAATTTCAAAGGGGAGCCAATACCCTCAGCAACTGGTTAGGAAAACTACCCCATGCTCACAGCAGACAACAAGAGAAGGAGTACAGACCAAACATAAAGCTGAGGAGGTGTAATAGGCAGATAATATACATTAGATTTGGACAGAGAGACCTTAATAAGTAACATAACCTGTTCAATCATATAAACAACTGTTATCTGTGTGTCCCTAATAGAGTATTATTAACTTAGCAGTTGTATATGCAAACAGCCTAGGAGTTTGGGAATTTGATGCAGCTTGCAGTCCACTGTTTAATGTTCTCTGTTGAGCCATCTTTTAACATATTGTCAATCAGATCTACTGTAGATGGGTGAAAGTTTTCTATAAATTAGTGCTAATGGCTGCATGGCTAAGTGTGATAGAGCAATGGTCATACAAACCGCTATATTAGTGTCTCCGAAATGCAGTCTGTAGATGAGAGGAGAAAGTAAAACAAAGAAGAAAAAAATAGGTAATGCAGAGTTTAGCCACCTGGGTCAAAGGGGCTCCTCAGCCATCTAGTAGGTATCATGGAAATAAGCCATTGGGTTCTCTGCCACAGACTCGGGTATGCAATTGTAGCATAATCGTGACCCCAGCCGCTCAGTTGCATAAAAGGGAAAGGTTGTGTATAAGCAAGCGGCAGAGTCATCTCATCTGCGCCGGCCATCTTCGGTAATATCTGTGTCTCAGTGAACAACACCTCTCTGAGCAGAATGGTGAATCTTCTGGCCGGGTCAGATTTAGAAACTAAGATTGGAGGATTAGGCTGCTTAGCAGGGAATAGGATGTTTACCCTAGCGTGAGAGGTGGTTGCGCGCCTTTTGGGCTGAAGCTGCGAGTTTAGGGATCCTCGAGGTCTTACAGGTTCAGTGGGTTCCGCCTCATGCTGTTGGAATCCGTTCAGGTTGCGGTCTCTGTGGGTAGCTCCCATGTTGGGTGGGATGATGGTTGTCTCTTGGCGGTAGACTCATATAGGTTCTCACCAAGTGGCAGTTGTAGGTCAATTGGCTCATGATGAGCTGACTTCAGAAGTGCCGAGAGGTCCTTAAAATTCTCTTCCATCTTCCATGCAAAGTTTTCTAACAGGGACTGCACCATGTTATGGAAGTCCTCCGTGGGTGCCAGTGCCATTTTTATATGTGCAGTCATTCTATGGGCAACTGGATGTATAGATATTCAAACCGCCAGGCTGTTCCTAAGCATAGTAGAGGTTGCGGCTGAATACTGTGTCCTCGTGGCAGCTTTGGTGTGCGTAGTTTGAGGTTTAATTCCTCTCTCCGGCTGCTAATTCTGGATTTATGTCATAGCTTATGAGATGAGCTTGTAAGGGTCTTTGTTAGGAGGTTTAGGACATACTCATAATTATCAATAACCCCCCTAAAATATAATTAAGAGCCAGAGCTCTTGCAGAATGTGTCCAGACAGCTTGGCAGTTGGCTCCGCCCCCCTGGGTGACCTTTTTTTATTTTGATAGGGCTATTAGATTAGGAGTATTTTGTTTTTATTTTTGATCATTTTGTTTTTTATTTTGTGTAATTTAGTGTTTATTTTTTTTGTAATTTAGATAATTGTATTTTATTAGTTGAATTTATTTTATTTTATTTTAATGTTAGGTTTTAGTGTAAGGCAGGTAAGGTTTTATTTTACAGGTAAATTTATATTTATTTTAACTAGGTAGTTAGTAAATAGTTAACTATTTACTAACTAGTCTACCTAGTTAAAATAAATACAAACTTGTGAAATAAAAATAAAACCTAAGATTAGTTATATTGTAGCTAGCTTAGTTTTTTTTTTTTACAGGTATTTAATTTTAAATAGGAATTATTTAGGTAATAATTGTAAGTTTAATTTAGATTTATTTTAATTATATTTAAGTTAGGGGGGTTAGGGTTAGACTTAGGCTTACGTTAGGGTTAGGGTACGTTAGGGTTAGGTTTAGGGGTTAATATATTTATTTAGTGTTAGTGATGTGGGAGGCCAGAGGTTTAGGGGTTAATAAGTTTAGTATAGTAGCGGCGACATTGGGGGCGGCAGATTAGGGTTAATAACTAATGTAGGTGGCGGCGATATCGGGAGCGGCAGATTAGGGGTTAATAGTTTTATTTAGGTGGCTGTGATATTAGGGGCAGCAGATTAGGGGTTAATAACATTATGTATGTTGCGGCGATGTTAGGGGCAGCAGATTAGGGGTTAATAACTGTATGTAGGTGACGGCGATATTGGGGGCGGCAGATTGGGGGGTTAATAACTGTAATGTAGGTGGTGGCGATGTTAGGGGCAGCAGATTAGTGGTGTTTAGACGTGTTTTTTATGTTAGGGTGTTTTTCTTTCCCCATAGACATCAATGGGGCTGCGTTACGGAGCTTTTGTTTCTGCAATCGCAGGTGTTAGGCTTTTTTTTAGCCAACTATCCCCATTGATGTCTATGTGGAAATCGTGCACGAGCACATCAAAACACTGCTTGTATTTGGGTGAGGTATGGAGCTCAACGCAAACATATCGCCCGCACAAGCCGGGATTTACAAAACCTGTAATAGCAGCGCTATAGGGAGGTTAAATACCGCCGCTTTTGTGGCGGTCGTTAATTTCCCTATAGCGCTCAAAACTCGTAATCTAGCTGAATGTTAAGTATAGGAGCAGGGGGCATGCTGCTTAGAAGCCTGTATCTCAGGCATCTAAGCAGCTACAGACCCCCAAGACCCACTGTTGGAAAGGTAATCACCTAACCTTTCCAACAGTGTAAGTCTTGGGGATATGGGGGGGGAAGAGTTAATTTTTTTTTTAAATAAAAAATAAAAAAAAGCTTAACACCCAGGAGGGAAAGTGCTTAGCACTCAAAGGGTTAAGGGACTTAAATAAACCCTTCAGAGTAACTAACTCTACATAAAAAAATCCGTTTAATTAACATCATTATGTTAATCTCCATAAAGACACATGATGCTTAACAGTATTGGTTAGTACTTCCAAAACACCTCAATACTATCTAGTTATTAAAGGGATATACTGAACCCACATTTTTTCTTTCGAGATTCAGATAGAGCATGCAATTTTAAGCAACTTTATAATTTACTATTATCAATTTTTCTTCATTCTCTAGCTATCTTTATTTAAAAATGAAAGTCCAGAACCTTGGACAGCACTTGTTTATTGGTGGGGGAATTTATCCACCAATCAGCAAGAACAACCCAGGTTGTTCACCAAAAATGGGCCGGCATCTAAACTTACATTCTTGCTTTTCAAATAAAGATACCAAGAGAATGAAGATTTGCTAATAGGAGTAAATTAGAAACTTGCTTAAAATTGCATGCTCTATCTGAATCACAAAAGAAAAAAATTGGGTTCAGTGTCCCTTTAATAATAAGTTAAATCTTGACAATATCTCAAGTAACCCTTTGTCTCTAGATACCCAGTAAATTATATAAATATAAATATATATATATATATATATGATAGTAACTTGGACTGATAAGGATAAAATAATTATTCCCAATGATAATGCTTACTTGCATGTGATTTTGAATATTTAGCGTTTTTTAATTTTTCTTCAATAAAGAACCCCCATTTTTTATCACTTCGAATTGAGCCGGTCTGGGAATTTGTTGCTTCCCACTTATTGCCTTGCTATTGTGGATTTTCTTGGACTGTATTTCCCTAAGGACTATTGACTATTTATCAAGTGAGAGTGCCTGTCATTGACCAGCGGCCTATACCAGCATAGAGGGTTGATCCAGTGGTCTAACTCTGGGCAAGCTGTGCCGCCGGTCCTTCCCATACCCCTCTGCCCTGCCATCAGGGGTCGTGACGGTTATGGATACCAGGCTCAAAGGATGAACACTTCACCAGTTGGATTAATATGTTTTCCACTAGTTTCCCTTCTTTGTTGCAGTAATTGAACATTGCCCTGAAGGAGCTGATCGCTACCCCGATTTACACCCGTTCCTCCTGGCCGGGTCCTAGCCCGAATCTTATGGAATTAATTCGCCAGCTGGGTTCGCCAGAGATTCCCACTGGACTTTAACCTAGGTAGCTCAGAAAGCCCCTTGCCCCAGAGCTTTTTTGAGGGCTTAACATACATGGGCATGGGGTGAATACTCACAGGGAGCTCCCTCAGGAACCTGTGGTTTTTGACACCCCCCACCTCAGACTGTTCCTGAGTACCTTTACCAGGCTGCTGCTCCAGCCTCCAGTAAGGGATCATGTCGCTTTTTGGACTGTGACATCTGGGGACCATGAGCTCTCCAATGACACCCTGGGATCACCCCGAAAAGATGACCTATCCATTGTGGGGATCTCCATGTGCCTATGGCCTGTATGAAGACACCAGCGGGGCTGTTCTCTAATGGGATTAGGCTCTTATCAGATGGCAATTGTGTATTAATACTGAGAGTTTTGTGTGAATAAAGCAGTTCTTGTTTCACCTTAATACTAGTTTTGTCTGGTTTTTAGGGTGGGCTACTTGCTAAAATCACTTCCAGCTCTAAAGCTACAGGTTCCATTGTTGGAGAAGGTCTCTTTTGGTGGAGATACCCAGTCGGGGTATCCGGAGTCTGTCACAGTGCCCTTTCCCTAAGGCATGTATATGTATGTATCTCTATGTTAAAGCACTTTGTCTGACTTTTTTTTCTAACACCTGAGACCTCATATCTTTGAGCCTTTATAATTTCCGCTCTCACGTAACTGTTAGCGCTCCACTCGTAATCTAGCTTTAAATGTGCTGGACTTTCAATAACGCCTCTCAATGTCTTCTACTGGCTTTTGTTAATATAGCTTTTCTATAGAGAATACTGCAGTATTAAAATTTTCAGTATAGATTGCAGTTTCAATGGTTATTTCAAATGACAAAATAAAGGTAAAGTATTTTTTGTAAGCATTTTAAAACATTACAATTTTGAACTAAATAGCATTATTTGTTGTTCTAGTGATAGATGTTCATTCACACAATGGAGCCTATTTATTAAGAGTCAGACCGACATGATCCACTGTAGCGATCATGTCCGCCCGACATCATTTAATGCCGACAGCGATTTATAACATAGTCTGTTTGTTTGTATATCTACATCAGTACAGTACAGCAGGTACTCCATAGTACCACTTTGCTATCATATATTGTCACTTGTCTAAAGTGGTTATTTTATGTAAGAATTAAAATATTGCTTTAATTAGAAGTATATATAACATTTGTTCACTGGGGGCAAGATTACATATTCGGTGCAGGCTTCATCGTAACTTCTGAAACCCACGGCACCCTTAAATTCACCTCGCACATATATGGCGCCGTCAGATGCTAGACTGGCGTATGTAGGACAAACTGGCGATCTTCAGAAATGTGCACAAATACACATTTCTGTCATCACAAGTAACTTACGCCAGTATTATGTCCGCATAAGGCGTCAATAAAGAGTAGTTTTATGCAAATGAGGATATCGCACGTAAAAACGAAACCGGAATTAAACTAAAAAAGCGACACGTAATTACGCTATTCAAAATCCCTATATAAACCCCAACACAACTGCCATTTTCTTGCGTGTGTTTGAGTTCGTTGAGCTACAACACACGGCCCAGGAGTGGAGGATTAGTAAGAGTAGAGAGAGATTTGGCTGAGAGATGTATTAGAGGGAATCACGGTGGGCCAAGTAGTCTTTAAAACGTTATTATACGCAGACAATCTTTTAATTTGTTTGTATAACACTTCTAAAGATATTCCAGCTTTGATGGAATGTTTGAACTTTTTCGGTTCGTTTGCTGGGTATAAAGTGAATCAGAACAAAAGAGAATTATTGTGGCTACATAAAACTCAGTGTAACAAACTTAATTCTGGTTTTAAGGAAGTAGATTCTCTTAGATACTTGGGGATTTACTTACATAGGAATCCATCAAAATGGTATGAATTAAATTTCCACGTTTTATTTCAGAAAATATATGCAGATCTGAAACTTTGGATAGCACTTCCCCTGTCAATATCGGTGAAGGTTAGTCTCATCAAAATGATTATATTCCCGCGGCTACTTTTTCCTCTAAAGAATTTACCATTAATTTCAAGCAATGCAGACCTGAAAAGACTAAATTCTAGTTTTTCTCACTTTATTTGGCATGGAATGAAAAAACCACACATTGCATTAGAAAAATTAATGCAACCCAGTGAATGCGTCGGATTAGCTCTGCCCAATATTAAGATTTATAATTTAGCAGCTTTAAGTAAAATTGAGTTAGACTGGTTAGCAGAGACGAGTTGGTTTGCCACTGAGGAACTTGAAAAGCATTGCGTTTGCCCTTTTTCTCTTAAAGCCCTGTTACATATTGCGCCCAAAAATATCCCGAGTAATATCCAAAATTTAATTTCGTTTAAGAATATAATCTCCTCTTGGCAAAAATTGTGTAGTTTAAATGGAATAGATTATGCTCTTTCTGAATATTTACCAATAATAGGCAATCCAGAATTCCCTCCAGGTAATAATCAGGAAGTTTTCAGGTCTTGGGATCGTAAAGGTCTTAAAAGCGTTTTTTTCAATTTTTTATGGAATCTGGTCATTTAGCTTGGTTTGACAATTTAAGGCATCAGTTTGATTTGCCTAGTAATAACTTCTTTGCCTTTCTTCAAGTTCAGCATTTCATAAAGACTAAAAAATGGAACGGTGGTGAGATAGCTGCATGGTCCGATATTAGAGCCCGTATCGCTATTGTTAGAGTGAACGGCCCCTCTATCTCATTATTATATAGCATTATGTTGGCTTAACAAAGTGATTCTTTTTTTAGTAAAAATCATGGAAAAATGGAGGCCTCTACTGGGCCGTACCAAAAAAAGGACTGCATAGATGGCGGTAGAGGATGCCGTCAACAACGTGGCCCCGCAGAGGACTGTAGAGGACCTGAAAAAGAGGTGGAATGATTGTAAGAGGCGGGTCAAAGAGAAGATGGGGCAGGAAGCTGTCCACCAGAAGGGAACAGGCGGTGGGCCATCCCTGGAAATGGAGAACAACACGTGGAAGGAGATGATATGCAGATCTCTGATTATCACAGCAGTCCGTGGACTTCCAGGGGCTCGTGACTCAGGGGTTGCAACCACAGCACATCATGCTAGTGAGTAACATCCCACACACCTGTATTATATGTAATTGCAATACAACATCCTTTAAGATCACACATTCAGGTACATGATGAGGAGCATGGTATTTGGAGTACTAACAAAAACATTTACAATTATACTTGACATTACTGCTACATAACACAATGTAATTCATGATGTGAGGTGAAATAGTGCAATACTAACATTTCTCAGACTAACACAGGCCACAAGTCACATGTAGAGTTTTCATTAAATGGACACTTTAGCGATCCCAATACATTTAACTCAATAGATCAAGCTAAAGTAAATTGTGTGACCATAGTGTCACTTAAAGAACACATTATTTCATCATTAACATGTACACATAACTATTGTATGAAACACATCCCTGTATACTGCTCATATTGAAATCCCTAATAAACCAACTCACAATGCGCACATGCATGTTTTAGAGTTTGACATGTGAATCAGTATAGGCCCTAGCATGTATCAATGTACATTGTATGCCCACATCGACATATATCTGACTGTACTAATCCCTCTCATCCTTTAACTCCTCCACAGAACCTCCTATCACAAGGATAGAAACAGCCATGCCGCCACCACCACCAGTCTTCAGGCAACTGCAGGAACAATGTGCTCCCAGGCATGAGCATGGTTGAATGGCTTCAATTGAGGACCCGGGAATGATGCCACCGACATTGCCATATGACCCCTGGCAACATTCCTGGCCAGAGGAATATCCTCCCTTTGGTTTTGAGGGGGAGCCGAGACAGGCACAAAGGGTCCGTGTATTACACCCCCCACAACACAATCACAGACTCATGTCACTCATGGATATTACCCACAGACTATGTCACAGGATGTGCCTATTGTAGAGACTGAGTGGTCAAACACTGGTCATCAGTGGGAATACCAATCATCTATGAGAGCTCCACCATCTTATTCACTGGGACGAGCTCCACCATTCTCTTCCCTGGGACAAGCTCCACCATACTCTTCCCTGGGATGAGCCTCTCAAGCACAAGAAACTACAACTGCCCCTCAAGCACCAGAAACTACAGCTGCCCCTCAAGCACCAGAAACTACAGCTGCCCCTCAAGCACAAGAAACTACAGCTGCCCCTCAAACACAAGAAACTACAGCTGCCCCTCAAGCACCAGAAACTACAGCTGCCCCATCAAGCACCAGAAACTACAGCTGCCCCATCAAGCACCAGAAACTACAGCTGCCCCTCAAGCACCAGAAACTACAGCTGCCCCATCAAGCACCAGAAACTATAGCTGCCCCTCAAGCACCAGAAACTACAGCTGCCCCTCAAGCAGCAGAAACTAAAACTGCCCCTCAAGCACCAGAAATTACAGCTTCCCCTCAAGCAACAGGAGCACATCCACAAGCATCACCTTTTCTCCAACATTGTGGCCCTCAAGCAAAGGCCAGCCCTGTTGCTCAAGAGACTGTGGATGCATTGTATTCTCCCCTGGGTGAGGAATACACTCCAGAGGAGACTCATCACAAGCACTGAGAGCATACAACGAGGCGAAGAGAGGTTACACAAACGTAGCATAGAGCTGCAGAGGTACATTGCAGCATCGTTAAATGCAAGTGTTCAAAACCAGTCACAGATTATGCGAATTCTGTCTGATATGCAGATGGACAATAGATGGAGAGCGCAAAATCAACTTTTGGGTGTGTTGGTTTAGCACTTTACACACCATTAGGACACTGCCTTCAGCCTATCATCTGTGGCCAGAACATTAGCAGAAACACCAGAATCTGCTAGAACAAGGAGAACAAGGCAATCCATTACAGGCACCTCAGGTCCCTCATCCAAGAAGCCAAATATATATATATATATTATTATAGTTCACCATAAACCTTGCCCTCTGTTATTTACCATGTAATTGTCATACACATCCATGTGAGGTGTGTTCTATTACACTAATATTGTTAAAACATATATGATGGGGGTGGAGCTAGCCACTGCACAGCTTGGACGTGTGTACACTGAGCTCCTGTGCTATAAAGTATATATTTGGCTCATAAACTAAATATTTCGTTATACTTTCAGAATAAAGTGTGGATATTTACAATATATCACCTCACCCTAGAGACTGACCAACATTTCTCAACTTTTGGTAGCCATATCGAGACTACAGAACCATCTTTGTCTACGGTAAATTGCTCTGGCATTGGGCCTGCGGTGCCATCTATCTACACTGCTCTGGAGGAGTAGGGAACCACCTCAGGACTTTTTTATCACTCACAGCAGAAGCCGGGTTTCCCCTGTCCCCAGAGGGTCGGGGCTCCGCTCCGGGGATTCTATCACTGCTCTCCTCTGCTTATTCTAACCGCCAGCTTGCCTCCTGCCTCGTTGCTCCGGGGGCTGGGGATCTGCTCCGGAGCAATCATCCAGAGGACCGGACATCTAGAGGAGAGAAATCGTGTGACTGGGTGCCCTACTCGGCTGTACCTGAAGGATGCTGCTTGTTTCCTCCCCCTGAGGCCAGTCTTCAGCTCACTTCTTGCCGCACCGCTCCGGAGGGTCGGGGATCCGCTCCGGAGCATATACCCAGCGGCCTGGTTACCTGTTACAAGGAGGAAGGGCGACCTGGATCCAGCGATCTTCTGAGGCAAGTGTCTTTGTGGGGTTGGTACCGGGTGGCGACCATCAAAGCCATCTGCTGAAGGTGAGAACCGGCTAAGACAGACGGAGCCCATGCGGTTAGTGGCTGGGCCTACTTGTTGCGCAGGTACATTGAAAAGGCGCGAATCCCCGCCATCTTGGGCCATAGTCTCCCTGCTAGTTCGGCTCTGTCCCAGACAGCGCAAACATTGAAGGAGTCCCACTGGTATTGCCAAACAATTAGTGACTGTCAGGAGTCCACCCCTACGGTTCTATAATAGTGTGTCCAGAGGGAAAATATAAATATAAATAAAAAGTCCAGTTTGAGTACTAGTATCATCCCCTGCCTCCAAATAATGATTTGCTAAGCAATTTAAGACTCTGTGTTCCAACTAACACTCCAAGAGAACTCACTTACATTACAAGGGCTCCTAAAAATACAAAGTTCCTTGAGGATCTTGTCTTTACTTCCGACTTACAAGGGCATAAACTATATGCAACCCCCTATGTACATTTACAACCTATCTGACCACTCCTAATTTGACTGATACTACATAGCTTCTAGCTGCTGCAACAGCTTATGTACCTTTGGGTTCCTAGCCCAAAGTGGAGTGTTGTTCTATTTTACTGCTTTGTTAACCATTTTTGCTTCCTACAGGCCCTCCCTACAGTAATTGATTCAGTTGAAATTTAGGCAAGTGTGCCCTTTAATACCAACTCCTCAAAGCTCTCCCTTTCCGGCCTGGTTAATCTGTGCTGGTCATCTCCACTTTCCCTTTCCCCTTCCTTTTGGTCGCATCCCCCTTCCCCGAGCTGAGAGGCAGTTGTGTAAGGCTAGAGGGAGCACAGTTAACAGTGATACCTTTTATGTTTTGTATAGGCTAAACGCCTGCCATTTATCTGTGTACTTGACAGCCCTATATATTTTAAGTTCGCAAGGTCTCATTGGGGGTGTTTTTCCTCTCCCAGGTTAGCCTAATATAGGCCTCAAGGATACATAGCCCTATGACAAAGCTGCTGCGCAAGCTCAGGTGTCTCTGAACTCTGTGTTTAGAGTGTAGTGTCGTGTCTTAACCCATTCTCTCTTTTACAGGCACCATTCTCTGTTGTCTATATATTACTAGTCCTGGTTATAATTATCCTGCTCTGCCTGCCCAGCCTAGACAGTATATATATCCCTCACTTTCCACTTCCACCACTAAGCTGTCCTAAGCCCCTTTTCAAATAACATTGCACCACACTTTCTCCCTTTTGCTAACAGGCCACAAGCACTCCCACGCCTCAATACCACACCTGGCGTTATTTCGCATTTTCACTTACAGGTACTAACATACAAAGCTTACATTACAACAGCCTAACACACCTCCTAATATCTCTACTTATTTAGGCTGGATCTACTAAACTCTCCCCACTCTTTGCCTGCCTGTACATGCATTGCTAACTTAAGCTTCTCCTCTGAAGTCTGTACACTCTAAGGGCATAATTACTGATATTCACTCAGGCCACTATTGTACTGTATTGGTCTTTACTGTATACCCAGCTCAGTTAATTGAGTTATTGTGATAGGGGGCCTGTAAGTATAGAAACTAGTAAACTATTTCGCATACCAAGGTGGGCTTGCCCTGTCGCTGCAGGTGGTGTACCATCCTACCCTGCCTAGGCAGGGATTCTGATTGAATATTTTAAGTGGGTGACCCCCAGCTGCCCCCCCCCCTTTCCGGCCCTGCTCGTCTGGGCTGGTCACTTCCCCCTCCCCTTTTTGCTTCTGAAAGGTCGTATCCCCTGTTCCCTCGGCAGAAGGGGACTTTCCTCAAACTTAATCTTAGCCCTTGATCTGCGGCTTGGAGTGAATTTGCCTTTGACCTGTTTCTGGGGGGGTCTCGCTGGCCCTCGCCCCCCCGGTGGCGGCTTCTCCTTCTATAAACTGGGCCTGAGGTCACTTAATCCTTAGCAAGGTGGCTGTCATGGAGGGGTAGGGGTCGGGGAGGCCTTCTAGGCCCCTCTCTGTGTGCGGTTTAATTTCTCGCTCATGTTCTTATTTTTGTAACCACCTGTGAACCCAACCTCTGGTGCCTCCATCGCCTGACCTGTCCTGTGTCCGCACTTGTTCCATTGACTTTCTTTTTGCCACTAGTTTAAAATGCCTCACACGGCCAGACGAAACACAAAAACAGGGATCGATGAAGAAAACGGTGCTAGATCACTTCTCCCTACCGCGTAAGGAACTGGAAGATGACTCCCATGATGGTCTGAGTGGGTCAGAATCTCTAGGAGATGGCTCTCAGCATGAAGCTATGTTAAACCCCAGGTCTCAGCACTTCATTACTGAGGACACCCTCCAGAAGATGCTTGCTAACCAGACTCGCTTCATCACTAAAGAAATTAAAAAAAAACATGCTGAGCTCAAAAAAGATATTTCGGAAATTGGAGAACGGGTGGACTCCTTGGAAAGGCGGCAAGATGATATCGTTACAGACCAATCAAACCTTTTGACTTACTCTGAATCTCTGGCTGATCAGCTGAGTCAGCTTGAGTTTAAGCTGGCGGATGTCGAAGATCGGGCCCGTAGAAACAACATCAGATTTCGGGGCATACCGGAGGATATTACACCAGCAGACCTGCAAGGTTTCCTCCAGGAGCTCTTTGGCAGCCTGTTAGGTACTATGGAAGACCTAACCACTACTATTGAAAGAGCGCACAGAGCACTACGCCCAATGTCTGTTTCACAAGAAAAACCAAGAGACATTATAGCTTGTTTCCACAGTTTCCTCTTTAAAGACAAGCTGATGCAGGCCGCCTTCCGCAAGCTCCAGCTACCAGAAAAATTTCAAGCCATTCAACTTCTTCCCGATTTGTCGGCCCACACCTTGCAATTCAGAAGGCAATACCAGCCAGTTACAATGGCCCTCAGAAACGCTGGCATACGGTACAGATGGGGATACCCGTCCAGGCTGCTGATTACAAGGGACAATCAAACCCATACAATCTCCTCACTGGCCCAGGGCACTGCATTGCTGGCACAGTGGGGTCTTACTAAAGGTGATACGACAGAACCCGCTCCCATTAAGGTGAAACTGAGAGCCACGGCCCATGAATGGACCGCTAAGGACCAGCGCTCCAAGAGGCAAAAAACGCAGCAGACACAGGACTCTCAGGGTCTTCAAGTTCCCTCTTCCTGAAAGCAAGGCACCATTGGTCAGTATCAACACTAATCAGTTATCATGTCTTAACGTAGGGTCCGCCCCTTAAGGATGGCCCCACAGTTAAGGAGGTACTTAGCCTGTGTTGGACCCTTTGTGGCCCCCGTTTGGTCTAATATTAAAGTCAATGTTACCATCCTTCTCTATTGCAACGTATGTTTATATTTGCATTGTCAGAGCCTATACATGCTTTCTAATATTTTATGTGGTTAACCCAGCACAGGTCATTTGTCTCTAAATGGGTGGGCATGACATCACCTTCACTCTCTAGATAGTACATGCATTGTTTTGCCACAATAAGTTATGATTGCTTATATGTTTATCTAGAATAGATGTTTTGCAGTTTACTTAGGTTTGTTGTTGCTGTCCGCACATATCCACCAATGTTCTCACAGGTTTAATATTTGTTTATAGATTTATATGTTTTTCTTCCTCTGTGCATAGAGGGGGGCCAATGGCTTCGGCTCTCTCTCTGTACTTTTTCCTAGCTCCCCCCCACATAGGTAGCCCATGCCAGGGTTCCAATTAGGTTAACTATTTTCACCTCATTTCCTAACACAATACCTTAGAGCTGATTTCCTGTCCTAACCCTTTCCCCTAACCTCTTTTCTCCATCTTCCATCCCGTCCCCTATCCCCAGGCCTGGTTCGTGAGATGGCGCACTGTTTAAAAGTGCTCACACATAATGTAAGGGGGCTTAATTCCCCTTTTAAGAGGAGTCTTTTGTCCCGTGAACTCAGATTCCCCAATCCAGACAAAGTTTTCCTGCAGGAGACTCACTGGCAGTCAGGCACCCCTCAATATTTTCACTCTCGTTCCTACAAAGTCCTGGAACACTCACCCTTCTACAAGAAGGCTAGAGGCACGGCCATTCTACTCCATAACAGGATCGCTTACGAGCAAATTCACGTACCCCCAAGCCAGATATACAATTCTGGTTTGCAAACTGGACCATGTTCTTCATACATTGGTCTCTATATATCTTCCCAATTCCCGACAGCCTGCGTGTCTTCGTACTATTTTACAGACACTCAATACGATTAAGCAAGGGAGGGTCTTGATTGCAAGTGACTTCAACATGAAATGGGAACCAAAACTCGACCGCAAACAACTTAACGCTGGTAGTAAACTTTCACAAGAGACATACACCTCTACCCAATTCAGGTCAGTAATGACACAATACGGGTATTTCGACATTTGGAGAAGTCTACATCCTAATGACGGACTTTACTCATTACTCTCACCCCCACAAAACTTACTCCCGATTGGACTATATTTTCTGTCAGGCCGGGTCCTTGGATTCAGTCTCCCGTTCCAGCATCCCACTCAGCTCCTGGTCAGACCATGACCTAGTAATGGCAGATCTATTCCCCTCGGATAAAGTACCATCTAAATCCAATTGGTGCCTTCCTAGACACATATTGGCTGATATCCCATTATGGGAGGAATTGAGACGGGACCTGGTTGAATTGTTGGTCTGTAACGACAACGGCCAGACCTCGGATGATATTCTCTGGGGCGCGATCAAGGCAACAATTAGGGGCCTTATTATTCGCAAACAGGGTGATCTAAGAAAGCTAGCTTACCCTTGCACAGGCACACGCAAAACTCAGATCCCTAGAATCCCTCAATCGCGCTTCCATCAGTTTAGAAGTAGCAGCGCAGATCGCTACAGTTAAGGAGCATATTAACCACCTAGAGCTACGCCGCACACAAAATAACCTCAGCAAATTAAAACAATTATACTACTACAAAGGTAATAGACCCGATACTATGCTTGCAAACAGACTCAGGCATAAGTATAGCAATTCCCGCATTTCCCAGATTAACTATAATGGTAAATTGTATAAGAAACCCTCTCAAATTGGTGAATGCTTTGCTGACTTTTATTCCAAACTATACAATATTGAAAATTCCGAGACTCCTACCCCCACTACTAGTCAAGATATCAGGAATTTTTTATCCTCAGCTAACCTTCCAAAACTTACAACCGAGCAACAAGACTCACTTACAGCCCCTCTATCTTTGGTAGAGATTAAACAAACGATAAAAAACCTAAAACCCTTTAAGGCCCCGGGACCTGATGGTTTCTCTGCCCAGTTTTATAAAGGTGTTTGTTAATGAACTATCCCCTTATTTGCCTTAGGTTTTTTGCCTTAGCAAGTAAAGAAGGCTCCTTGAGAGAACCCGAAAAAGACCCTTCTTCCTGCGCAAGCTATAGGCCAATTTCCTTGATCAACGTAGACGTGAAAATATACTCTAAACTTCTTGCTAACCGTATCAGGAAACTTCTCCCGCAACTTATAGGCCCTGACCAGGTAGGGTTTATTCATAGGCGCGAGGGGCCGGACAATACAAGGCGTCTTGTTAATATTGTGTGTGAGTCTACCAGAATGCAGAAGCCTTTCTCGGTTATCTCTTTGGATGCCAAGAAGGCTTTCGATCGAGTCCGCTGGTCCTACTTGTGGGAAACCCTCAGAACTTTTAACTTCCCCCAATCAACATGCAGAGCTATTCAGGCGCTATACTCTGCCCTGTTGGCTGCTGTTAGGGGCCTTGGCTTTCCGTCTGACCCTTTCAGTATTTCCAATGGCACCAGGCAGGGGTGCCCCCTGTCTCCGCTGTTGTTTGCCCTGGCAGTTGAGCGCTTGGCTGCCCACATTCGCGACGACGCGTCCATTCCAGGGATAATGCTTTCAGGCACCTTGCAAAAATAGCATTATTTGCGGATGACATCACAATTTTCACTGTAGATCCAGGTAGAGCCATCCCCCGACTATTGGATGTCCTGAAGACCTTTGGTGACCTCTCATTTTATAAACTGAACGCTCAAAAGACAGAGATATATTGGTGGGGATACCCTCACAATTACATTAACAGTTTAAAGAAAAGCTATAGTTTTAAATGGTCACAGGAGCAGGTCACTCATCTGGGAGTTAGGATATCCAATAATGCTTCACAAATGATTAAGGATAATTATGTCCCCCTGCTGTTAGAGTTGAGGTCTTTAAAAAACACCTGGAATCATAAGTCCATTTCATGGATGGGGAGTATAGCCTCTATTAAAATGTCCTTTCTTGGTAAGCTCACCTACTTGTTTAGGTGCCTCCCCATTAGAGTCCCCATGCAACATTTACTACAGTTTCAGAGTGAGATAACAAAGTTTAATTGGAGGGGGAAGACCCCCCCGAATAGCTAAAAAAAAACTGAAATTCCCTATCCACCTAGGAGGCCTGGCTTCTCCCTCTGTGGTTAAATACTACGAGGGTGCCATGCTTACCCACATCTCCCAGTGGGGTGTACTTCAGTCTCGTGACAAATGGCGCGAGATCAAACAGGCCTCCATGCCCCACAATATCCTGCTTAAGGATATTATTTGGACTCCTTCGCACAGCCGCAGAAGTCTAGGTATCACCAACCTGGTTATCACAGAATGCCTTCAGGTTTGGGATAAGATCCGGCACCGCCAAATAATTGCCCCTCATCCCTCCCCTATCACTTCGGTGGCTGGTCTTCTTACTGGGCTGGCAGATACCCACCCGAATATATGGGCCAGACTAGGGATTTGGCAGGTCTCGGACTTCTGGCCAGCTTCACAGCCTGATGGTTTCATAGACCTAACTCTCTTGGGCACCCCCGTGGATGTCCCTTCGCTCCTTCTTTTTGAGAGCATCAGGATTAAAAGTCTTCTGAGAAGCTGGGGTTTTCTCCCCACCACCTCTCGACAGCCCACCCCGTGGGAGTCCATTTGGAAGGCGGGTCGCAGACTTGTCCGGCCATTATCATTCCACTATGGGATACTCGACGGTACTGTTCCACCCAAAATCACCCCGCATTTGCCGATTTGGGACGCACTGTTGCACTCCCAAATCTCGGTAGACTCCTGGCAAAGGGCTATCCTTCTGACAAAGAAAACCCTCCATTGTATCACAATGTTTGAGACCTACTACAAGGTGATTTCTCATTGGTACCTGGTCCCCACACGGCAGTCAAGGATGTACCCAGGAGTTTCACCCCTCTGCTGGAGGAATTGCGGTTTACAGGGTACTATGCTCCACATCTGGTGGGAATGCCCTAAAATTCAACACCTATGGTCTCAAGGATTTCGCGCCCTTACAGATTTCGGAATTAGAATTCCGCCTGGCCCGACTACTGCATTGCTACACCTAGGCTTATAAGATCTACCCAAGCACTAAAGCATCTTCTGTACCTACTTACTAGCCTCTATTAAGACTAATTTGGCTAGGTTCTGGAAAAAAGAATCACCCCCTTCATGGAACGAGATAGGGAAAACCAAGGCCTTCCTTTACACCATGGAAAAGACTATATATTATGACTTAAACAAACTGGACTTATTCGAAGTTGCCTGGGCCGATTGGAAGGATAAGTTTGATACTTCCTGGTGCCCTCCTGCCACATCCTAAAGCCTACTGTCTGTCACTCTTCGATCTGTCTACTGTTTACCCCTTTTATCCCTCTCATCTTTCATGTTTCCCCTCCCCCTCCATTTCCCCTCCTACCCCCCCTGGATTATGCTCTAGTTTCAGGACATGTGATGTGTTGTATAGGTTACATTCATGGTCTCCCACTTGTATTCAAATTGATGTGAGATGCCATCTCTCCATTAGGGGAGGCCATCTAATCTTATTATTATTGTATTATTTATTTACCTTGGGACCCCTGGTCCGATTCACAACCGTATATCTATGTATGCTATTAATGTTTGCGTTTGGGACCTGCGTGTCCCTCATTGTTACTTCCAAAAGTTTGAAAATGAATAAAAATGTTTAAAAAAAAACAAAACATATATGACCTGTGTTGAAATGTCAATAAAAAACAGGTAATATCATGTTTATGACATATTCTTGTACTATAACTCACATCCACGTAGTTGTGTATGAAGGGTACATATAGTAATATTCACTTATAAGAGGTAAATCAATGTATCTAAAAACCAATATAAATTGGCAAATGGGTATATATAATTTGTGCATTGTCAAGTGTTTTAAGGCTGCAGGTGAGAGGTTGAGCTGTTTGTGATTGGTTTGACACAATTGCAGAGGAGGAACATTGATATTAAAAATGAAGTGGGCAGCATGGTTTAAAGGGACAGTTTACTCAAAAATGTTCTTCTCTTTCATTTGTTCCCAATGATCCACTTTACCTGCTGGAATGTATTAAATTGTTTACAAGTATTTCCTTTACCCATTTGAAATATTTTATTTAGCCTGTGGTATCCCCACCCATCCTTAAATATTGTGGCCTCAAGGCCAAGCTGTGTTAACACAGCCAGTAGAATAAATTACACTCCCAGTGGGTTCTAGAAGAGATAAGGTAATAAAATGTTAATTTTCCATTGTTCTCTCCAAGTATTGGTGACTGGTTTATGAACAGATAAAAAATAAAGAAGTATATGAACACACTGTGATAAAGTAATGAGATCTGCTTATACCTACAAGCTCAACCCATTTTATTAGGTTGTGACTTCAAAACACAAAATTAGCTATTTCATATACACAAATAAACCTTAAAAAAAGCAAATATCATACATTTTATACTCTACAGCTAGTAAAAAAAGTAATTGGAAAGAGAAAAACAACTTTATAGTATACTGTCCCTTTAACTATTTGAGATGCTGCTTAAATGTATGTTTGTTAAAGGGACAGTCAACCCAAAAAGGCTTTTAAATCATATATATAGAGTTTAAAACGATTATTATTTTTAAATGTAGCCCAATTTTCAACAATATTGCTTTAGCATGTAAAAAGACTTACTATGTTCGTTTCTGTAGTTCAAAAATGTCCGCCTGCCCCCTCCCCTATTTCGTCATAAGTGTCTTCTCACATTCACTTTTCTATTGTACACGCTCCCAGCGTTTGCGCATTGGCGCCTATTTTCGTCAAGGGGGGACTTAGTCTTTTGGACAATTAACATACCATATAATTGGTGTTTATAGTCCAATCTGGGAACATCTCTGTCTGTGAATAAGTATGACCGAGTCCTGATCAAGCAAAGCCCAATCGTACGTCTTACACATGAAACCGCTGTGTACTGAGCGGTTACCTTCTGTTCCGGTTGAAGTCCCCCCTTGACGAAAATAGGCGCATTGCACATGCGCAAATGCCAGGAGCGTGTACAATAGAAAAGTGGCAGGTGGACATTTTTGAACTACAGAAACGAACATAGTAAGTCTTTTTACATGCTAAAGCAATATTGTTGAAAATTGGACTACATTTAAAAATAATAATCGTTTTAAACTCTATATGTATGATTTAAAAGCCGTTTTGTGTTGACTGTCCCTTTAAGGCTTCCAGGGAGTTACGTTGCTTTTTTAGTCAGTGCAAGGGTTGCTGCGTCTGCTTATGTGCGGCGAGATGAAAATGGAGATTTTCTCAATTCTGCGCGAGTAAGTCCTTGCGCTGAATATGTAATACCGAATGGTGACGCCAGTTCTAGGTTAGTTTATGGGAGTAAAAAATGCGGGCGACGGGTAAAATATATGTTTATAGTCCAATCTGGGAACATCTATGTCTGTGAATGAGTATGACCGAGTCCTGATCAAGCAAAGCACAATCATACGTCTCACATATGAAACCGTTGTGTACTGAGCGGTTACTTTCTGTTCCGGTTGAAGTCCCCCTTGCCGAAAATAGGCGCATTGCGCACGCACAAACCCCGGGAGCGTATACAATAGAAAAGTGAATGTGAGAAGACACTTGTGACGAAATAGGGGAAGGGGCAGGCGGACAGTTTTGAACTACAGAAACGAACATAGTAAGTCTTTATCATGCTAAAGCAATATTGTTGAAAATTGTTCTACATTGAAAAATAATAATTATTTTAAACGCTGTGTGTATGATTTAAAAGCCATTTTGGGTTGACTGTCCCTTTAAGGCTTGCAGGTAATTACGTTACTTTTTTAGTCAGTGCAAGGGTTGCTGCGCCTGCCTATGTGCGGCGACATGAAAATTGAGTCGATTTTCTCAATTCTGCGCACGTAAGTCCTTGCGCTGAATATGTAATACTGATTGGCGACGCCAGTTCTAGGTTAGTTTATGGGAGTAAAAATGCGGACGGCGGGTAAAATATACGTGCGTAACTTGTATGCTACGCCGTATATGTGAAACCAAAACCTCGTAAAAAACGGCTTTTGCTGGCAACACCGCATATGTAATCTTGCCCTGGCCTTCCAACAGAACAAAAAAACTCATGAAAAGACTGGGCACCTACCTAGATACAGATAAATCGGTTGTATATAATTGTAGGAGTACCTGTGTATCTAAAACGTGCATATTTGACCTCCAAAACAAATAAAACAATATGACTCCTCGTGAAAGGACTGGGCATTCAGATATAAATTGTGAAATAAAACAATGCGTTGTGCTAAATGTTGCACTTTCTATGATGTCTCTAAAAAAGAACAAAAATATAATAAACTGGGGGAGGGGGTTTACCTCAAAAAAGGTTAGGCTAATAAGCTGTATCCTAAAAATTATCTAACCACGTGTATCTCAATTGTTTATAAAATAATACACTTTATAACCACACAAAAAACTATAGTTACCCCCAGACGTCAAAGCAAAAAATAGATAAGATGACAGAAAGAAAAAAATTACCTTCTTTATTAATTTTAAAAAAAATTGTCGCGACCCCGAATATTTCCTTCGTTTATACACAATTCACCGTACACAGCCGTAGCTGACTCACAATTTCAGTTGTCGCCACTACACGCACGTGTATTGTATGAGGTAAATACAGTAGCAGATAGCTTGATAATACGCATAGTAGTTTACCTGTAGGGGAGGAGTTAAAAGAATACATACATGGCCCCGCCCCTCGTTTGCATATCTTATCCACCCAGTGACGTCACAGGGATGCACACACCCCCTCTCAAGCCGATTAATGTGATGCGCGGTTGGTATAAATATAGGATTAGAGTAGGGGGCATTTGGCCTTTCCTGTCCAGGATAAAGAGTAAGTATCGGTCTTTGTGTGGAAGCGGTGATTTGTGTGTATTCTGCGTATCAGTTCGAGCGATTGCACCTGATTTTATTTTCGGGTCTGGAGGTCTCATGCTGTGGCAATAATTAATTTAAAACCGTCTTCTATCTCAGCAGTACGGAGCTACCCAGAGAGAGGCACAAGGGTGTAGGCAGCGGAGAAGATGCTAGCAGACTGCATGGTGCTTTTACATGGCTGCATTTATATTGAGGCAATTTAAAATGCACAAGAGAAGGATTTTTGTTGAAGTGTGCATCATTTAATAAAATAGATGTGCAGGGTATGCAGAAGAATGTAAATTCTAGAAAGATCTGGAAGAGATGTAAATGGTCTGTGGGATATAAATTATATATTTATTGAAATAATGGCTAAAATTTAAAATCCTTCCCCTAGGAAAAAAAGCTAAAAACAATAGTATAGGTTTCATTGTACAAGCATTGGTTATTTTTTTTATAAAGAAATACGTTTTATATATATATTTAATTTTTTAATATATTTTTTTAATAAAAAAAATAACCAATGCTTGTACAATGCAAACCCATACTATTTTATATATTTTTTTTAATATATATATATATATATATATATATGGGAGGGATTTTAATTTTTTCTTAGTAGCCATTAATGTTAATGGATAACACAAATGGAGGAAGTATATATAGCTTTACATAATTGAGCATATATCCAAAGCATGTTAAAATATAAGCAAATGGAAATTAAATCTCTTACAATATCTCCCTGTCTCCCTTGGGCCTGCTGCATTGTTTTGGTTTGCCACCTGGCCTATCTATATTAGATATGGAGGAAAGCTGCTATAAATTGTGCAGAATGTTTTTTTTTTTTTCCACCCCTCCTCCATGCTTAATATCTGATTGAAAATGAGCTTTGCACAACCTTGGTAGAGGATGCTTATAAAACATTCATTTTACGGGGCTGCTATTAAGCTGAAATGCAGCTCTTCAGTATGTTTTTTTTTTTTTAAAATAGGTTGCCCATTATAAAAGTGTAATCTGCCTTCCTGGACAAAATGACCAAAGGTGCAGGGCATTTGGCTGCTACATAGTCAATCTTAGCAACATATCTTTATATTTGTATGATGGATTAAAACTGTATGAAAGGGTTGAGAGATCGTAGCAGGACCAAGGTCTCAAACATTGCCCTTGACCCTGTCTATTGTTATCCCTGTAAACTCCTTAAAATTCCATATGTAATGATTCCAATAGCAATGTCAAGATGATTATGCTTTTAACACAAATTTTCCATATTTAAAGGGACAGTCAACACCCAGTACAACATGATTCCATATTTTTAAAACCCAAATGAAGATCTGCCTCCCTTCTGTATTACCTATATCCTGGTGATAGAAATCATTCACAATATGTTTAATCTATGCTAAATACAGCCGCCAAACTCCCCATCCTCCCCCATCTCTATGCCATTTCAGGCTCGTCCATGTAGGTATTGATGAAACTTCATACGTCATTGCGCATTTGTAAATTCAGATTGTACTCCAAAATCGGACTTTCAGCGGCTATTTCATGTGTTTGCTGTCTGCAACAAGTGTGCAGAATAAAGCTCTATTATTTTGGTTCCTATTGCATGCGCCAAGCTGAACGAGCTTAAAGGAACATGAAACCCAAATTTTTTCTTTCATGATTTAGAAAGAGCATACAATTATAAACAACTTTCTAATTTACTTCTATTATCTAATTTGCTTCATTCATTTTATATTCTTTGCTGAAAAGCATATCTAGATATGCTTAGTAGCTGCTGATTGGTAGCTGCACATAGATGCCTCTTGTGATTGGTTCACCGTGTGCATTGCTATTTCTTCATTAAAGTATATCTAAAGAATGAAGCAAATTAGGTAATAGAAGTAAATTGGAATGTTTAAAATTGTATTCTCTACCTTAATCATGAAAGAAAATGTTTGGGTATAGTGTCCCTTTAAAGCTTCTGACCCAGGATTGAATTATGATTGGTGGATGGCTTGAAAGAGAAGGGAGATACATAATGTGGGGGGGAGTTAGGTGGCCATATTTTGAGCATATTGTGAAGGATTACTTGATGGATAGAGGTAATATAGAAGGGAGGCGGTGCAGGCGGATCTTCGTTTGGGTTTTAAAATTATGGAATCATGTTGTGTTTACTGTCCCTTTAATTTTACATATTTATGTATTTTAAAGGGTTAAAGAACCTAAAAAAAAAATCTTGATTCAGAGACCATGCAATTTAAAAAAAATCTAATTACTTTAAAAAAAAAAAAAAATTGTTGACAAACAAGGACGTCAGCTTAGTAGCCAGCCCACTTGTGGAGCAATATATGGCAACAGTTTTGCGAGAATGTTATCCATTTGCCAGAGCATTAGATGGCAGCACTGTTTATTGATGTAGTGGTCAATATGCCAGCCTAGGTGTCTATTCAACACATCATGGGAACAAAGCAAGTTGGATAATAGAAGTAAATTGGGAAACTTTATGGTATGCGCTCTCTGAATCACAAAATAGATTTTTTTTGTGTTTAATATCCCTTTTAATAAATATATATGTAGCTTCTTGTGGAACTGCAACTTCAAACATAAATTAAAATTGCCTACTGTAATGCTTTCTAAACAATTAGAGTATGTTCTGTGAGCAGTCAACATTTAGATCCTCTTCATACTTATATCTGCATGGTGAATAATGCCGGTCAGTTTCTTTGTGGATTTAATGGTTCTGTTGTGATCTTGTGGGACTTTGCCATGATCTCATATAACTTCAGTTATGTGTATCTGACTTGCTACATGTACTTTTACAAAGGATTGTGGTCACTGGGAAAATTGAGAATACTTTTTTCTTCTAAGAACTGATCATGTGATCACCTTTTTGCATACATGCTGCGTCCCTTAAAGGGACACAACCTTTTTTCATGATTCAGTTAGAGCATGCAATTTTAGGAAACTTTCTAATTTACTCCTATTTTTTTTTCTCTTGGTATCTTTATTTGAAAAAGCAGGAATGTAAGCATAGGAGCCAGCCCAATTTTGATTCAGCACCTGGGTAGCGCTTGTTGATTGGCTACATTTAGCAACCAATCAGCAGGTGCTGAACCAAAAATAGGCTGGTTCCTATGCTTGCATTCTTGCTTTATCAAATAAAGATACCAAGAGAAGAGAAAAATAGGAGAATGAGTTATTTAAAATTTCATGCGCTTTCTGAATTGTGAAAGGGAAAAAAAAATGAGGTTTGTGTCCCTTTAAGCAGAGCAACATGTGTAAACATTGCCCTCAGCCTGTAGTTCTGTGCCGGGCCAGGCAAAGATAAATGTCCGTTATGGGTAACATTGTGTTCAGCACCCATTATTCCATTTGTGTGTTCAACTTTGCCCTGACATAGTGAAAAACTTTCCAGTTAAAGTGTATTACTGATCTTTTCAAACACTTAACCTATATATAGGCTTTAATACTGCCTGTTTCTGAAAGGGTTTAGTGCGAATAAATGTTTGAACTTCACAATACATTACAATTCAAAGCAATTTTTCAATTTGTGCGTCTTTAGAAGAAATGCTAAGTTGTCGCTTAGTAATGTTCAATTTTCTTCTGTCGATACATGGTTAGGGTGGTAAGCAGCAAAGCTGGAAACAATTAATTTCTGCAAACTTATATTTACAAAATGTGTTTAACTATTGAAAGGCAAAGTTCTCCACAGAAAATTGCCAGTGGGGGCAATGTGATTTTTAACCTATTAACGACATTAGGAAGTTCCATGCCTTACTGAACACTGCCTTAACCACGTTCTTACTAATGTGGAAGAAAGAATTGGTAGGCGGTAGGGCTGCACGATTAAAGTGAAGGTAAAGTTTCAACTATCTCTATACACCATCAATTTAGTCGGTTAAAACATAATCGCCAACTTTTCTGAAAACGAATATATATTTATATGATAAAGATGTTTCAAATTACCCTACTGTGCCGTTCCTCACTACTCCCATCAGCCATTTCCTTATTTCATAATGAGTGACTTATAGAGCGGTCCCACCCGCTCTATACGTATATACAAAGCGTGTTCACGAGCAGACAAGGAACGCATGCGCATAGCGCCTACTGATTGCAATGCGCATGCAGTAATCAACTTTTTTTCTTCAGAGCACTTGCGGCAGTCTCCAACAATAATACAAAATGTTTTGCAATGCGCATGCACGAAACGGGCACACTTTTCCTAAAAGTATAACATAGAGATACTAAACACATGCGCAGAGGATACAGGAGGCGAATGACATTGATTTCCGGCCAGAATTTCAATTGGATAATAAAAAAAATGTGACATGGGAATTAAAAAAAGAAAAATCGGGTTGATTTTATGGATAGCCCAAATGTAAGTAACGATATAAATCTCAGTTTATACTTTAATTCATTTTTATTTTTTTTTAAATTACCATTCATTTAGGTTAAAACTCAAAACTACATAATGACATACAGTGAACTTTACCTTCACTTTAATCGCATATGCGTTTTAAAACCGTGATTAATCGCTGCGTTTTTAAAACTGCGAGTTCACAATTTTTTGCTAAATAAAAAAAATCCTCAGACCTGGCTGTAATGATTTTTTTGTGATTTCTTGCAAACCAGCTCCATCTAGTGGTTGCTTTTAGCACACATTTGTAAAATGGCTGTTTTTAACTTTCACTTTCTGTTCTCATAAGCAGCCGATCAATCTAGAAGTCTAAAAGCAGAGCACATGCAGGAATGAACAGGAGAAAAAGCCACTTATATATTTCCCCCTAGGGACGTCTGTAGTCTGAAACTTAGGGCATGTAAACATTATGGAACCTCTCACACAATCTCCTGCTCCTCTGATAAACTGCTCAAATACATAGCAGATGCAGTTAATCCCACAGCTCCCAAAAAGGCTAAAACTGCAGTCCCCTCTGCTACTGGGTTAACTGTCATTTGTTAATCATACCACTGTTAGAATGACTGTCCAAGAAAACATGACAATGTTGTGTCATAAGACCTAATAACTGGCTAGTGGTTACTATTTAATCACATCACAGGCAGCAAATTTTATTAACTATTTTGTGGTTTGTATTTTTGTGCTCAGTGTATTGGACATTGAGAAACATGTACATTAAAGGGACATAATACTCATATGCTAAATCACTTGAAACTGATGCAGTATAACTGTAAAAAGCTGACAGGAAATTATCACCTGAGCATCTCTATGTAAAAAAGAGATATTTTACCTCACAATTTCCTCAGCTCAGCAGAGTAAGTTCTGTGTAAAAAGTTATACTCGGCTGCTTCCAGCTGCAGGTAAACAAATTTAAAAAAATGAAGAAATGAACAGCAGCCAATCGGCATCAGCAGTGCTGAGGTCATGAACTCTTACTGTGATCTCATGAGATTTGACTTAACTCTCATGAGATTTCATAGTAAGCTTCCTTTACCTGATTGGTGAAATATGAGTGCACGATGCTAGTCCCTTCAGATGTCCCAGGACAAACACACTAAAATGCTGCTTAGAAATCCTTTACAATGGGAGGTGGCTATTGAGGAACTTTTGAGGTAAAATATCTTTCTTTTTTACATAGAGATGTTCAGGTGATATTTTCTAATCGGCTTTTTACAGCTATGCTGCATCACTTTCAAGTGTTTAACCCCTTAATGACCAAGGACGTACGCCACACGTCCTCAAAAAAAAAGACAGTTAATGACCGAGGACGTGTGGCGTACGTCCTTGGTCTGGAAAGCAGCTGGAAGCGATCCTGCACGCTTCCAGCTGCTTTCCGGTTATTGCAGTGATGCCTCGACATCGAGGCATCCTGCAATAACCCCCCTTGGCCATCCGATGCAGAGAGAGCCACTCTGTGGCCCTCTCTGCACCGGACATCGGTGGCCGGTATCGTTGGTGGGTGGGAGCAAGTCTGGGAGGCGGGTGGTCGGCCATCGATGTGCCGAGTGGAGGGGGGCGGGAGCGCGCGTGCACGGGGGGGCGCGTGCACGGAGCGGGAGGGAACCGCTGCACTACAGAAAATAAACTGGGAAAAGTAAAACCAAATAAAGTTTTTAAAGCTGTAAATAAACAGCTAAGGGACCTGGAAGGGGTGGGGGGTTGATCTTGGGGGGGGGGGGGGGGGGGGAAGCTACACTACAGAAAAGATCATTTAAAAAAATAAAAAGGCACATTTTTTTTTACTACACTGGGTACTGGCAGACAGCTGCCAGTACCCAAGATGGTGCCCATTAAGGCAGAGGGGGAGGGTTAGAGAGCTGTTTGGTGGGGGATCAGTGAGGCTGGGAGCTAAGGGGGGATCCTACACAGCAGCATATGTAAATATGCAAAAAAAACACAAAAAAAGCCCAAATATAGCTTTTATTTTAGTACTGGCAGAGTTTCTGCCAGTACTTAAGATGGCGGGGACAATTGTGGGGTGGGGGAGGGAAGAGAGCTGTTTGGGAGGGATCAGGGGGTCTCATGTTTCAGGTGGGAGGCTGAGCTCTACACTAAAGCTAAAATTAACCCTGCAAGCTCCCTACAAGCTACATAATTAACCCCTTCACTGCTAGCCATAATACACGTGTGAAATGCAGCAGCATTTGGCGGCCTTCTAATTACCAAAAAGCAACGCCAAAGCCATATATGTCTGCTATTTCTGAACAAAGGGGATCCCAGAGAAGCATTTACAACCATTTGTGCCATAATTGCACAAGCTGTTTGTAAATGATTTCAGTGAGAAACCTAAAATTGTGAAAAATTTAACGTTTTTTTTAATTTGATCGCATTTGGCGGTGAAATGGTGGCATGAAATATACCAAAATTGGCCTAGATCAATACTAGGGGTTGTCTACTACACTAAAGCTAAAATTATCCCTAAAGGCTCCCTACATGCTCCATAATTAACCCCTTCACTGCTGGGCATAATACACATGTAGTGCGCAGTGGCATTTAGCAGCCTTCTAATTACTAAAAAGCAACGCCAAAGCCATATATGTCTGCTATTTCTGAACAAAGGGGATCCCAGAGAAGAATTTACAACCATTTAAGCCATAATTACACAAGCTGTTTGAAAATAATTTCAGTGAGAAACCAAAAGTTTGTGAAAAAATTAGTAAAAAAGTGAACTATTTTTTGTATTTAATCGCATTTGGCGGTGAAATGGTGGCATGAAATATACCAAAATGGGCCTAGATGAATACTTTGGGATGTCTACTAAAAAAAAATATATACATGTCAATGGATATTCAGAGATTCCTGAAAGATATTAGTGTTCTAATGTAACTAGCGCTAATTTTGAAAAATAATGGTTTGGAAATAGCAAAGTGCTAATTGTATTTATGGCCCTATAACTTACAAAAAAAGCAAAGAACATGTAAACATTGGGTATTTCTAAACTCAGGACAAAATTTAGAAACTATTTAGCATGGGTGTTTTTTGGTAGTTGTAGATGTGTAACAGATTTTGGGGGTCATAGTTAGAAAAAGTGTGGTTTTTTTCAATTTTTTCCTCATATTTTATATATTTTTTTTTATAGTAAATGATAAGATATGATGAAAATAATGGAATCTTTAGAAAGTCCATTTAATGGCGAGAAAAACGGTATATAATATGTGTGGGTACAGTAAATGAGTAAGAGGAAAATTACGGCTAAACACAAACACCGCAGAAATGTAAAAATAGCCTTGGTCCCAAACGGACAGAAAATGGAAAAGTGCTGTGGTCATTAAGGGGTTAAACATTTGGGTATTATGGCCCTTTAAGATTCTGGAGTGTTAAACTTTAGAATGCAAAATGGTGTTGGTCATTTATAAGAAAATCGCAATTCCCCTTTTTTTTTTTTTTTTTTTTTTTGCCCTTATCGCCCAGCCTTAGTAGGCGGGTTGAAGGAAATAGTGTTGGGTAGGATTTAAATAAACACTATTTCAGTGCTGTTTAGATCAATGTGTCAAATTTCCATGTATGAAGACTGAAATGGGCAGGTCCCATATTTGACCCTGTAACTTCCCAAAACACCATTAAACCTGTACTTGTGGGACTTTGCTGTAAAACCTGTCAGAATTATGAATTAAACAATTACTAATGTGGAACAAATACAATTTCTTAATTTCTCACACTTGGATTTTGTTCATATAAATAGTTGTAAAAAGAAAGTCTTAATTGTCCTATAAAAAAAATCTATATAATTGTGTAGTGCACTTAATGTGAAATGTAATTTATCATTAAAAAAACCTAGATTTTAAGTTATGTATGTTCAGAACTTGGGACAGTTCCCTCCGTCCTTAAAGTGATTGTAAATTTAATGATTGTGCTGCACAGTATATAAAAATTACTCAAAACAGGGGTAACTTTAATCCATGAAACTTCTTAAATGACGCTTTATGTCAAATATTTACCATACAGTTATGATAAACATTGTGCCGTTCCTCCGCTCACATTTTACTCTATTTACATGATAGATGACAAGCTAGATGCCAAGTGGTGCATGCTGATTCGTCATTAAGCTAAAGTGTAAAATGCTGGCTGAGGAACGGCATGTTTACCATCACTGTATGGTAAATATTTGAGTGTCATTTAAAAAGTTTCATGAACTAGTTACCCCTGTTTTGAGTGATATATTTGTATATACTATGCAGCACAATCCTTAAGTTTACAATAACTTTAAGGTGTGTTTTTTAAATAAAGATACCAAGAGAAGAAAAATTGGTACTAGGAATAAATTAGAAAGTTGCTTAAAATAGCACACTATCTGAATCATGAGAGAATTTGGGTTTCATATCCCTTTAAGAGCCACCACCTAAAAAAATGTTTACAAGGTTAGTCATAAGGTAGAGGTTACAGTTGGTGATGTGAATGCACACATTTTTAGTAGCATGCCCCAAGGCAGAACATTCAGTGATCTGAGATGTTGTTGCAGGAAATGCATCATGTCTGCATAAAGAACAGGACTCGTGCAGGAACTGTTAGTTATTTAACTTTGCTTTGCTTTGGCTGCACTGTTTTCCTTGTCTAAGTGCATCAACAGCAAAGTGCTGTTTGAAGGGAACTGGCAATATGCAGTAGTGCTGCAAAGCAACAGTGCATTGATTGTGTACTGGCTCTCAGGTTATTTTCAAACCCACCCCTAGCGTTTCCGAGTCAGCAAAGCTTATGAGCAATGCACCTTTTTTTTTTCTACATTTCTGTTAGACCAAGAGAAAAGGAATAATTTATTCAACAGACATTTTACAATTTCTTTGTCTGCAGCTAATTTGCAATCCAATTTTCAACTGCTGCAATATATTAAACTATTGCTTTATTCTCCAGTTAATCAACACATTGCTGCTGAACTGGTGCTTTAGTGTAACTACCCAATTTAAATTTAATTTAAAAATAACTTGCAGATAATTTCATTTAAAAAATCTAATCGCAGGTTAGCATGTTTTATCTTTTTGGTTATCAACTAGAATTCAGAAATATGCTTCTGCTTCCACACTCGCCACTCCCAATAGATCAAGAAAAGGGGACTTAAATTTCTAATTTGTCAGAAAGGTATATTATTTTTTTTCTCCTCCTGATAAGAGATTAAATTTTGGGGCCAGTCCTATATCTGATCTCTGCACACTTTTTTTTTTTTACTTTTACATTCAATATGGAGTGTTCATATCTGTCTGGTCAGCACATTTTCATGGCCAGGGCCTAGACAATTTGGGGATTTTGGGTAAACTTTACATCAAATTTAGATGTAGTTTGATGGATAAAAGTGTGGAAGTTTCCATTGCAGCAGTCCTTCCTGAACTGGTTAAGTCTTTACCAAATGATTCCCTTTCCTAATATCGAGCAACATCTAGTTTTCTGAGTTTGACTTCAGTTACCAAAGGCCTTCCCTTAGACTACTTTTGGTCCCAGATAAACGGTTCAACAAATTGGGTTGTGGAGCAACATGTCAAAGCAATATGTGGGACGAAGGGATCTAGTTAGTTAAAACTTTGTTGTAAAAATGTATTGCCAACCCAGAGGCAGAATTTTTTTCACTTTCTACAATGAGATTTTTTTTTCATTGAGTTTTTCTCTGCAGGTCATTTTAAGTAAAATTCAATTTCACGTTAGGAAGTTGCACTAAAGCACCAGTTCAATTGCAATGTGTTGGTTAACTTAAGAATAAAACAATTTTAATGTGTTATAATATAGTGCAGTAGTTGAAAATTGCATTGCAAATTACCTGCAGACAAAAAATGAAACTGTAAAATGTCTCGCATAAATTGGTTTCCTTTTCTCTGTCTAACATAGAAATGTAGTAATAAAAAAGGTGCAATGCTCATAACATAACACTGGGAAAGTCTAGGGGAGGGTTTGAAAAAAAAAAATTGAAAGTAAATCAATGCACTGTTGCTTGCAGCGCTACTGCATATGACTTAACTTCAAACGGCACTTTGCTCTGGGTGCACTGTGTAAAGGAAAACTTAGTGCAACCAGAGCACAACTCTGTTTGAAGACAACTGTAATGTGGAGCAGAGCTGCAAAGTTAAAGCACTAACAATACTTGCATGGGTTCTGTTTCTGCAGACATGCTGCATTTTCTGCGATGGCATCTCAGATCACTATGTTCTGCCCTGGGGATTGCTAATAGTGCCCAGGGACACTGATAAGGTCGTCTAAAAAGACTGCCATTTTTAAGGCATATAGTCTTAAACATTATCAATCCAAAGAGGGCTCCCTGCTCATTCTATACTCCACTTCCTGGATAGTGTAAGCAGATGCACCACCTTTGTCAGGCAGAAGTTTGGAAGACCGTGCACATTTTTCTCACTTAAAGTTGTATGTCAAATGAGCTTCATCAGCAAAGCATGACATATACTAATTTTTGCTTTTGTTACTCAAGGTTTATTTTGAAGCACATCTCTATTTTTTCCAGTTTAACAGTGCTTAGCACTCCTCTAACTGAGTGTTAGCTAGAGTAAGCCAAGACAATTGAAAATTAAATGAGAAATTCAGAAATGTGTGCATCTTGGCTCCTATCCCTAGTTAAATAGCTCACCAGAATCCCTTCCATACTTTTACTGTTAAGATTTACTAAGAGCAAAGGTATGTGTAAGAGGAGCCACCTTGAAGGTGGTAATGGGGTAAGTCCATTCTGTCCATTTCCCCTCTAATGCAGATTTCACCATCTTTGGTTAGAACCTAGCTAATAGCACACATTTTGGACTTAATTTCTAGTTTGTTGCTATAAATGTATATAATCTTCCTAACTTGTTTGGAAAATTTCAACCTGATATGTTCAGAAGTTTGTCATTTGGCACAATCCTAATTACGCTAAATAGAACTGCATTTATTTTTCATGAAAAAAGTTGTGTCCAAAAGAATCTACCAGTAATGTCATGAAGTGCCGACCAATCGATCACAAGACTAACATTTTTCTCAGTTGTGTGTTGCAACTTTCATTCATACATATACTGTTTTCTTTAAACAAAGGGATAAATACTCTAAGAAAAGCAGAATGTATATGAATAGTGTTCTATACAGATACTGTCAGGTTTATCACTCTTGAACAAGATAAATTACAGATTATGATCAAGATTTTTGGTGATAGTCCACTAACTATTCCTGGTTTTGATGGATGCCTCCATCTGCTGGACAGGTAATGTTGGGAAAGTTTGGTCTTATCAAAGGGAAATTAATTTTTTTTTTTAAATCTTTCCTCATACATTTTAAAACTATTTTCCAATGTACTATTATCAATTTTGCTTAATTCTATTAGCATATTTTGGGAGCTAGCTGAACATATCAGTAAGCAAATAGCCAGAGGCATATTTGTGCTGCCATTAACAATCATCTAGCTCCTAAGCCTACCTTGGTATGATTATCAACAAATGATAACAAGAGAACTAACCAAATTAGAAAGTTTTAAATATATACTCCAAATCATGGCATGAGTTTCATGTCCCTTTTAATGTTTGTCAATTGTAATAAGAAATATTAGATGGCTGCATTCTACGTGTTGTATATCATTAATTCTTGCTATTTATGCCATTTTAGAAACTTGTATGTTCATACCCTTTGCTGCTTCTCTAATCTTGTATACATCAGTTTTAGTGATTCAGTGCAAGATTTAGTCCCTGTTAAATGATCAAAATTGCTTACAAACTTCACGAGAAAGTAGCCCTTATCTAACAAATAGGCTGTCTCAATATGTAAATTTAGATTTTTAGGGATGAATCTGAACTGAAATACTAAATGGTTCTTGGGTGACTTATTGACTTTGCACCTATATACCATCATGTGCATTACAGGCTCTTAACTCTATACATCTGAGTATCTTCCTGACCTTGTCTCACTAGAAACCTAAATATTTTCTTTATCTCTTTTCTAGAAGAAGAGACATGAGTGACTCCAAAGCTAAATCTGCATCTAAGGATGCATCTGATGGAAAGGAGCCTGAAAAGCGCGGTAGGGGTCGTCCACCGAAAAAGCCAAAGGTGGGAACAACTATTTTAATCTCATGGACTTTTTTTACAGTATTATACTTGGGCCCAGTTAACATTGATGTAAACTGGTGGTAGCGTAAAACTTAGCAGTAGACATTAATACGTATTGATTTATACATTTACAGCTGCAATGGAGACTATACCTTAAAGCAGTATTCTCCCCAAGACCTTTTTAGCTGGTCCACCACCCGGCTGAGTTTTCTGACTGGTTAACATTTTAGCAAATATTAAAGCAATTGACAGTATATACAAAGGGTCTGCTAAACAGGGATACTTTCATTTGTTAATTTTTTATATTTTTTTTAGACTAGTTATTGGTAAAATATTTACCATTTTGTGAAGGTGAACATACTGCTGTTCCTTCACCCGCATCTCATCCATCTGAGTGATGACTAATCTGGCTACATCCAATCGGTTGTGTGCCCCACATGGACTCCAGCTCATGGGTGCACATAATTGGATCAAGCTGGATTAGTCATACTTCAGCTAGATGAAGGATGAGATGCGGGCAGAGGAACAGCGGTATGTTTACCTTCACAAAATGGTAAATAACGCATCATAGAAAAGTAATGAATTAAAGTTCCCCTGTTTTGCAGTCTGCAATGCAGACTAATTGTATATACTGTGTTAACTTTCTTTAACTACTGCCATCCCTTTAAGCTAAAACTAGCCAATATTAATAATCCATTTTATCGCACAATTGATCAAATACATTTTTATTCATGTATTTTTCATATAGGAGGGGAGAGTCCACTAGCTTGTTACTGATGGGATATACATTCCTACCAGGAGGAAGCAAAGTTTCCCAAACCTCAAAAGCCTATAAATACCCTGCCCTTCTCACTCATGCCTCAGTTTAAAAACTTTGCCTCCTAAGGAGGTGTTGAAGCATGATATGCTTGATTCTTCAGTGAGCATATTGAAGCCAAGTTCTAAGCATATTGAAGCCAAGTTCCTCTAAGTAGTGTTAGGCAATACTCCCTTCACATAACTCAGACACCATGTTTTCACCTATGGGAAATCTATTCATAAGGCTCCCTGTAAAATCGGTTGCAGGGATTCATCTGATGCCCCACTTTACAGGTAGACTTACTCCTCTTCCATTACCTCTTAATATGTTTCAAGACTGGTTTGGCTGTTGAAGGGTGTTTTATGTGATATAGATATACTTTTTTTTTTTTTTCTTTTTTTTACTCCGCTATGGAAGGCACTTTATTTGTAAAGTTATAAATGTTTATCAATATATTTTGGCCATGAGACAATTTGTTTATTTCTCCTTAAGGGTCATGGATACAGCATCAGTATGTGAAACATTGCTTAAAGTGTTTGGCGGCTAGTTACTAAGATTTAGTGTACTATATTAATGCTTACCTTTAGGCCTTTTTTTTTTCCTCTGCATTCACAGGTTTTTTTTAAAAGCTTAGATGCCTTTTTCAAATAAAGATAGCAAGAGAACAAAAAAATTAATACAAGTAATTTAGAAAGTTGCTTAAAATTGCATGTTCTAGCTGAATCATGAAAAATGTTAAGTGTCCCTTTAAATAACCCTTCCCCATCCCCCAGTCATTCTTTGCCTTTCCTCACAGGAGGATGGCAGAGAAGTGTCAGATTTAGGAGGGGGTATTTGCCCTTCGATATGGGACTGGAGTTTTAAGTAATCTTGTCAGCCTCAGTGAGAATTGACAAGTTAGTCTGGAGTTGTTGGGAGATTCTTTCTGCGAATCCAGACTGCCTAACGGCTCCTTAAGCAATCATTGTTGACAAGTTTCACTTCCTGCTCGTCTTCACTCAAGTCCATGTCAGAAGCGATGCTACAAGACTGTCACACTTGAGAGTCTTTGTTTGTTCCACAGCATGGATTCTGGTAAGAGCGTTTCAATTTTTAGGTATGTTGAAAACACTAGGACAGGGTCATTGTGGCTACTTTTATCTTAATAGAATCATGGGTTAATATCTCCTGAGGGGGATTATTAAACAGTGGGGATTAATCAAATGTGTTTTGATGTTTTGAGTTCATTGGGCTCATAGACTGGTTTGTGGCTGGATCGCACAGGTTTTTACTTTCACTTTGAACGCTGCGTAGCTTGGCACACTTTCTCATAGGGACGGTCCTCCCTTGTGCACTACGTGACCAGGAGTAGTCTCACTTTAATGTCCCATTCCTGACCGAGCTGGCTGTCAGACTTGTGGTGGTTTGTTTGTTTTTTTAGTATATATGTGCTGTTTCATGTAATTGGCAAGAGTCCATAAACTAGTGACATATGGGATATACAATCCTACCAGGAGGGGCAAAGTTTCCCAAACCTCAAAATGCCTATAAATACACCCCTCACCACACCCACAATTCAGTTTTACAAACTTTGCCTCCTATAGAGGTGGTGAAGTAAGTTTGTGCTAATATTTCTACGTTATGCACTTCAGCATTGTTGAAGCCCGATTCCTCTGAGTACAGCGAATGTCAGAGGGACGTGAAGGGAGTATCACTTATTTGAATACGATGAGTTCCCTTTCGGGGGTCTATTTCATAGGTTCTCTGTTATCGGTCGTAGAGATTCATCTCCTACCTCCCTTTTCAGATCGACGATATACTCTCAATATACCATTACCTCTACTAATAACTGTTTTAGTACTGGTTTGGCTATCTGCTATATGTGGATGGGTGTCTTTTGGTAAGTATGTTTTTTATTACTTAAGACACCTCAGCTATGGTTTGGCACTTTATGCATTTATATAAAGTTGTAAATATATGTATTGTACTTATATTTGCCATGAGTCAGGTTCATGTGTTTCCTTCAGCAGACTGTCAGTTTCATATTTGGTTAATTTAAACATTTTAAGAAATTTATTTCTTACCTGGGGTTAGTTTTTTTTTTTTTTCAATTGACTACTTCTTGCTATTGCGGAAATTAGGCCCGCGGGTGCGTCAAATGCTAAACTATATTGCGTTTATGACGTTTCACGTGGCAGCATCATTAGTGACGCGAGTGTCATTTCCGGTAATTTTTTGCGCCAAAAAAGTTTACGTTACGTTGTGCGTCATACTTGGCGCCAAATTCTTTTCATTATTTCAATACCCCATTGATGTTTGCCTCTTGCTTTTTTCTCTATCAGAGGCCTATGCTTTTGCATTTTTTCCCATTCCTGAAACTGTCATATAAGGAAATAGATCATTTTGATTTATAATTTTTTTTTTCTCTTACATTGAGCAAGATGTCCCAATCTGATCCTGCCTCAGAAGTTTCTGCTGGAACATTGCTGCCTGACATCTGTTCTACCAAAGCTAAGTGCATTTGTTGTAAAAGTGTAGAAATTATTCCACCAAATGTCATTTGTAATAGTTGTCATGATAAACTTTTACATGCAGATAGTGTTTCCATCAGTAATAGTACATTGCCAGTTGCAGTTCCTTCAACTTCTAATGTACATGATATACCTGTAAATTTTAAAGAATTTGTTTCTGATTCTATTCTGAAGGCTTTGTCTGCATTTCCACCTTCTAATAAACTTAAAAGGTCTTTTAAAACTTCTCATTTGGCTGATGAAATTTCAAATGACCAGCAACATAATAATTTATCCTGATGAGGATCTATCTGATTCAGAAGATCCTTCCTCAGACATTGACACTGACAAATCTACTTATTTATTTAAAATGAGTATATGCGTTCTTTATTAAAAGAAGTGTTAAATACTTTGGATATTGAGGTAACCAGTCCTATTGACGTTCAGTCTAATAAACGTTTAAATGCTGTTTTTAAACCTCTTGTGGTTTCCCCAGGGGGTTTTCCTATTCCTGCTATTTCTGATATGATTTCTAGGGAATGGAATAAGCCAGGTACTTTTATTCCTTCAAGGTTTAAAAAAATTGTATGCTTTACCAGCAAAATCTATAGATTTTTGGGAAAAGATCCCCAAAGTTGATGTGGCTATTTCTACTCTTTCTAAACGTACCCCTATTCCTATGGAAGATAGTGCTTCCTTTAAGGATCCTTTAGATAGGAAGCTTGAATCTTATCTAAGGAAGGCCTATTTATATTCAGGTCATCTTCTCAGACCTGCTATTTCTTTGGCTGATGTTGCGGCTGCCTCAGCTTTTTGGTTGGAGAATTTAGCGTAACAAGAATTGGATCCTGACATATCTAGCATTGCTCGCTTAATGCAACATGCTAATTTTATTTGTGATGCCATTTTTTATATTAAAATTGATGTTAGATCCATGTCTTTAGCTTTATTAGCTAGAAGAGCTTTGTGGCTTAAATCTTGGAATGCTGATATGACATCTAAAACTAGATAACTATCTTTCTTTCCAAGGTAATTTATTTGGTTCTCAGTTGAATTCTTTTTCAACTATTACTGGAGGAAAAGGAGTTAGGTTTTTTTTTTTTATCCTGAGGCAAAAAAAAGAAAGGGTAAATCTAAGGCTTCTAACCGTTTTCGTTCCTTTCGTCAGAATAAGGAACAAACTCAATCCTCCAAAGGAATCTGCTTCCTGTTGGAAGCCTTCCTCTAATTGGAATAAATCCATGCCATTTAAGAAACCAGTCAGCCCCTAAGTCAGTATGAAGGTGCGGCCCTCATTCCAGCTCAGCTGGTAGGGGGCAGATTAAGGTTTTTCAAGGATTTTTGGATAAAATCTGTCCAAAATCATTGGATTCAGAGCATTGTCTCTCGGGTATCGAATAGGATTCAAAGTAAGACCTCCTGTGAAAAGATTTTTTTTTCTCACGCATCCCTGTAAATCCAGTAAAAGCTCAGACTTTTCTGAAGTGTTTCAGACCTGGAGTCTTCAGGGGTAATCATGCCAGTTCCTCCTCAGGAACAAGGTTTGGGGTTTTATTCAAACCTATTCATTGTACCAAAGAGAAAATTTGTTCAGACCAGTTCTGGATCTGATCATTTTGAATTGTTATGTAAGAGTACCAACTTTCAAGATGGTGACTATAAGGACTATTCTGCCTTTTGTTCAGCAAGGACATTATATGTCCACAATAGACTTGCAGGATGCATTCCTTCATATTCCGATTCATCCAGAACACTATCAGTTTCTGAGATTCTCTTTTCTAGACAAGCATTACCAATTTGTTGTTCTTCCATTTGGCCTAGCAACAGCTCAAAGAATCTTTTCAAAGGTTCTGGGTGCCCTACTATCTGTAATCAGAACAGGGTATTGCTGTGTTTCCTTATTTGGACGATATCTTGGTACTAGCTCAGTCTTTACATAGTGCAGAATCTCACACAAATCAACTAGTGTTTCTTCGGAAACATGGTTGGAGGATCAATTTACCAAAAAGTTCCTTGATTCCTCAGACAAGGGTCACCTTTTTAGGCTTCCAGATAGATTCAGTGTCCATGACTCTGTCTCTAACAGACAAGAGACGTTTAAAATTGGTCGCAGCATGCCGGCACCTTCAGTCTCAGTCATTCCCTTCAGTGGCTATGTGCATGGAAGTTTTAGGTCTCATGACTGCAGCATTGGACGCGACCCCTTTGCTCGTTTTCACATGAGACCTCTACAGCTTTGCATGCTGAATCAATTGTGCAGGGATTATACAAAGAGATCACAATTAATATCCTTGAATCCCAATGTACGACACTCTCTGACATGGTGGATAGATCACCATTGTTTGGTTCGAGGGGCCTCTTTTGTTCGGCCAACCTGGACTGATCACAACAGATGCGAGTCTTTCAGGTTGGGGAGCTGTTTGGGGATCTCTGACAGCACAAGGGGTTTGGAAATCTCAAGAGGCGAGATTACCAATAAATATTTTAGAACTCTGTGCAATTCTCAGGGCTCTGCAAGTTCCTTGAAAGGACAAATCTCTGCTGTTTCTTTTCACAGAAAGATTGCTATACTTCCTGATATTCACTGTTTTGTACAGGCTTTAGTTCGTATTAGGCCTGTCATTAAATCAATTTCTCCTCGGAGTCTTAATTTGGTTCTGAAGGCGTTACAGGCTCCTCCATTTGAGCCTATGCATTCTTTGGACATTAAACTTTCTTGGAAAGTGTTTCTTTTGGCTATCTGCTCTTTCTTGTGAGTCCTTTTCTGATTTTTCATCAGGATAATGCAGTTTTGCTGACTTCTTTTCAATTTTTACTTAAGGTTGTGAATTCTAACATTAGTCGAGAAACTGTTGTCCTTCCTTATGTCCTAATCCTAAGAATTCTTTGGAGAGATCCTTACATTCTTTGGATGTGGCAAGAGCTTTGAAATATTATGTGTAAGCTACTAAAGATTTCAGGAAGACTTCTAGTCTATTTGTTTTATTTTCTGGTCCTAGGAAAGGTCAGAAGGCTTCTGCTAGTTCCTTGGCTTCTTGGTTGAAACTTTTGATTCATCAAGCTTATTTGGAGTCGGGTCAGGCCCCGCCTCAGAGAATTACAGCTCGTTCTACTAGATAGTTTCCACTTTGTGGGCTTTTAAGAATGAAGCTTCAGTTGATCAGATTTGCAAAGCGGCGACTTGGTCCTCTTTGCATACATTTACTAAATTCTACCGTTTTGATGTATTTGCTTCTTCGGAAGCAGTTTTTGGTAGAAAAGTTCTTCAGACAGCTGTTTCAGTTTGATTCTTCTGCTTTTGATTTAAGTTTTTTTTTCTTTCAAAGATGAGAAACTTATTTTTGTTATAAGTTGTGGATTAATTTTTTTTCAGTGGAATATGGCCATTTTTATTTTTATTCCCTCCCTCTAGTGACTCTTGAGTGGAGATCCACATCTTGGGTATTGATATCCCATATGTCACTAGCTCATGGACTCTTGCCAATTACATGAAAAAACATAATTTATGTAAGAACTTACTGATTCATTTCTTTCATATTGGCAAGAGTCCATGAGGCCTACCCTTTTTTTGGTGGTTATGATTTCTTGTATAAAGCACAATTATTTCCAAATTTCCTTTGATGCTTTCTACTCCTTTCTTTATCACCCCACTGCTTGGCTATTCGTTAAACTGAATTGTGGGTGTGGTGAGGGGTGTATTTATAGGCATTTTGAGGTTTGGGAAACTTTGCCTAAAATATAGTGTAAATACCTCAAATTTTCAAAATAAGTTCTGTTTTAGAGGAAATAAAAGAAATCTAACATCTTCAAACTTATGTTTTGGAACATTCCATAGATATATGACTATTACAGCGTGTATGAAGTTGAGGAATGTCATAGTGCTAGTTTTAATTAAGGTTGCGGTACATGCAAGATAAACCGCTTAGGTAGCCCTACCAAACGGGTAGGTACATTATATATGAGTGGGGGAGGGGGGAGGTGGTCATTCAGATGTGGCAGATAGTATTGACCACAAGCCATGGGCGTAGAGTAGCTGATGATGAGAAATAGTGATAAGAATAAGACTCATCGTGTAAGGAGACTTAAAAAAAATTAAGTCATTTGGCGTCAGCTAGAGTGGGCTATGATATGGATATGTACATCATGGTGGGGGAGAGAATCAATTTTAATAGAAATTTGTAAATAAACCTTGAGGAGACAAACAGTTTAAATGCTCATAAATGGGAGCTGATTAGATGAAAGCTCGTTAGATATGGTGTGAGTTGGAAAAGGAGACATACTATACATACTCACTGTGTCTGCTTTTAAAATTTTTTTAACAATATACCTGGGACCCTTTTATAAAATAGAAGCATCTCTAACACAGAATAATTGTTATCACGGCTTAGAGCAAGAACCAGAACTCTTCTGCATAGCCATACACTTGTATATTTAAGGCGCCACGCTGCCCCGGCCGCAGGCAGCACTGCACCCTAGTTAAAAGCTATGTCCAACTCCAGGGGTAAGAGTCAGCAAAAGGCCATTGATGGCAAGCTTTGTTACCTACTGACTATCGTAGCAGCACACCCTGCTCATATTCTGGTACATTGAGCAGGAATTATACTAATAGGGATGACTGCTATTACAAACAGCAACAAACAATATTAAGAAGATTTAGAGTGTAGCTATGCCAAGCTATATCAATAGTTAAAGCTGGGAAATAATAATTTTAATACCCTTTATGTTGAAAGGATGATCTAAGCTTAAGGGTTCATTAGTTTCACTAGGTGATAAGTTGCCATAAAATGCAAGCTAATCTAGTAAACATACTCTAAGGTTCCGTTCCTATCCATTTTACTTAACATCCTCTCTTGGAACAAACATTACTGTCATATAGTACTTAAATCCTGTGAAAAAAGAATAATTTAAAAAGGGCAACAAGCACGCGTACTAATAACCTGTAAGAAAACAAATGGTAAAGCATAGACAAACCAAACATGGCAAATAAGTCAACAGTGCCTCCCAACCTGTAGGCTGTAATACAAGACATCCTAGGTCATTAATAGTTTAAGCAGAAATCTCACACGTAGCTGAATACAGATAATAGTAATACACACAGTAATACATTTAACATCAACCAATCTGATTGTCATTCGTTCACAGAGTTATGTTATTACAATCTCAACATAAAACAAATTTGAACTTTTGAATAACATACGTGTCAAACTGAAAAAATTAGCTAATATCAGCCAGTCCAGGAGGCCTTGCTTAACCGGGCACACTATTGAGAAATAAAGGAACATAGCGCCCATACTAAGTGTCCAGAGTTACATATTTTTAACCGATACCGTCTTTTTGGCGCATCAGGGGGAGAGAGGGTCGCACAAACCAGCATAGTAGATTAACACTTTTACTCCTGCGGTGGGCAGTATTTTTATCCGGTAAGTCACAAGCAGAGAACGGCTCAGGAGAAGGATAGAGATATAAGTCCTGTCGGGTCACTGCTCTCCTCACTTGCACAAGACTTTGCTGAACTGGCTTTGTATCTTGCGGTGTTACCTCAGCTTCAGTGACAGACTGGTCCACGGATATGCCTAGGGAGTGCTTGTTTTCCTGGTGTGGTCTGCTTTGTTGCCAGGTATTAATAGTGAACATACTATTACAGATGTGCTCACATCTCGACCCTCCATAGAAGTGTGGTAGGTAGTAAGCGCCGCGGCTTCACAGCACTATCCCTGTCTTGAACGCTTAGGATATATTCAGTTGAGACGGGCTGCCGGGTTTGATGGGAGGTTATGTGAGGATGGTGGTTAAGCGAGTCGCCATGTTGGGCTGGGTCAAGCGTGCGGAACAAGGTCCCATGGATTAGTTTACCCCTGGCGGCACTCTGATCCAAAATTGTGATGGGGTTAGTTAGGCTTAAGGTAACCTGCTCAGGGGCGTTAGCTGGACTGCAGCATCTAGAGTGTTGCTTCCATTCTGGTGAAGTGCTCAGATATGAGCTGCGCCACATCTTCCACCCAAAAGTTCAGGGCCTCTATCCTGGCCATGGTGTTATAGAGCCTCTGTTATCCGGCAATAGTCACTGAATAGCTTATAGGGACTCGTAGGATTAGTAGAGGACAAGGGATACTCCAGTTGTGTGAAAAAATTGGGTCCCAAGGGTAAATAAGCAAGATTTTAATCGTATTAGAGCCGAGAGCTCTATGCATGGACGTCTGGTTCCCTTGAGAGTTGGCTCCGCCCCCATAGGGAAATTATTTTTCTCTTAAGTGTATCCAGTCCACGGATCATCCATTACTTGTGGGATATTCTCCTTCCCAATAGGAAGTTGCAAGAGGATCACCCACAGCAGAGCTGCTATATAGCTCCTCCCCTCACTGCCATATCAAGTCATTCTCTTGCAACTCAACAAAGATGGATGTAGTAAGAAGAGAGTGGTGTATTATAGTTAGTTTCTTAACTTCAATCAAAAGTTTGTTATTTTTAAATGGTACCGGAGTGTACTGTTTCATCTCAGGCAGCATTAGAAGAAGAATCTGCCTGTGATTTCTATGATCTTAGCAGAAGTAACTAAGATCCACTGCCGTTCTCACATATTCTGAGGAGTGAGGTAACTTCTGAGGGGGAATGGCGTGCAGGTTTTCCTGCAATAAGGTATGTGCAGTTAACATATTTCTAGGGATGGAATTTGCTAGAAAAATGCTGCTGATACCGGATTAATGCAAGTTAAGCCTTAAATGAAGTGATAGCAAAAGGCTTCAAAGTCGTGTTTGAGGAGGGTAAAAAACCGGCAGTTGTTGTGACTGTTTAAAAAAGTTTGTCATTTATTATTTTTTTTTAAGGGGTTAATCATCCATTTGCAAGTGGGTGCAATGCTCTGCTGACTTGTTACATACACTGTAAAAATTGTAAAAATGTCAAAATTTGTTTCTCTTAAAGGCACAGTAACGTGTTTTTTATATTGCTTGGTAACTTGCTTTAAAGTGTTTTCCAAGCTTGCTAGTCTCATTGCTAGTCTGTACAAACATGTCTGAAACAGAGGATACTTGTTCATTATGTTTAAAAGCCATGGTGGAGCCCCATAGGAGAATGTACTAAATGTATTGATTTCACCTTAAACAGTAAAGATCAGTCTTTATCTATAAAAGAATTGTCACCAGAGGGGTCTGTCGATGGGGAAGTTATGCCGACTAACTCTCCCCATGTGTCAGACCCTTCACCTCCCGCTCAAGGGATGCACGCTAATATGGCGCCAAGTACATCAGGGACGCCCATAGTGATTACTTTGCAGGACATGGCTGCAATGATGAAGAATACCCTGTCAGAGGTATTATCCAGATTGCCTGAATTGAGAGGCAAGCGCGATAGCTCTGGGGTTAGACGAGATACAGAGCGCGTAGATGCTGTAAGAGCCATGTCTGATACTGCGTCACAATATGCAGAACCTGAGGACGGAGAGCTTCAGTCTGTGGGTAACGTCTCTGAATCGGGGAGACCTGATTCAGAGATTTCTAATTTTAAATTTAAGCTTGAGATCCTCCGTGTATTGCTTGGGGAGGTATTAGCTGCTCTGAATGACTGACACAAATGCAGTGCCAGAGAAATTGTGTAGGCTGGATAAATACTATGCAGTGCCGGTGAGTACTGATGTTTTTCCAATACCTAAAAGGCTTACAGAAATTATTAGTAAGGAGTGGGATAGGCCCGGTGTGCCCTTTTCCCCACCTCCTATATTTAGAACAATGTTTCCAATAGATGCCACTACACGGGACTTATGGCAGACTGTCCCTAAGGTGGAGGGAGCAGTTTCTACTTTAGCAAAGCGTACCACTATCCCGGTTGAGGACAGTTGTGCTTTTTCAGATCCAATGGATAAAAAATTGGAGGGTTACCTTAAGAAAATGTTTATTCAACAAGGTTTTATTTTACAGCCCCTTGCATGCATTGCGCCTGTCACTGCTGCGGCGGAATTCTGGTTTGAGGCCATCCATACAGCTCCATTGACTGAAATAGTTGACAAGCTTAGACCTCTTAAGCTAGCTAACTCATTTGTTTCTGATGCCATTGTTCATTTGACTAAACGAACGGCTAAGAATTCCGGATTCGCCATCCAGGCACGTACGGCGCTATTGCTCAAATCCTGGTCAGCTGATGTGACTTCAAAGTCTAAATTACTCAACATTCCTTTCAAGGGGCAGACCTTATTCAGGCCTGGTTTGAAAGAAATTATTGCTGACATTACTGGAGGTAAGGGTCATACCCTGCCTCAGGACAGGGCCAAGTCAAGGGCCAAACAGTCTAATTTTCGTGCCTTTCAAAATTTCAAGGCAGGTGCAGCATCAACTTCCTCTGCTTCAAAACAAGAGGGAACTTTTGCTCAATCCAAGCAGTCCTGGAACAAGGGCAAGCAGGCCAGAAAGCCTGCTGCTGCCTCTAAGACAGCATGAAGGAGCGTCCCCTATCCGACAACGGATCTAGTAGGGGGCAGACTCTCTCTCTCTTCGCCCAGGCGTGGGCAAGAGATGTTCAGGATCCCTGGGCGTTGGAGATCATATCTCAGGGATATCTTCTGGACTTCAAAGCTTCTCCACAAGGGAGATTTCACCTTTCAAGATTATCTGCAAACCAGATAAAGAAAGAGGCATTCCTAAGCTGCGTACAAGATCTCCTTGTAATGGGAGTGATCCATCCAGTTCCGCGGACGGAACATGGACGGATTTTATTCAAATCTGTTTGTGGTTCCCAAAAAAGAGGGAACCTTCAGACCAATTTTGGATTTAAAGATCCTAAACAAATTCCTCAGTTCCGTCATTCAAGATGGAAACTATTTGAACCATTTTACCCATAATCCAAGAGGGTCAGTACATGACCACAGTGGACTAAAAGGATGCCTACCTTCACAGTCCGATTCACAAGAATCATCAGTTCCTGAGGTTTGCCTTTCTAGACAGGCATTACCAATTTGTAGCTCTTCCTGTCGGGTTGGCTACAGCCCCAAGAATTTTTACAAAGGTTCTGGGCTCACTTCTGGCAGTCCTAAGACCGCGAGGCATAGCGGTGGCTCATTACCTGGACGACATCCTGATACAGGCGTCAAGCTTTCAAATTGCCAAATCTCATACAGAGATGGTTCTGGCATTCCTGAGGTCGCATGGGTGGAAAGTGAATGAAGAAAAGAGATCTCTATCTCCTCTCAAGGGTTTACTTCCTAGGGACTCTAATAGATTCTTTAGAAATGAATTTACCTGACGGAGTCCAGGTTATCAAAACTTCTAAATGCTTGCCGTGTTCACTCCATTCTGCGCCCCACGGTGGCTCAGTGCATGGAAGTAATCGGCTTAATGGTAGTGGCGATGGACATAGTGCCATTCGCGCGCCTGCATCTCAGACCGCTGCAATTATGCATGCTCAGACAGTGGAATGGGGATTACAGATTTGTCCCCTCTACTAAATCTGGATCAGGAAACCAGAGATTCTCTTCTCTGGTGGTTATCTCGGGCCCATCTGTCCAAGGGTATGACCTTTGGCAGACCAGATTGGATAATTGTAACAGATGCCAGCCTTCTAGGTTGGGGTGCAGTCTGGAACTCCCTGAAGGCTCAGGGTTCATGGACTCAGGAGGAGAAACTCCTCCCAATAAATATTCTGGAGTTAAGAGCAATATTCAATGCTCTTCTGGCTTGGCCTCAGCTAGCAACACTGAGGTTCATCAGATTTCAGTCGGACAACATCACGACTGTGGCTTACATCAACCATCAAGGGGGAACCAGGAGTTCCCTAGCGATGTCAGAAGTCTCCAAGATAATTCGCTGGGCAGAGACTCACTCTTGCCACCTGTCAGCGATCCATATCCCAGGTGTAGAGAACTGGGAGGCGGATTTTCTAAGTCTTCAGACTTTTCATCCGGGGGAATGGGAACTCCATCCGGAGGTGTTTGCTCAATTGGTTCTCCGTTGGGGCAAATCAGAATTGGATCTCATGGCGTCTCGCCAGAACGCCAAGCTTACTTGTTACGGATCCAGGTCCAGGGACCCAGAAGCGGCACTGATAGATGCTCTAGCAGCGCCTTGGTTCTTACACCTGGCTTATGTGTTTCCACCGTTTCCTCTGCTCCCTCGTCTGATTGCCAAAATCAAACAGGAAAGAGCATCGGTGATATTGATAGCGCCTGCGTGGCCACGCAGGACCTGGTATGCAGACCTACATAGTAGATAAGGTTGAAAAAAGACTGAAGTCCATCGAGTTCAACCTATACAAATCTAAAATACTTACAAAAAGCTCCAGTTAAGCTTAAATAACCCCATTAAAATGTGACCCATTTAATACTAGCAATCATATCCATGAATTTTGTTTATATACAGAAATTTATCCAGACTATTTTTAAATGTATCTATGGTATTGGCATTCACTACCTCCTTTGGTAATGAGTTCCACAATTTTATTGCTCTTACAGTGAAAAAACGTTTCCGTTGCAGGAGATTAAATCTCCTTTCCTCCAACCTTAAACTATGACCTCTTGTCAGAACCAATTTTCTTGGCATAAAAAGAGCTTCTGCCATCTCTGTATATGGGCCTTGAATATATTTATATAAAGTAATCATGTCACCTCTCAAGCGCCTTTTTTCTAAAGAGAACAGACCCAGTTTGGCTAGCCTCTCCTCATAGGTTAATTTCTCCAATCCCCTTATTAGCTTTGTGGCCCTTCTCTGAACTTTTTCTAGTTCTGCAATATCTTTTTTAGCAATTGGTCCCCAGAACTGCACTCCAAACTCAAGGTGAGGTCTTACCAGGGCTTTATATAATGACAGAATTATGCTTTCCTCCCTTGAATCAATGCCTCTTTTAATACATGCTAGTATCTTATTAGCCTTTGAAGCCGCTGCCCTGCATTGTGCACTCATCTTTAGCTTGTTATCTATTACTACTCCCAAATCCCTTTCCTCCTGTGTTTGGCTAAGTCTTGTCCCATTTAAAAAATACATAGCCTGCTTATTTTTACTTCCAAAATGTAGAACCTTACATTTTTCCGTATTAAATCTCATTTCTCCAACATAGGTGTGTCCGGTCCACGGCGTCATCCTTACTTGTGGGATATTCTCTTCCCCAACAGGAAATGGCAAAGAGCCCAGCAAAGCTGGTCACATGATCCCTCCTAGGCTCCGCCTACCCCAGTCATTCTCTTTGCCGTTGTACAGGCAACATCTCCACGGAGATGGCTTAGAGTTTTTTAGTGTTTAACTGTAGTTTTTATTATTCAATCAAGAGTTTGTTATTTTGAAATAGTGCTGGTATGTACTATTTACTCAGAAACAGAAAAGAGATGAAGATTTCTGTTTGTATGAGGAAAATGATTTTAGCAACCGTCACTAAAATCCATGGCTGTTCCACACAGGACTGTTGAGAGCAATTAACTTCAGTTGGGGGAACAGTGAGCAGTCTCTTGCTGCTTGAGGTATGACACATTCTAACAAGACGATGTAATGCTGGAAGCTGTCATTTTCCCTATGGGATCCGGTAAGCCATGTTTTTTACGATCGTAAATAAGGGCTTCACAAGGGCTTATTAAGACTGTAGACTTTTTCTGGGCTAAATCGATTCATTATTAACACATATTTAGCCTTGAGGAATCATTTTATTTGGGTATTTTGATATAATAATATCGGCAGGCACTGTTTTAGACACCTTATTCTTTAGGGGCTTTCCCAAAGCATAGGCAGAGCCTCATTTTCGCGCCGGTGTTGCGCACTTGTTTTTGAGAGGCATGGCATGCAGTCGCATGTGAGAGGAGCTCTGATACTTAGAAAAGACTTTCTGAAGGCGTCATTTGGTATCGTATTCCCCTTTGGGCTTGGTTGGGTCTCAGCAAAGCAGATACCAGGGACTGTAAATGGGTTAAAGTTCAAAACGGCTCCGGTTCCGTTATTTTAAGGGTTAAAGCTTCCAAATTTGGTGTGCAATACTTTTAAGGCTTTAAGACACTGTGGTGAAAATTTGGTGAATTTTGAACAATTCCTTCATGTTTTTTCGCAATTGCAGTAATAAAGTGTGTTCAGTTTAAAATTTAAAGTGACAGTAACGGTTTTATTTTAAAACGTTTTTTGTACTTTGTTATCAAGTTTATGCCTGTTTAACATGTCTGAACTACCAGATAGACTGTGTTCTGAATGTGGGGAAGCCAGAATTCCTATTCATTTAAATAAATGTGATTTATGTGACAATGACAATGATGCCCAAGATGATTCCTCAAGTGAGGGGAGTAAGCATGGTACTGCATCATTCCCTCCTTCGTCTACACGAGTCTTGCCCACTCAGGAGGCCCCTAGTACATCTAGCGCGCCAATACTCCTTACTATGCAACAATTAACGGCTGTAATGGATAATTCTGTCAAAAACATTTTAGCCAAAATGAACACTTATCAGCGTAAGCGCGACTGCTCTGTTTTAGATACTGAAGAGCATGACGACGCTGATAATGTTTCTGAAGGGCCCCTAACCCAGTCTGATGGGGCCAGGGAGGTTTTGTCTGAGGGAGAAATTACTGATTCAGGGAACATTTCTCAACAAGCTGAACCTGATGTGATTACATTTAAATTTAAGTTGGAACATCTCCGCATTCTGCTTAAGGAGGTATTATCCACTCTGGATGATTGTGACAAGTTGGTCATCCCAGAGAAACTATGTAAAATGGACAAGTTCCTAGAGGTGCCGGGGCTCCCAGAAGCTTTTCCTATACCCAAGCGGGTGGCGGACATTGTTAATAAAGAATGGGAAAGGCCCGGTATTCCTTTCGTCCCTCCCCCCATATTTAAAAAATTGTTTCCTATGGTCGACCCCAGAAAGGACTTATGGCAGACAGTCCCCAAGGTCGAGGGAGCGGTTTCCACTTTAAACAAACGCACCACTATACCCATAGAGGATAGTTGTGCTTTCAAAGATCCTATGGATAAAAAATTAGAAGGTTTTCTTAAAAAGATGTTTGTTCAGCAGGGTTACCTTCTACAACCAATTTCATGCGTTGTCCCTGTCGCTACAGCCGCATGTTTCTGGTTCGATGAGCTGATAAAGGTGGTCGATAGTGATTCTCCTCCTTATGAGGAGATTATGGACAGAATCAATGCTCTCAAATTAGCTAAGAATTCTGGGTTTGCTATTGTGGCGCGCAGAGCGCTTTGGTTGAAATCTTGGTCGGCTGATGCGTCTTCCAAGAACAAGCTACTTAACATTCCTTTCAAGGGGAAAACGCTGTTTGGCCCTGACTTGAAAGAGATTATCTCTGATATCACTGGGGGTAAGGGCCACGCCCTTCCTCAGGATCGGCCTTTCAAGGCAAAAAATAAACCTAATTTTCGTCCCTTTCGTAGAAACGGACCAGCCCAAAGTGCTACGTCCTCTAAGCAAGAGGGTAATACTTCTCAAGCCAAGCCAGCTTGGAGACCAATGCAAGGCTGGAACAAGGGAAAGCAGGCCAAGAAACCTGCCACTGCTACCAAGACAGCATGAAATGTTGGCCCCCGATCCGGGACCGGATCTGGTGGGGGGCAGACTCTCTCTCTTCGCTCAGGCTTGGGCAAGAGATGTTCTGGATCCTTGGGCGCTAGAAATAGTCTCCCAAGGTTATCTTCTGGAATTCAAGGGGCTTCCCCCAAGGGGGAGGTTCCACAGGTCTCAGTTGTCTTCAGACCACATAAAAAGACAGGCATTCTTACATTGTGTAGAAGACCTGTTAAAAATGGGAGTGATTCGTCCTGTTCCATTAAGAGAACAAGGGATGGGGTTCTACTCCAATCTGTTCATAGTTCCCAAAAAAGAGGGAACGTTCAGACCAATCTTAGATCTCAAGATCTTAAACAAGTTTCTCAAGGTTCCATCGTTCAAGATGGAAACCATTCGAACTATTCTTCCATCCAGGAAGGTCAATTCATGACCACGGTGGATTTAAAGGATGCGTATCTACATATTCCTATCCACAAGGAACATCATCGGTTCCTAAGGTTCGCATTCCTGGACAAGCATTACCAGTTTGTGGCGCTTCCTTTCGGATTAGCCACTGCTCCAAGGATTTTCACAAAGGTACTAGGGTCCCTTCTAGCTGTGCTAAGACCAAGGGGCATTGCTGTAGTACCTTACTTGGACGACATTCTGATTCATGCGTCGTCCCTTCCTCAAGCAAAGGCTCACACGGACATAGTCCTGGCCTTTCTCAGATCTCACGGATGGAAAGTGAACGTGGAAAAGAGTTCTCTATCTCCGTCAACAAGGGTTCCCTTCTTGGGAACAATAATAGACTCCTTAGAAATGAGGATATTTCTGACAGAGGCCAGAAAAACAAAGCTTCTAGACTCTTGTCGGATACTTCATTCCGTTCCTCTTCCTTCCATAGCTCAGTGCATGGAAGTGATCGGGTTGATGGTAGCGGCAATGGACATAGTTCCTTTTGCGCGCATTCATCTAAGACCATTACAACTGTGCATGCTCAGTCAGTGGAATGGGGATTATACAGACTTGTCTCCGAAGATACAAGTAAATCAGAGGACCAGAGACTCACTCCGTTGGTGGCTGTCCCTGGACAACCTGTCACAAGGGATGACATTCCGCAGACCAGAGTGGGTCATTGTCACGACCGACGCCAGTCTGATGGGCTGGGGCGCGGTCTGGGGATCCCTGAAAGCTCAGGGTCTTTGGTCTCGGGAAGAATCTCTTCTACCGATAAATATTCTGGAACTGAGAGCGATATTCAATGCTCTCAAGGCTTGGCCTCAGCTAGCGAGGGCCAAGTTCATACGGTTTCAATCAGACAACATGACAACTGTTGCGTACATCAACCATCAGGGGGGAACAAGGAGTTCCCTAGCGATGGAAGAAGTGACCAAAATCATTCTATGGGCGGAGTCTCACTCCTGCCACCTGTCCGCTATCCACATCCCAGGAGTGGAAAATTGGGAAGCGGATTTTCTGAGTCGTCAGACATTGCATCCGGGGGAGTGGGAACTCCATCCGGAAATCTTTGCCCAAGTCACTCAGCTGTGGGGCATTCCAGACATGGATCTGATGGCCTCTCGTCAGAACTTCAAAGTTCCTTGCTACGGATCCAGATCCAGGGATCCCAAGGCGGCTCTAGTGGATGCACTAGTAGCACCTTGGACCTTCAAACTAGCTTATGTGTTCCCGCCGTTTCCTCTCATCCCCAGGCTGGTAGCCAGGATCAATCAGGAGAGGGCGTCGGTGATCTTGATAGCTCCTGCGTGGCCACGCAGGACTTGGTATGCAGATCTGGTGAATATGTCATCGGCTCCACCTTGGAAGCTACCTTTGAGACGAGACCTTCTTGTTCAGGGTCCGTTCGAACATCCGAACCTGGTTTCACTCCAGCTGACTGCTTGGAGATTGAACGCTTGATCTTATCGAAGCGAGGGTTCTCAGATTCTGTTATCGATACTCTTGTTCAGGCCAGAAAGCCTGTAACTAGAAAGATTTACCACAAAATTTGGAAAAAATATATCTGTTGGTGTGAATCTAAAGGATTCCCTTGGGACAAGGTTAAGATTCCTAAGATTCTATCCTTCCTTCAAGAAGGATTGGAAAAAGGATTATCTGCAAGTTCCCTGAAGGGACAGATTTCTGCCTTGTCTGTGTTACTTCACAAAAAGCTGGCAGCTGTGCCAGATGTTCAAGCCTTTGTTCAGGCTCTGGTTAGAATTAAGCCTGTTTACAAACCTTTGACTCCTCCTTGGAGTCTCAATTTAGTTCTTTCAGTTCTTCAGGGGGTTCCGTTTGAACCCTTACATTCCGTTGATATTAAGTTATTATCTTGGAAAGTTTTGTTTTTAGTTGCAATTTCTTCTGCTAGAAGAGTTTCAGAATTATCTGCTCTGCAGTGTTCTCCTCCTTATCTGGTGTTCCATGCAGATAAGGTGGCTTTACGTACTAAACCTGGGTTTCTTCCAAAAGTTGTTTCTAACAAAAACATTAACCAGGAGATTATCGTACCTTCTCTGTGTCCGAAACCAGTTTCAAAGAAGGAACGTTTGTTGCACAATTTGGATGTTGTTCGCGCTCTAAAATTCTATTTAGATGCTACAAAGGATTTTAGACAAACATCTTCCTTGTTTGTTGTTTATTCCGGTAAAAGGAGAGGTCAAAAAGCAACTTCTACCTCTCTCTCTTTTTGGATTAAAAGCATCATCAGATTGGCTTACGAGACTGCCGGACGGCAGCCTCCCGAAAGAATCACAGCTCATTCCACTAGGGCTGTGGCTTCCACATGGGCCTTCAAGAACGAGGCTTCTGTTGATCAGATATGTAGGGCAGCGACTTGGTCTTCACTGCACACTTTTACCAAATTTTACAAGTTTGATACTTTTGCTTCTTCTGAGGCTATTTTTGGGAGAAAGGTTTTGCAAACCGTGGTGCCTTCCATTTAGGTGACCTGATTTGCTCCCTCCCTTCATCCGTGTCCTAAAGCTTTGGTATTGGTTCCCACAAGTAAGGATGACGCCGTGGACCGGACACACCTATGTTGGAGAAAACAGAATTTGTTTACCTGATAAATTACTTTCTCCATGGGTGTGTCCGGTCCACGGCCCGCCCTGGTTTTTTTAATCAGGTCTGATAATTTATTTTCTTTAACTACAGTCACCACGGTACCATATGGTTTCTCCTATGCAAATATTCCTCCTTAACGTCGGTCGAATGACTGGGGTAGGCGGAGCCTAGGAGGGATCATGTGACCAGCTTTGCTGGGCTCTTTGCCATTTCCTGTTGGGGAAGAGAATATCCCACAAGTAAGGATGACGCCGTGGACCGGACACACCGTTGGAGAAAGTAATTTATCAGGTAAACATAAATTCTGTTTTTCCATTCACTTGCCCATAGTTCTAATTTTAGCAAATCCCTTTGCAAAGAGTTCATCCTGCTCTGACCTAATGACCTTACTTAACTTAGTATCATCTGCAAAAATAGAGATGTCGCTATTTAATCCTTGCTCCAAGTCATTTATAAAATTAAAAAGAACAGGGCCCAGTACTGATCCCTGGGGGACGCCACTGATTACGTTTGTCCAATCTGAGTATGATCCATTTACTGCTACTCGTTGCTCCCTATCTTTTATCCAGTTATTTATCCATGAGCTAACATTTTCAGCTATTCCCAGTCCCTTAATTTTGTGCATTAATCTCTCATGTGGCACTGTATCAAATGCCTTTGCAAAATCTAAGTATATCACATCAACTGATTCCCCTTTATCTATATTTTTACTTCCTCGTAGAATCTAATTAGATTAGTTTGACATGATCTATTTCTCCTAAAGCCATGCTGATTAGAACTCATAATCTTGTTTACACAAATATGCTCATCAATATAATCCCTTATAATCCCTTCAAATATCTTCCCCACTATTGATGTCAGACTAACTGGTCTATAGCTTCCTGGATCATCCCTGCTTCCCTTTTTGAAGAGTGGCACCACATCAGCTTTACGCCAATCCTGGGGTACCATGCCTGAGGATAATGAGTCTTGAAAAATTAAGAGTAAAGGTTTGTCTATAACAGTGCTAAGTTCACTTAACACCCTTGGGTGTATTCCATCTGGGCCTGGAGTTTTATTTACCTTAATATTTTTTAGTTTTTTCCTGATATCCTCTAAACAAAACCCAGTTAGTGGACATGTCATCCTTTCCACCATGGACTCTGCCTCTGAGACAAGACCTTCTAATACAAGGTCCTTTCAATCATCCGAATCTAATTTCTCTGAGATTGAACGCTTGATCCTATCAAAGCGTGGCTTCTCAGAGTCAGTAATTGATACCTTAATACAGGCACGAAAGCCTGTCACCAGGAAAATTTACCACAAGATATGGCGTAAATATCTTCATTGGTGTGAATCAAAGAATTACTCATGGAGTAGGGTTAGTATTCCTAGGATATTGTCCTTCCTCCAAGAGGGTTTGGCCAAAGGATTATCAGCTAGTTCTTTAAAGGGACATATTTCTGCTCTGTCTATTCTTTTACACAAGCATCTGGCAGAAGTTCCAGACGTTCAGGCATTTTGTCATTCTTTAGTTAGAATTAAGCCTGTGTTTAAACCTGTTGCTCCTCCATGGAGCTTAAACTTGGTTCTTAAAGTTCTTCAAGGGGTTCCGTTTGAACCCCTTCATTCTATTGATACCAAACTTCTTTCATGGAAAGTTCTTTTCTTTCATGTAATTAGCAAGAGTCCATGAGCTAGTGACGTATGGGATATACATTCCTACCAGGAGGGGCAAAGTTTCCCAAACCTTAAAATGCCTATAAATACACCCCTCACCACACCCACAATTCAGTTTTACAAACTTTGCCTCCTATGGAGGTGGTGAAGTAAGTTTGTGCTAGATTCTACGTTTATATGCGCTCCGCAGCAGGTTGGAGCCCGGTTTTCCTCTCAGCGTGCAGTGAATGTCAGAGGGATGTGAGGAGTATTGCCTATTTGAATGCAATGATCTCCTTCTACGGGGTCTATTTCATAGGTTCTCTGTTATCGGTCGTAGAGATTCATCTCTTACCTCCCTTTTCAGATTGACGATATACTCATATATATATATATATACCATTACCTCTGCTGATTTTCGTTTCAGTACTGGTTTGGCTTTCTACAACATGTAGATGAGTGTCCTGAGCTTATTTTCTGTGACACTCTAAGCTATGGTTAGGCACTTTATAAAAAAGTTCTAAATATATGTATTCAAACATTTATTTGCCTTGACTCAGGATGTTCAACATTCCTTATTTTCAGACAGTCAGTTTCATACTTGGGATAAATGCATTTGTTTCAATCATTTTTTCTTACCTTAAAAAATTTGACTTTTTCCCTGTGGGCTGTTAGGCTCGCGGGGGCTGAAAATGCTTCATTTTATTGCGTCATTCTTGGCGCGGACTTTTTTGGCGCAAAAATTTTTTTCTGTTTCCGGCGTCATACGTGTTGCCGGAAGTTGCGTCATTTTTTTGACGTTTTTTTGCGTCAAAAGTGTCAGCGTTCCGGATGTGGTGTCATTTTTGGCGCCAAAAGCATTTAGGCGCCAAATAATGTGGGCGTCTTTTTTGGCGCTAAAAAATATGGGCGTCATTTTTGTCTCCACATTTAAGTCTCATTATTTATTGCTTCTGGTTGCTAGAAGCTTGTTCACTGGCATTTTTTTCCCATTCCTGAAACTGTCATTTAAGGAATTTGATCAATTTTGCTTTGTTTTTTCTTTTACATATTGCAAGATGTTCCACGTTGCAACTGAGTCAGAAGATACTTCAGGAAAATCGCTGCCCAGTGCTGGAGCTACCAAGCTAAGTGTATCTGCTATAAACTTTTGGTATCTGTTTCTCCAGCTGTTTGTATTGCATGTCATGACAAACTTACTAATGCAGATAAAATTTCCTTTAGTACTGTTACATTACCTGTTGCTGTTCCGTCAACATCTAATTTTCAGAGTGTTCCTGATAACATAAGAGATTTTATTTTTTAAATCCATTAAGTAGGCTATGTCTGGTATTTCTCCTTCTAGTATGCATAAGTCTTTTAAAACTTCTTTTTTTCAGATGAATTTTTAAATGAACATCATCATTCTGATAATGGTTCTTCTGGTTCAGAGGTTTCTGTCTCAGAGGTTGATGCTGATAAATCTTTGTATTTGTTCAAGATGGAATTTATTCGTTCTTTATTTAAAGAAGTATTAATTGCATTAGAAATAGAGGATTCTGGTCCTCTTGATACTAAATCTAAACATTTAAATAAGGTTTTTAAATCTCCTGTAGTTATTCCAGAATTTTCTCTCCCTGATTTTATTTCTGAAGTAATTTCCAGGGAATGGCATAATTTGGGTAATTCATTTACTCCTTCTAAACGTTTAAGCAATTATATCCTGTGCCATCTGACAGATTAGAGTTTTGGGACAATCTCTAAGGTTAATGGGGCTGTCTCTACTCCTGCTAAACGTACTACTATTCCTTAGCGGATGTTGCTGCAGCTTCAACTTTTTGGTTAGAAGCTTTAGCGCAACAAGTAACATATCATAATTTTATAGCATTATTATTCTTCTATAACATGCTAATAATTTTATTTGTGATACCATCTTTTGATATTATAGATGTCAGGTATGTCTCTAGCTATTTTAGCTAGAAAAGCTTTATGGCTTAAAACTTGGAATGCTGATATGTCTTCTAAGTCAACTTTGCTTTCCCTTTCTTTCCAGGGTAATAAATTCGATTTTCAGTTGGATTCTATTATCTCAACTGTTACTGGAGGGAAGGGAACTTTTTTACCAAAGGATAAAAAATCTAAGGTAAATTTAGGTCTAATCATTTTCGTTCCTTTCCTCACACAAGGAACAAAAGCCTGATCCTTCATCCTCAGGAGCGGTATCAGTTTGGAAACCATTCCCAGTTTGGAATATATCCAAGCCTTATAGAAACCTATAGCCAGCTCCTAAATACCCATGAAGGTGCGGCCCTCATTCCAGCTCAGCTGGTATGGGGCAGTTTACGTTTTCTTCAAGGAAATTTGGATCAATTCCGTTCACAATCTCTGGTTTCAGAACATTGTTTCAGAAAGGTACAGAATTGGCTTCAAGTTAAGGCCTCCTGCAGAGAGATTTTTTCTTTCCCGTGTCCCAGTAAACACAGCAAAGGCTCAGCATTTCTGAAATGTGTTTCAGATCTAGAGTTGGCTGGAGTAATTATGCCAGTTCCAGTTCTGGAACAGGGGCTGGGGTTTTATTCTATCTCTTCATTGTACCAAAGAAGGTCAATTCCTTCAGACCAGTTCCGGATCTATCTATATTGAATCGTTATGTAAGGATACCAACATTCAAGATGGTAACTGTAGGACTATCCTGCCTTTTGTTTAGCAAGGGCATTATGTCTACAATAGATTTACAGGATGTATATCTGCATATTCCAATTCATCCAGATCACTTTTAGTTTCTGATATTCTCTTTTTAGACAAGCATTAACAGTTTTGTGGCTCTACCGTTTGGCCTAGCGTCAGCTCCAAGAATTTTTTTCAAAGGTTCTCGGTGCCCTTCTGTCTGTAATCAGAGAACAGGGTTTTGGTATTTCCTTATTTGGACGATATCTTGGTACTTGCTCAGTCTTCACATTTTCGCAGAATCTCATACGAATCAACTTGTGTTGTTTCTTCAAGATCATGGTTGGAGGATCAGTTTACCATTCAGTTCATTGTTTCCTCAGACAAGGGTAACCTTTTTAGGTTTCCAGATAGATTCAGTGTCTATGACTCTGTCCTTGTCAGATAAGAGAAGTTTAACATTGATATCAGCTTGTCAAAACCTTCAGTCACAATCATTCCCTTTGGTAGCCTTATGCATGGAAATTTTAGGTCTTAGGACTGCCGCATCGGATGCGATCTCCTTTGCTCGTTTTCACATGCGACCTCTTCAGCTCTGTATGCTGAACCAGTGGTGCAGGGATTACACAAAGATATCTCAATTAATATCTTTAAACCGATTATACGACACTCTCTGACACCATCTGTTCACCATCGTTTAGTTCAGGGGGCTTCTTTGTTCTTCCGACCTGGCCTATAATCTCAACAGATGCAAGTCTTACAGGTTGGGGAGCTGTGTGGGGGTCTCTGACGGCACAAGGGGTTTGGGAATCTCAGGAGGTGAGATTACCGATCAATATTTTGAACTCCGTGCAATTTTCAGAGCTCTTCAGTCTTGGCCTCTTCTGAAGAGAGTTGTTCATTTGTTTTCAGATAGACAATGTCACAGCTGTGGCATATATCAATCATCAAGGAGGGACTCACAGTCCTCTGGCTATGAAAGAAGTATCTCGAATTTTGGTTTGGGCGGAATCCAGCTCCTGTCTAATCTCTGCGGTTCATATCCCAGGTATAGACAATTGGGAAGCGGATTATCTCAGTCGCCAAACGTTGCATCCGGGCGAATGGTCTCTTCACCCAGAGGTATTTCTTCAGATTGTTCAAATGTGGGAACTCCCAGAAATAGATCTGATGGCTTCTCATCTAAACAAGAAACTTCCCTGTTATCTGTCCAGATCCCGGGATCCTCGGGCGGAAGCAGTGGATACATTATCACTTCCTTGGAAGTATCATCCTGCCTATATCTTTCCGCCTCTAGTTCTTCTTCCAAGAGTATTCTCCAAGATTCTAAGGAATGCTCGTTTGTCCTGCTGGTAGCTCCAGCATGGCCTCACAGGTTTTGGTATGCAGATCTTGTCCAGATGGCCTCTTGCCAGCTGTGGACTCTTCCGTTAAGACCAGACTTTCTGTCGCAAGGTCCTTTTTTCCATCAGGATCTCAAATCCTTAAATTTTAAGGTATGGAGTTTGAACGCTTGATTCTTGGTCAAAGAAGGTTTCTCTGACTCTGTGATTAATACTATGTGACTGGCTCGTAAATCTGTATCTAGAGAGATATATTATAGAGTCTGGAAGACTTATATTTCTTAGTGTCTTTCTCATCATTTTTTATTGGCATTCTTTTTGAATACCGAGAATTTTTCAGTTTCTTCAGGATGGTTTAGATAAAGGTTTGTCCGCAAGTTCCTTGAAAGGACAAATCTCTGCTCTTTCTGTTTTTTCACAGGATTGCTAATCTTCCTGATATTTCATTGTTTTGTACAAGCTTTGGTTCGTATAAAACCTGTCATTAAGTCAATTTCTCCTCTTTGGAGTTTAAATTTGGTTCTGGGGGCTTTTCAAGCTCCTCCTTTTGAACCCATGCATTCTTTGGTCGTTATATTACTTTCTTGGAAAGTTTTGTTTCTTTTGGCCATCTCTTCTGCCAGAAGTCTCTGAATTATCTGCTCTTTCTTGTGAGTCTCCTTTTCTGATTTTTCATCAGGATAGGGCGGTGCTGCGAACTTCTTTTGAATTTTTTACCTAAGGTTGTGAATTCTAACAACCTTAGTAGAGAAATTGTGGTTCCTTCATTATGTCCTAATCCTATGATTTCTTTGGAGAAATCATTGCATTCTTTGGATGCTGTTAGAGCTTTGTATTATTATGTTTAAGCTACTAAGTCTTTCCGAAAGACTTCTAGTCTATTTGTCATCTTTTCCGGTTCTAGAAAAGGCCAGAAAGCTTCTGCCATTTCTTTGGCATCTTGATTGAAATCTTTATTTCATCATGCCTATGTCGAGTCGGGTAAAATTCCGCCTCGAAGGATTACAGTTCATTCTACTAGGTAAGTTTCTACTTCCTGGGCATTTAGGAATGAAGCTTCGATTGATCAGATTTGCAAAGCAGCAACTTGGTCCTCTTTGCATACTTTTTCTAAATTCTACCATTTTGTTGTGTTTTCTTCTGAAGCAGTTTTTGGTAGAAAAGTACTTCAGGCAGTGGTTTCAGTTTGAATCTTCTGCTTATGTTTTTCATTAAACTTTATTTTGGGTGTGGATTATTTTCAGCAGGAATTGGCTGTCTTTATTTTATCCCTCCCTCTCTAGTGACTCTTGCGTGGAAGATCCACATCTTGGGTAGTCATTATCCCATACGTCACTAGCTCATGGACTCTTGCTAATTACATGAAAGAAAACATAATTTATGTAAACTTACCTGATAAATTCATTCCTTTCATATTAGCAAGAGTCCATGAGGCCCGCCCTTTTTTGTGGTGGTTATGATTTTTTTATATAAAGCACAATTATTCCAATTCCTTATTTTATATGCTTTCGCACTTTTTTCTTATCACCCCACTTCTTGGCTATTCGTTAAACTGAATTGTGGGTGTGGTGAGGGGTGTATTTATAGGCATTTTAAGGTTTGGGTAACTTTGCCCCTCCTGGTAGGAATGTATATCCCATACGTCACTAGCTCATGGACTCTTGCTAATATGAAAGAAATGAATTTATCAGGTAAGTTCTTACATAAATTATGTTTTTCTGATGGCTATTTCCTCGGTTCGAAGAGTCTCGGAGTTATCTGCCTTACATTGTGATTCTCCTTATCTGATCTTTCATTCAGATGAAGTTGCTCTGCGTACAAAACCTGGGGTTTTACCTAAGGTGGTTTCTAACAAGAATATCAATCAAGAGATTGTTGTTCCATCATGTCCTAATCCTTCTTCAAAGAAGGAACGTCTTTTGCATAATCTAGACGTAGTCCGTGCCTTGAGGTTTTACTTACAGGCTACTAAAGATTTTCGCCAAACATCTAACCTGTTTTTTGTTTACTCTGGGCAGAGGAGAGGTCAGAAGGCCTCGGCAACCTCTTTCTTTTTGGCTTCTGAGTATAATCTGTTTAGCCTATGAGACTGCTGGACAGCAGCCTCCTGAAAGGATTACAGCTCATTCTACTAGAGCTGTGGCTTCCACCTGGGCCTTTAAAAATGAGGCCTCTGAACAGATTTGCAAGGCTGCAACCTTGTCTTCGCTTCATACTTTTTTCCAAATTTTACAAATTTGATACTTTTGCTTCTTCGGAGGCTGTTTTTGGGAGACAGGTTCTACAGGCAGTGGTTCCTTCCTTGTCCCTCCCATCATCCGTGTACTTTAGCTTTGGTATTGGTATCCCACAAGTAATGGATGATCCGTGGACTGGATACACTTAACAAGAGAAAACATAATTTATGCTTACCTGATAAATTTATTTCTCTTGTAGTGTATCCAGTCCACGGCCCGCCCTGTCCTTTTCAGGTAGGTCTAAATTTTTAATTAAACTAGTTACCACTGCACCCTATGGTTTCTCCTTTCTCGGTTTGTTTCGGTCGAATGACTGGATATGGCAGTGAGGGGAGGAGCTATATAGCAGTTCTGCTGTGGGTGATCCTCTTGCAACTTCCTGTTGGGAAGAATATCCCACAAGTAATGGATGATCCGTGGACTGGATACACTACAAGAGAAATAAATTTATCAGGTAAGCATAAATTATGTTTTTAAGGTATTGTTCCTTGTGTCCTAATTTTAAATCTACTCTTGGAAGATCTTTACACTCATTGGATGTAGTAAGAGCTTTAAAATCATTTGTAGCATCTACATAGTCTTTTAGACTTCTAGTCTGTTTTTTCTGGTTCTAGAAAAGGTCAAAGCCTCTGCCATTTCTTAAACTTTGTGAATTAAGTTTTAACAAAGATGCTAATTTGGAAGCAGGCCAGTATCTGCCTCAGAATTAGTTGCCACATCTTTGGGCTTTCAAGAATGAAACTTCAGTTGATCAAATTTGCTAAGCAGCCACTTGGCCTTCCTTGCATACCTTTACTAAATTCTATAATTTACCAAAAGCTGCTTCAGAAGAAGCAAAAAAGATAAACACATTCTTAAAGGGACAGTCTAGTCCAAAATAAACTTTCATGATTCAGATAAAGCATGTTATTTTAAACTATTTTCCAATTTACTTTTATCACCAATTTTGCTTTGTTTTGGTATTAGTTGAAAGCTTAACCTAGGAGGTTCATATGCTAATTTCTTAGACCTTGAAGGCCACCTCTTCAGAATGCATTTTAAGTTTTTCACCACTAGAGGGTGTTCACGTGTTTCATATAGATGACTTCACGTGCACGAGCAGTGTTATCTGGGAGCAGGCACTGATTGGCTAAACTGCAAGTCTGTCAAAAGAACTGAATTAAAGAGGCAGTTTGCAGAGGCTTAGATGCAAGATAATCAGAGGTTAAAAGTATATTAATATAACTTGGTTATGTAAAACTGGGGAATGGGTAATAAAGATTATCTATCTTTAAAAACAATAAAAATTCTGTCCCTTTAAGGCAGCTCTGTTTCTAGCGCCTACAATTAAAAATACATTACTTCTGGCTTTAATTTCTCAGTGGAAATGTTTTCTTTTCTAAGATATGGAGTCCATGACAATTACTAATGGAATATCACTCCTGGCCAGTAGGAGGCAGAGTGCCACAGCAAAGCTGGTAAAGGGACGGTATAGTCAAAATTATCCTTTCATGATTAGGATAGGGCATGACATTTTTAACTTTCCAATTGACTTTTATTAAATTTGCTTTTTCCTTGGTATTTTTCAGAAGCTAAGCCTAGGTAGGCTCAAACTGATATCTAAACTGTTGGAAACAGTCTCTAAGCATTTTTTTCTACAGGTCTCTGGAGTGTCCTTTCTCGCCTTGTAAGTTGTTGTCCTGCCTGACTGCTAGATTGCAAGTAAGTGCTTTTGTCTTCTAGGTATGGAGATGGGCACTTAAGAAGATTGCACTGCAATGTTAAAGGGACAGTATACACCAGTTTTCATATAACTGCATGCAATAAACTACTATAAAAAAAATAGATATAAAATTCCACTATAAAACTGTTTAAAAACTTAGAAGCTCTTAGTTTAGCTTAGTTGGAAAGCCCACTGCAAGTGGGAAATAAGACTCACCATCCCCCCTTTTGCATATGAAGACACTTTACACAAACAGGAGCAAGCTGGAGTAGGTATTTGACTGTTCTCCTAAAACTTTGAAGCTTGGTTAGGAGTCTGAAAATCAGAGCAACGTTTAAAAATAAGCAAAATTATACATTTTTTAAAAACATCATGGCCTATATAGTCTGCAAAACATTTATGCAAAGAAAAAAATGAGTAATGTCCCTTTAAGGGACGTGTGTATCCTTTCTATATTTGCAGGGAGCAGGCACTGATTTGTGACTAGAGACTGGGGTTTATTACTTTTATTGTCTTAAAGGGACACTGAACCCATATTTTTCTATTGTGATTCAGAGCATGCAATTTTAAGCAACTTTCTAATTTACTCCTATTAAATTTTCTTCATTCTCTTGGTATCTTTATTTGAAATGCAAGAATGTAAGTTTAGATGCCGGCCCATTTTTGGTGAACACTGTTCTTGCTGATTGGTGGGTAAATTCACCTACCAATAAAATAGTGCTTTCCATGGTTCTGAACAAAAAATAGCTTAGCCTTTTTCAAAAAAAGAAAGCAAGAGAACAAAGAAATTGATAATAGGAGTAAATTAAAACGTTGTTTAAAATTGCATGCTCTATCTGAATCACAGAAGAAAAAAATTGGGTTCAGTGTCCCTTGAAGTATATTCCCTTTTTTACCTTATTGTGGGCTATTAGTATTTCAGCTAAGCAAGCTGCTGATTGTCTCATTTCGTGTTTGCTTGTGTAACATGATATTGTTTCATTGTAAGTAGGAAACGTTGGCTGCACAGTTTTGGCTGTAGACTAGTTTCGCTCTGACAGTTTTTGCGTTTACTTTGTAAGATCAGATAACACGGTTGATGTTCTTTAATGTAATTAACTCAGACAGGCTTCTGATTTATAGCCTGAATTCTAGCTTCTTTTTCTCCAACATAGGTGTGTCCGGTCCACGGCGTCATCCTTACTTGTGGGATATTCTCTTCCCCAACAGGAAATGGCAAAGAGCCCAGCAAAGCTGGTCACATGATCCCTCCTAGGCTCCGCCTACCCCAGTCATTCTCTTTGCCGTTGTACAGGCAACATCTCCACGGAGATGGCTTAGAGTTTTTTAGTGTTTAAAGCGCGACTGCTCTGTTTTAGAAAATTCTGTAGAGCATGAGAACGCTGATGATATGGTTTCTGAAGGGCCCCTACACCTGTCTGAGGGGGCCAGGGAGGTTTTGTCTGAGGGAGAAATTTCAGATTCAGGAAACATTTCTCAACAAGCTGAACCTGATGTGATTAATTTTAAATTTAAGTTGGAACATCTCCGCGCTCTGCTTAAGGAGGTGTTATCCAATTTGGATGATTGTGATTATCTGGTCATTCCAGAACCACTATGTAAAATGGAAAGGTTCTTAGAGGCCCCGGGGCCCCCCGAAGCTTTTCCTATATCCAAGCGGGTGGCGTACATTGTTAGTAAAGAATGGGACAGGCCCGGTATACCTTTAGTACCTCCCCCCATATTTATAAAATTGTTTTCCTATAGTCGACCCCAGAAAGGACTGATGGCAGACAGTCCCCAAGGTCGAGGGGGCGGTTTCTACTCTACACAAGCGCGCCACTATACCCATAGAAGATAGTTGTGCTTTCCAAGATCCTATGGATAAAAAATTAGAAGGTCTGCTAAAGATGTTTGTTCAGCAAGGTTCCCTTCTACAACCAATTGCATGCATTGTCCTTGTCACTGCAGCCGCGTGTTTCTAGTTTGATGAGCTAGGAAAGGCGATTATTAGTAATTCTTCTTCTTATGAGGAGATTATGGACAGGATTCGTGCTCTTAAATTGGCTAATTCTTTCACCCTAGACGCCACCTTGCAATTGGCTAGGTTAGCGGCGAAAAAATTCTGGGTTTGCTATTGTGGCGCAGAGCGCTTTGGTTAAAATCTTGGGCAGCGGATGCGTCTTCCAAGAACAAATTGCTTGACATTCCTTTCAAGGGGAAAACACTCTTTGGCCCTGACTTGAAAGAGATTATCTCTGATATCACTGGGGGCAAGGGCCACGCCCTTCCTCAGGATAGGTCTTTTCAAGACCAAAAATAAACCTAAGTTTCGTCCCTTTCGCAGAAACGGATCAGCCCCAAGGGCTACGTCCTCTAAGCAGGAAGGTAATACTTCTCAAGCCAATCCAGCCTGGAGACCTATGCAAGGCTGGAACAAAGGAAAGCAGGCCAGGAAACCTGCCACTGCTACCAAGACAGCATGAAATGCGGGCCCCCGATCCGGGACCGGATCTGGTGGGGGGCAGACTCTCTCTCTTCGCTCAGGCTGGGGCAAGAGATGTTCTGGATCCTTGGGCGCTAGAAATAGTCTCCCAAGGTTATTCTCTGGAGTTCAAGGGGCTTCCTCCAAGGGGGAGGTTCCACAGGTCTCAGAAAAATTACCACATAATTTGGTATATCTGTTGATGTGAATCTGCAGGATTCCCTTGGGACAAGGTTAAGATTCCTAAGAGTCTATCCTTCCTTCGAGAAGGATTGGAAAAAGGATTATCTGCAAGTTCCTTGATGGGACAGATTTCTGCCTTGTCTGTGTTACTTCACAAAAAGCTGGCAGCTGTGCCAGATGTTCTAGCCTTTGTTCAGGCTCTGGTTAGAATCAAGCCTGTTTACAAAATTTTGACTCCTCCTTGGAGTCTCAACCTAGTTCTTTCAGTTCTTCAGGGGGTTCCGTTTGAACCCTTACATTCCGTTGATATTAAGTTATTATCTTGGAAAGTTTTGTTTTTGGTTGCAATTTCTTCTGCTAGAAGAGTTTCAGAATTATCTGCTCTGCAGTGTTCTTCTCCTTATCTGGAGTTCCATGCAGATAAGGTGGTTTTGCGTACTAAACCTGGTTTTCTTCCAAAAGTTGTTTCTAACAAAAACATTAATCAGGAGATAGTTGTGCCTTCTTTGTGTCCTAATCCAGTTTCAAAGAAGGAACGTTTGTTGCACAACTTGGATGTAGTTCGTGCTCTCAAATTTTACTTAGCAGCTACTACGGATTTCAGACAAACTTTGTCTTTGTTTGTTGTTTATTCTGGTAAACGGAGAGGTCAAAAAGCAACTTCTACCTCTCTCTCCTTCTGGATTAAAAGCATTATCCGATTGGCTTATGAGACTGCCGGACGGCAGCCTCCTGAAAGAATCACAGCTCACTCCACTAGGGCTGTGGCTTCCACATGGGCCTTCAAGAACGAGGCTTCTGTTGATCAGATATGTAAGGCAGCGACTTGGTCTTCACTGCACACTTTTTCTAAATTTTACAATTTTGATACTTTTGCTTCTTCTGAGGCTATTTTTGGGAGAAAGGTTTTGCAAGCCGTGGTGCCTTCCATTTAGGTGACCTGATTTGCTCCCTCCCTTCATCCGTGTCCTAAAGCTTTGGTATTGGTTCCCACAAGTAAGGATGACGCCGTGGACCGGACACACCTATGTTGGAGAAAACAGAATTTATGTTTACCTGATAAATTACTTTCTCCAACGGTGTGTCCGGTCCACGGCCCGCCCTGGTTTTTTTAATCAGGTCTGATATTTTATTTTCTTTAACTACAGTCACCACGGTAACATATGGTTTCTCCTATGCAAATATTCCTCCTTAACGTCGGTCGAATGACTGGGGTAGGCGGAGCCTAGGAGGGATCATGTGACCAGCTTTGCTGGGCTCTTTGCCATTTCCTGTTGGGGAAGAGAATATCCCACAAGTAAGGATGACGCCGTGGACCGGACACACCGTTGGAGAAAGTAATTTATCAGGTAAACATAAATTCTGTTTTTTTCAACCACCATGCCCACTAGGAGAATATATTTTATGGGGTTTAACTGTCGTCCGCCATCTTAGTTTTTAATGGCAGTGAGGACAATGCAAGATTTCCAGAGTCTGTGCAGCGCAGTTTCTTTGGCTAGTCATGTAACCCCCTTTCTTCTCTCAGGGAAGCTCTCTGCCGTTTGTTTTTATTAAAAGGCAGTTACGTTTTCACTCTAAACTGGGGTTTTGTGTAATATTTTCTTAAGCTGGAAAGTTTTCCATGATTGTAGCGCTAAACTTTTTCAGGTATTCCTGCTGCACGGATTTTTAAAGTGACAGTACAAATTAATTTTCATATATTAAATTGTTTACTTTTTAAATAAGGATGTTATTGAAAGTATGTTCTATGACATAGGACTCTTATGCCCTGAGACACTGAGCCCAATGTCTCAAGATGATGCTGTCCAGGCAATGCCACAGCTTTCTCCTCAAACGTCCAAAGCCTAATTGGCATCCCATACAGTTCCCTACGGTTCCTCTCAGCCTCCTGGATGCGTATAGTTGCCTGTAGATTTACTGCAGATGGCTTCTGCGGCTTTATCTGCTTTTCCTGTGTTTAAGGAAATTTTGAAATTCAGATAGTAAAGTTTCTGTTCCACATGCTACTACACAGGTTGCCCTAGTCTGAGGATACATCGGTAACCTCTGAGGGTAAAATCTCAGATTTCGACCGTTTAATTCCTTCATCTGATGCTGAAGTCCTTCATTTTTAAGATACAATACCTTGTGTATTGTTAAATAAGGTTTTGGCTACTTTGGACGACTTCGATATTCCTGTCAATTCTAATGAAACTATGAAACTTAAAAAATATGATGTTCCTCCCTCTGTAGCTGTGTATCCTCTTCCAGACCGTGCAATGTAGGTTATTTCACAGGAATGGGAGAAGTCAGGTATACCTTTCTGTCTCCTGTCTTTTTAAAGATGTTTCCTGTCGCTGACTTCATTCAGGTTTCATGGCGCCCGGTGCCTAAGGTAGAAGGGGCCTTTTCTATTCTGGCTAAGAACTAAGATTCCTATAGAAGATTACTGCACATTTAAGGATACCATGGTCAAAAAGCTGGAGGTTTATTTGTATAGGATGTATGTTCATCAAGGTCCATGACAATCCTGCAGTTTGTATTGCCACTGTATAAAGTGCGGTATCTTATGGGTGTGACGCCTTGTCGGTCTTAATTTTGGTACAGACTTCTTTTTAGGGGAGATTAAGGCTCTCAAAGTAGCCAATTCCTTATTTCTGATGCTACCATGCAAGTTATTAAACTGGGAGCAAAGATATCTGGCTTCAAGGGCATTGTGGCTAAAATCTTGGTCAGCGGATGTTAGTTCCTAGTCCAAGCTTCTGGTGCTTCCTTACGAAGGTAAGACCTTGTTTGGGCCTGGTCTGGCAGAAAATCTGCTTTTAGGGTGGAAAAGGGTAATTTCTACTACTAGACAAGGAGACCAGACCTCCAGGACATCTGAGTATTTTTAGTTCCTTTCTTATCTTCAACAGGCAGTCTTCTTGGAACTCATTTCAATTTTGGATACTCTGTGTCCCAGATCATTGGTCTGTGTGGACTTGGTATCTTAGGGTTTCTGAATTGAATCTTGTTTTTTGTTTTATTTTTTCCCTCCATGGCACAGATTCCACCTCATGTTGATTTGCAGTCTGAATAAGAGACCTTCTTGAACAATGTTCAGGACTTCTTTTCAGAGTGCTAGTTGCGATTCCGATAAGGGAACAGGGCCTTGTGTTTCCAAAAGAGGGCATTTTTTAGAATCAGTCTAGATTAAGTGACGCACTAGTTGCTCTAAATGGAAATCATTAGTTACATTTTTTTTTTATCTAAGAGGGTCAGTTCATGTCGACCATGCACTTGAGGGATACATATCATGTGCCTGTGATTTGCCCTTATGGATAAAAACTTTTAGTTTGTGGTTCTGGGGGCTCTCTTGGCAGTGATCTGGGAAGAGTTCCTTTGTTCTGTCTACAAGGGAAGTTGTCTTAGGGACCATAATAGATTCCCTAGCTATGTACTTATTTCTGATAAGTGGTCAGAAAATCCAAGATTCTATCCTCTTGCCTCTCTACAGTCTGTTCGGCCATCAGTGGCTCTGTTTGAAGGTAATTGGTCAGATGGTAGTTTCCTTAGACATCATTCTTTATACTAGTTTCCATTGAGCTCTGCAGTTTTGCATGCTCAGGCAATGGAACAGAGATCGGATTGGTCTCAGAGGAAAGATCTAGTTCAGTCGACAAGTGACTCTCTCCTGTGGTGGCTTTCTCAGGGCACATGCTTCAGGAGACATTCCTGGGTGATTATGACTGGGGAGCAGTCTGGGACTCGTTATAGGCGCAGGGACTATGGACTCGGGAGTAGTCTGCTCTCCCCATAAACATCTTGGAATTGAGCAATTTACAATGCTCTGATGGCTTGGCCTCAGTTCTTAGCCTGGTTTTTCAGGTTTCAGTTGGACAATTTCTCAGTGGCTTACATCAACCACCAGGGAGGAACACTGAGTTCCTTAGCCATGAAGGTGGCCTGGATTGTTCAGTGCGCAGAAGATCACAATTACTGTATCTGCTATCCACATTCCAGGAGTGGACAACTGAGAAGCAGACTTCCTGAGCAGGCAGACATTTTCATCCCAGGGAGTGGGCTCTCCATCCTGAGGTTTTCTCTAGGTTAACCCTCAAATGGGGGATGCTGGAGTTGAATCTGATGGCGTCTCAGCAGAACACCAAGCTTCCAAGGTACGATTAGAGGTCGAAAGATCAGCAGGCTGCCCCGATTGATCTGGCAGTCCCTTGGGATTTCAATCTGGCATGTTTGCTCTCCTTCCACGAGTCATTGGTCGTATCAAAAAGGAGAATCGGTTATTCTAAAAGCTCCTGCGCAGCCTCTAAGGATGCAGATCTAATGAAGATGTGTTTTCTTCCACCTTGGAGGTTGCCTCTGAGGAAGGACCTTCTAACTCTGGGTCCATTCCTTCATCCAAATCTAGTTTCTCTGAAGCTGACTGTTTTTGGAGATTGAACGTTTAGTTCTGTCCAAACATGGTTTTTCTGAGACTGTCATTAAGACCATGATTCAGGCACGCAAGCCTGTTACTACTTACTAGGAGGATTTAGGTATAGCGTAAATACCTTTATTGATAAGAATCCAATTGCTACTCTTGGAGTAGGGTCATGATTTCTAGGATTTTCTTTTCTCCAGGAAGGTATGTAGAAGGGATTGTCAGTTAGTACTCTGAAGGGTCAGATTTCTGCATTATTTAGTTTGTTGTTCAAGCGTCTGGCAGATGTGCCAGATGTGCAATCTTTGTCGGGCCCTGGTCAGAATCAGGCCTGTTTTAAACCTGTTGGTCCTCCTTGGAGCCTTAACCTTAGGTTTTGCAGCAGGCTCTGTTTGAGCCATTGCATATATAGGCTATTATCTTGGAAGGTTTTTTCTTATTGCTATCTCTTCTGCTCAGTGTCTTGTAACTCTTTGCTTTGCAGTGTTATTCGCATAAGGCGATTCTTCGTACTAAGTTGAGTTTTCTTCCTAAAGTGGTTTCAGATAAAAATGTTTATCAGGAAATTGTTTTTCCTCATAAGGAACGTTTGTTGCACAACTTGGATGTTGTGCGTGCTTTAAAATTATCTACAGGCGACTAAGGGTTTTCACCAGTCTTCTGCCCTTTTTCTCTGGAAAACAAAGGTCAGAACGCTATAGCTACTTTCTCTCTGGTTGAGAAGTATTTGTTTTGAGACTGCTGGTCAGCAGCCTCTTGAGAGAATTACAGCTCATTCCACGAGGGCTGTCTCCTTTTTTTGGGTTTTCAAAAGGGAAGCTTCTGTGGAACAGATTTGCAGTGCTGCAACTTGGTCGTCTCTGCATTCTTTTTCCAAATTTGATACTTTTGCCTCGGCTGAGTTTCTTTTGGGAGAAAAGTTCTTCAAGCGGTGGTGCCTTCTGTTTAGGTCTGCCTGTTTTTTTTTGTTTTTTTTCTTCCTTCCCTAGTCATCTGACTCTCCTAGGAAAGAAAAAAAATGTATGCTTAACTGATAAATTTCTTCTTTCCGGATATGGAGAGTCCACGACCCCACTCTTAAATTTAAGTTATTTTTGACTAAACCTCAGGCACCCTCTACACCTTATTCCTTTTTCCCCATTTCCCTTCAGTCAAATGACTAACAGCTTTGCTGTGGTGCTCTTTTTGCCGCCTCCTGCTGGTCAGGAGTGATATTCCCTCTAGTAATTGACAACGTGGACTTCATATCCGGAAAGAAATTTATCAGGTAAGCATAAATTTTTTAATTTTTTTGTTACTCGTGGACTTCCACATCTTGGGTATTATATGCCATCAGTAACAAGCTTGTTGACTCTCGCCATCTATATAAAAACCTAGAACTTAACTGATTAATTTCATAGTGACGAGTCCTTGAGATCCACACAATTTTTCCTTTATTTTTGGGTTACATTTTTAAAAAGCACTTTTTTTTTTCTGCTTTTACTCAAACACCTCACATCTTGGCTATACATTAAACTTGTATGAGTGAGTGGGGTATTTATAGGCTTTTGAAGTTTGGGAAACTTTGCTGCCTCCTGGTAGGAATGTATATCTCATCAGTAACGAGCTTGTGGACTCTTGCCACAATGATATTAATTTATCAGGTAAGTTCTTGTGTACATGTCACAAAGGGACATTTGTTTCTCCATAATAATTCATCCTTGAATTAAATACCAACGGGAACAGAAATGTACTGCTTAGTAGATATTGTAACCCTCTGGTTATGTTGTATAGGGGGATATTAAATGTGCAATCTTATTGTAATTTGCCACCTGTGTTGCTGTTTTGCTATATATGCGTAATGGAAGAGTGCTGGACAAATACCTGATTTCTCCAACATTGGTGTCCGGTCCACGGCGTCATCCTTACTTGTGGAAATATTCTCTTCCCTAACAGGAAATGGCAAAGAGCACAGCAAAAGCTGCCCATATAGACCCCCTCTGGCTCCGCCCCCCAGTCATTCTCTTTGCCGCTCTGAACAAGTAGCATCTCCACAGGGATGGTAAAGAGTATGTGGTGTTAGTTGTAGTTTTTTAATCTTCTATCAAGAGTTTGTTATTTTAAAATAGTGCCGGTTTGTACTATTTACTCTAAAACAGAAAAAAGATGAAGAGTTCTGTTTAAAGAGGATGATTTTAGCAGCAGTAACTAAAATCAATTGCTGTTCCCACACAGGACTGTTGAGCCCAGAGAACTTCAGTTGGGGGGAACAGTTTGCAGACTTTTCTGCTCAAGGTATGACTAGTCCTTTTTCTAACAAGACATAGTAATGCTAGAAGACTGTCATTTTCCCTTTTTGGGATCGGTAAGCCATTTTCTTAGACTCATAACAGAATGAAGGCTTATTAATGGGCTATATACTGGTTGACACTATTGTGGGCTAAATTGATTTTATTCAATATTTATGTCTTTTGGAGTGTTTTGGAACTTGAAAACACTTTGGGGAATGTTTTTTAATCGCCTGGCAGTCGTTTGGACACCTTTTCTAGTCAGGAAGGGCCTTTCACTCTAGTATGCAGAGGGAGGAGGCCTAATTTTCGCGCCTTGATTGCGCAGTTACTTCTGGAAGCAGTGCATGCAGCTTCATGTGAGGTCAGGTGGCCATAAAAAACATTTCTGGAGGGCTTATTTCTGTGGCGAATATCCCCTAAGGAAAAGTGAGGCCGCAGCAAAGGCTGTGGCTGGGACTGTAGTGGGTTTAAGCTGGTAAATTGATCAAACTGCTCCGGTTAAGGGGTTACAAACTTGAAATTCGGTGTGCAATACTTTCAAAGCATTAATACACTAGGGTGCAAATTTGGTAAGGATCGGATATTTCCTTCATAGTTTTTCACACATTCAGAAATAAAGTGTGCTCTGTTTAACATTTAAAGAGACAGTAACGGTTTTGTTTAAAAACTGTTTTATTGCATTAATAGCCTGTCTAATATGTCTGTACCTTCAGATAGAACATGTTCTGTATGTATGGAGGCCAAGGTGGTCCCCCCTTTAAATGTATGTGATAATTGTGCCATGGCGTCCAAACAGAGTAAGGACAGTACTGTCACATTTAATAAGGTTGCCCAAGATGATTCCTCAAGTGAAGGTAGTGGGGATAGTTCATCATCCTCTCCTTCTGTGTCAACACCAGTTATGCCTGCGCAGGCGACACCTAGTACATATAGCGCGCCAATGCTTGTTACTATGCAAGAATTAACGGCAGTAATGGATAATTCTATAGCTAATATTTTATCCAAAATGCCAGCATATCAAAGAAAGCGTGATTGCTCAGTTTTAAATACAGCGGATGAGCAAGAGTGCGCTGACGATAATTTATCTGTCATACCCTCACACCAGTCAGAATTGGCAGTGAGGGAGGGTCTGTCGGAGGGAGAAATTTCTGATTCAGGAAAAGTTTCTCAACAGGCAGAACCTGATGTTGTGACGTTAGAATTTAAGTTAGAACATCTCCGCGCCCTGCTTAAGGAGGTACTAACTACTCTGGATGATTGTGACTCTTTGGTCATTCCAGAAAAATTGTGCAAAATGGACAAATTCCTAGAGGTCCCTGTGCACCCTGATGCCTTTCCGATACCCAAAAGGGTGGCGGACATAGTGACCAAGGAGTGGGAGAAACCAGGCATACCTTTTGTCCCACCTCCTATATTTAAGAAAATGTTCCCCATTGTAGACCCAAGGAGGGATGCATGGCAAACAGTCCCTAAGGTTGAGGGGGCAGTTTCTACATTGGCCAAACGCACGACTATTCCCATTGAGGACAGTTGTGCTTTCAAAGATCCTATGGATAAAAAATTGGAGGGTTTGCTTAAAAAGATATTTGTTCAGCAAGGTTTCCTCCTCCAACCAATTTCGTGCATTATTCCTGTCACAACGGCTGCGTGTTTTTGGTTTGAAGAACTAGAAAATTCGCTCAATAAGGAGACTCCATATGAGGAGGTCATGGACAGAATTCATGCACTTAAGTTAGCTAATTCCTTTATTTTAGATGCCGCTTTGCAATTGGCGAAGTTAGCGGCGAAAAATTCAGGTTTTGCAATTGTGGCGCGCAGAGCGCTCTTGGCTGAAGTCTTGGTCGGCGGATGTGTCTTCCAAGACAAAATTGCTTAATATTCCTTTCAAAGGTAAGACCCTTTTTGGGCCAGAATTGAAAGAAATTATTTCAGACATCACTGGGGGAAAGGGCCATGCCCTCCCACAGGATAGGCCTTTTAAGGCTAAGAATAAATCTAATTTTCGTTCCTTTCGCAACTTCAGGAACAGACAGTCTCCTAACTCTGCGGCCTCTAGACAAGAGGGTAACGCTTCCCAGGCCAAGCCAGCATGGTAACCAATGCAAGGCTGGAACAAGGGTAAACAGGCCAAGAAGCCTGCTGCTGCTACCAAGACAGTATGAAGGGGTAGCCCCCGATCCGGGACCGGATCTAGTAGGGGGCAGACTTTCTCTCTTTGCTCAGGCTTGGGCAAGAGATGTTCAGGATCCCTGGGCACTAGAAATAGTCTCTCGGGGTTATCTTCTAGAATTCAAGGAACTCCCTCCAAGGGGAAGGTTCCACATGTCTCGCTTATCTTCAGACCAGATAGAGACAGGCATTCTTACATTGCGTAGGAGATCTGTTAAAGATGGGAGTGATACACCCAGTTCCAACAGTGGAACAAGGTCAGGGGTTTTACTCAAACCTGTTTGTAGTTCCCAAAAAAGAAGGAACTTTCAGACCAATTCTGGATTTAAAAATTCTAAACAAATTCCTCAGAGTTCCATCGTTAAAAATGGAAACCATTCGAACGATTTTACCAACAATCCAGGAGGGTCAATATGACTACCGTGGATTTAAAGGATGTGTACCTACATATTCCTATCCACAAAGATCATCATCAGTTCCTAAGGTTTGCCTTTCTGGACAAACATTACCAGTTCGTGGCTCTTCCGTTCGGTCTAGCCACTGCTCCCAGAATTTTCACAAAGGTGCTAGGGTCCCTTCTAGCGGTTCTAAGGCCGAGGGGCATTGCAGTGGCACCTTACCTAGACATCCTAATCCAAGCGTCGTCCCTTTCCAGATCAAGGGCTCATACAGACATTGTATTAGCTTTTCTCAGGTCTCACGGGTGGAAGGTGAACGTGGAAAAGAGTTCCCTGTCCCCGTCTACAAGAGTTCCCTTTCTGGGAACAATAGATTCTGTAGAAATGAAGATTTTTCTGACAGAGGTCAGAAAATTACAGCTTCTAAAGGCTTGTCAAGTTCAATCTATTCCTCAACCTTCCATAGCTCAATGCATGGAAGTAATAGGTCTAATGGTTGCAGCAATGGACGTGGTTCCTTTTGCTCGAATTCATCTAAGACCATTGCAACTGTGCATGCTCAGACAGTGGAATGGGGATTATGCAGACTTGTCTCCCCAGATTCAAGTAGACCAGTTAACCAGACTCACTCTGTTGGTGGTTGACTCAGGATCACCTGTCTCAGGGAATGAGTTTCCGCAGACCAGAGTGGGTCATTGTCACGACCGATGCCAGTCTCTTAGGCTGGGGCGCGGTCTGGGACTCCCTGAAAGCTCAGGGTCTATGGTCTCGGGAAGAGTCTCTTCTCCCGATAAACATCCTGGAACTGAGAGCGATATTCAATGCGCTCCGGGCTTGGCCTCAACTAGCGAAGGCCGGATTCATAAGATTTCAGTCGGACAACATGACGACTGTAGCTTACATCAACCATCAGGGAGGAACAAAGAGTTCCTTGGCGATGAGAGAGGTATCCAAGATCATCAAATGGGCGGAGGATCACTCCTGCCATCTATCTGCAATTCACATCCCAGGAGTAGACAACTGGGAGGCGGATTATTTGAGTCGTCAGACTTTCCATCCGGGGGAGTGGGAACTCCACCTGGAGGTCTATGCCCAGTTAACTCAATTATGGGGCATTCCAGACATGGATCTGATGGCGTCTCGTCAGAACTTCAAGGTTCCTTGCTACGGGTCCAGATCCAGGGATCCCAAGGCGACTCTAGTTGATGCATTAGTGGCGCCTTGGTCGTTCAACCTAGCTTATGTGTTTCCACCATTTCCTCTCCTTCCCAGGCTTGTAGCCAGGATCAAACAGGAGAAGGCCTCTGTGATTCTGATAGCTCCCGCGTGGCCACGCAGGACTTGGTATGCAGACCTGGTGAATATGTCATCGGCTCCACCATGGAAGCTACCTTTGAGACAGGATCTTCTAGTACAAGGTTCATTCGAACATCCAAATCTAGTCTCTCTACAGCTGACTGCTTGGAAATTGAACGCTTGATTTTATCTAAGCGTGGGTTTTCAGATTCAGTTATAGATACTCTGGTCCAAGCCAGAAAACCTGTGACTAGAAAGATTTACCATAAAATATGGAAAAAATATCTGTTGGTGTGACTCCAAGGGATTCTCCTGGAGTAAAATTAAAATTCTTAAGATACTTTCCTTCAAGAGGGTTTGGATAAAGGGTTATCAGAGTTCTCTAAAAGGAGATATCTGCTTTGTCTGTTTTTGTTAGACGCCTAGCAGCAGTGCCAGATGTACAAGCTTTTGTACAGGCCTTAGTCAGAATCAAGCCTGTTTACAGACCCTTGACTCCTCCTTGGAGTCTAAATTTAGTTCTTTCAGTTCTTCAAGGGGTTCAGTTTGAACCTTTACATTCCATAGATATTAAGTTACTATCTTGGAAAGTTCTGTTTTTGGTTGCTATTTCTTCTGCTAGAAGAGTTTCTGAATTGTCTGCTTTGCAGTGTGATCCACCCTATCTGGTATTCCATGCAGATAAGGTTGTTTTGCGTACCAAACCTGGTTTTCTTCCAAAAGTGGTTTCCAACAAGAATATTAACCAGGAAATAGTGGTTCCTTCTTTGTGTCCGAATCCAGTTTCAAAGGAACGTTTGTTACACAATTTAGATGTGGTCTGTGCTTTAAAATTCTATTTGGACGCAACAAAGGATTTCAGACAGACTTCATCTTTGTTTGTCGTTTATTCTGGTAAGAGGAGAGGACAGAAAGCTACTGCTACATCTTTCTTTTTGGCTAAAAAGCATCATCCGATTGGCTTATGAGACTGCCGGACGGCAGCCTCCTGAACGAATTACAGCTCAATCTACTAGAGCTGTGGCTTCCACATGGGCCTTCAAGAACGAGGCTTCTGTTGATCAGATATGTAAGGCAGCGACTTGGTCTTCTGCACACTTTGCCAAATTTTACAAATTCGATACTTTTGCTTCTTCGGAGGCTATTTTTGGGAGAGAGGTTTTGCAAGCCGTGGTTCCTTCCGTTTAAGTAACCTGATTTGCTCCCTCCCTTCATCCATGTCCTAAAGCTTTGGTATTGGTTCCCACAAGTAAGGATGACGCCGTGGACCGGACACACCAATGTTGGAGAAAACAGAATTTATGTTTACCTGATAAATTTCTTTCTCCAACGCTGTGTCCGGTCCATGGCCCGCCCTGGTTTTTTGTTTTTTTATGAAGGTTAAAACCAGGTGTATTACAATGGACTAGATATGCTACTATGCAATGTGTTAATAAGGAGACCCATGTTGAAACCTGCAATGCCTACAACTAGGGTCACTGTTATGTAAAACTGGAGAGAACAGTAAACATAGACATCTAGAAACACCAGCCTGCAGCAGGCCCGTGTTCAAGGGGTAGGTGAGTACTCAGTCCGTTCAACCGACTCCCACTTTCTTATGCTGTGGAGAAGTAGAGGCATAGCAGGGATGAGCAGGGTACAGAAGTGGTTGTCGGTAAGCAGTCCTATTGATTGCTGCAGATAGCGGCTGTGAGGTAGACACAAACCAGATGACTGGACACTGACTGGGAGGAGCGGTCCCATGGCTCATCAAGGATCGCACTGACTGTAGGTTATCCTCTACATCCGGCAAAGGAGAGCTAGCTGCGATCACCAAATCTGCCGACTTTAGAGCCTCCTGATTCATTGACACCCTGGGTAACCAAGTCATGTGATTTCGTGCAGCGTCCCTATGTGCTGCAATTCTCGGATCACTGCTAAGCCCACACATTGTATTTTCCCTGCAGACTTGTAGGTTATGTATTGCCTGTATAGGGCTAGTTGAAACTAAAGCACTCCTTCCTCCACCAAATATCTCTCCATGGCAAACTACCTCCTTCTCCGGAACAGAAAATTCTGGTTGACCAAATATATTAGGCATTGCTAGCACCCTATTTTGACTAGCGTCCTCCGTAAGGGCCTGCATAAGCAAACTGGTCTCATCAGTATTCTCCTCATTATTGGAAGCCAGTTGAGCAGGGGCTCTTTCCGTAGATTGTTGAGGTTCACCTTGGGATGAGCTGATATTGAGTACTCCTCTCCATTCTGTTTCTAGGTGTATACAGATCCGTTCATAACAATCATGAAGCATGTTCTCTATTGCGTGCAGCAGCACGTGGCCATTTATTGCCATCTTTTTGTCATCTGTAGAGTAAATCAATCCGAAAACAGGATTGCATAACCCCATGAACTGGGGGGGGTTATTGTGCAGCAGCCCCAAACCTACGCTGAACATTACACACAGGGTCCACTTTTCAAAGCCGCAATGTAGTTAGATCACAGCTGAGCACAAGATGGCTTCTAGATCTGTGTGGTAGTTACCGCGTAGCTGTTCCAAAGAGCATAGGCGAGATCGCAGTCCGTTTCTCCACTCCAGGGATCTTTAAATATTCTGCCTAGAAAATTGCTATCAGGAATGTGGGTTAGAAGAAGTTAGCAGGCTTTTATCAGCTATAAATATCAAATCTAAGTCAAGCACCCAGAGCTTCACTAAGACGCGTCCTGCCGCAATGGAAGCAGGTTCCGCCCTGGTTTTTAATCAGGTTTGAAAAATTTCTTTCTTTATACTCTACAGTCACCACGGCACCCTATAGTTTCTCCTTTTTCTCCTAACAGTCGGTTGAATGACCTGGGGGGCGGAGCCAGAGGGGGGGGGGCTATATGGGCAGCTTTTGCTGTGCTCTTTGCCATTTCCTGTTAGGGAAGAGAATATTCCCACAAGTAAGGATGACGCCGTGGACCGGACACACCGTTGGAGAAAGAGAAATTCATCAGGTAAAAATAAATTCTGTTTTCTTACACATCTTTAAAGTGAGTGTATAAACAGGCTGGGTGGAGTCTTATTCATTGATTTAGAACAGCGACATCCTAGATGTCTGAGGCTGAAGGGTAAGTCCAAGGCATATAACCCTACTCCTCTTAAATGGACATGATACCCAAATGTTGGAACGCTTGAAAGTGACGCATAGCTGTAAAGACTAAAAAATATAACCTGAACATCTCTATGTAAAAAGATTTTACTTCAAAATGTCCTTGGTATTTGCACCCCATTGTAAAATACTTTAAGCTGCAAATCAGTATGCCTGTCCCAGGGCTTGCAAGGGAGCATGCCTCATGCACATTTTTTTCCATTTTCAGTTTAAGGAAGTTTACTATGAAATCACATCACAGTAAAATAGTTCATGACCTCAGCACTGCTGATTGGCTGCTATTTCTTTTTTAACCTTCAACTGAGCAGTAACATTTTTTTTTACAGCGCACTTATTCTGTTGAGCTGAGGAAATTGAGGTAAAATACTTTTTTTTTTTTTTTTTTTTTTTTTTCAGGAGGTTCAGGTGATATTTTCCCGTCAGCTTTTTAGTTATGCTGCATCACTTTGAAGTGATTTAGCAAATAAGGATTATGCCCTTTTTAAATTAAGTTGGTGTTTGTCACAGCCCTAAACAAGGTTCTATAAAATTAATTTTAGTTGTGCAGAAGCCACCATCGGGTTAAAGTTGCATGAATTCTATATTTAAAAATATAGATGTGTATAATTTTTTTATTTTACAATGTTGCTGAACATATGTTGAGCCTTAGGCAATGGTTTAAAATAGCAGCTATTACATAAGCCGAAAAAGGCAACTTAGCAAGCAGTTTAAATCTAGACAGATGATTTTAAATGCAGCAGTAAGTAACTAGTTATTTAGAAGCTGAATACTTTTACTTGCACATTGCTAATAGGGAACTTCAGCTTGGCTAAGTTTTACGGTCCACCTAAATAAAGGCTAATCTAAGGACCCTTTCTGTTTTTGCTATTGGACAATGTTTCCACAAACCAGGGCTTCTCTTATAAATTGCCTGTCAACCACCACACAGTGCTACAGATCTGCCTTAATATTAAAGTGAAAGTCAACCCTAGCATTGTGAAACACTAGGATTGACTAATAAAGGGGACTTTTTATCATAAAGAATAACATACTTCATGCAGAAAGTGTTTTTTTTTTTTTGGTATGTTTTCTTTTACAAGATACGATGAGTCCACGGCCGTGTTGGTATTGGGGACTAAGTCTCAGTAATAGTAAGGGACTTCCCCACATGGTGATTTTATTTTGGTACTGAGCTATGCTTGGGGCTATTTTGCATAACCAGGTGGTTTTTGTAACAGTCTTATTTTTGTTAAACTTCAGTCACCTCTGCACCTTGGCTTTTCCTTTCTCTTCCTAACTTCGGTCAAATGACTGAAGAGGGAAGGGAGGAGCTATATATGCAGCTCTGCTGTGGTGCTCTTTGCCTCCTGCTGACCAGGAGGCGATATCCCACAAGTAAGGATGAAATCCGTGGACTCATCGTATCGTAAAAAACAAATTTATCAGGTAAGAATGTTTCCTTTTTGTTTCAAGCGATTGCCCCTCTGAGTTGCTAAGGCAGCTTACAGCAGATTGCGGTTTTGCTAAGAGGTGACTTTTCACCTTAGCCTATAGTTGTGCGGTAAGTCCGACTTGGCACCCTGCGCTTTGCCGCCCACTTCAATTGAATTGTGCAATCGGCACTCTAGCTACAGCAAAAGGGATAGCACTGATTGGAGAACCGTTCAAACATCTAGTTTGCAGAAATAAATATTTTTTTGAAGTGGTAAAGGGGAGAGCTTACCATCACTTTAAGCTTAAACAATTAGAGTCCTTAGTGCTCATGAAAATTTGTAGTCCCAAGATCAAGTTTTCTTTCAATCAACTTAAACCACAAAGAGAACCTGCAACCATTAATTGGTAGTTTTCCTGTCTTTGTAATGTTAGACTAGTAAATTATTCAAACTTTGTCACCCACTTATCCGTAGAAAATGCTTTAACTATAAAGCCTTTCAGACCTGCTGTTTGGTGGCTGCCACACACGGTGTTTGGTATACTTTGTGCAAGGTCCATGGAGCTTAGATGGTATCAAATGTAGATCAGTACATTAATGTGTGGTGCCCAAGAGAATGAAGGAAACTAGTTAGAATTACATTGGACGGTTATTTAAAATTGCATGTTCTATCTGAATCATGAAAGATCAATTTCTTTCATGTAATTAGCAAGAGTCCATGAGCTAGTGACGTATGGGATATACATTCCTACCAGGAGGGGCAAAGTTTCCCAAACCTCAAAATGCCTACAAATACACCCCTCACCACACCCACAAATCAGTTTTTACAAACTTTTCCTCCTATGGAGGTGGTGAAGTAAATTTGTGCTAGATTCTACGTTGATATGCGCTCCGCAGCAGGTTGGAGCCCAGTTTTCCTCTCAGCGTGCAGTGAATGTCAGACCCCGTAGAAGGAGATAATTGAATTCAAATAGGCAATACTCTCCTCACATCACTCTATTTCATAGGTTCTCTGTTATCGGTTGTAGAGATTCATCTCTTACCTCCCTTTTCAGATCGACGCTATACTCTTTTATTTATTTATATATATATATATATATATATATATATATATATATATATATATATATATATATATATATATATATATATATATATATATATATATATATATATATATATATATATATATATATATATATATATATATATAAATAAAAATCTATCTATACCTATATACCATTACCTCTACTGATTTTCGTTTCAGTACTGGTTTGGCTTTCTACAACATGTAGATGAGTGTCCTGGGGTAAGTAAGTCTTATTTTCTGTGACACTCTAAGCTATGGTTGGGCACTTTTTTATAAAGTTCTAAATATATGTATTCAAACATTTATTTGCCTTGACTCAGGATGTTCAACATTCCTTATTTCAGACAGTCAGTTTCATATTTGGGATAATGCATATGAATCAATCATTTTTTCTTACCTTAAAATTTGACTTTTTCCCTGTGGGCTGTTAGGCTCGCGGGGGCTGAAAATGCTTCATTTTATTGCGTCATTCTTGGCGCAGACTTTTTTGGCGCAAAATTTTTTTTCTGTTTCCGGCGTCATACGTGTCGCCGGAAGTTGCGTCATTTTTTGACCTTTTTTTGCGCCAAAAGTGTCGGCGTTCCGTATGTGGCGTCATTTTTGGCGCCAAAAGCATTTAGTCGCCAAATAATGTGGGCGTCTTTTTTTTTTTTTTTTTTGGCGCTAAAAAAATATGGGCGTCACTATTGTCTCCACATTATTTAAGTCTCATTATTTATTGCTTCTGGTTGCTAGAAGTTTGTTCGCTGGCATTTTTTTTCCCATTCCTGAAACTGTCATTTAAGGAATTTGATCAATTTTGCTTTGTTTTTTCTATTACATATTGCAAGATGTCCCACGTTGAAACTGAGTCAGAAGATACTTCTGGAAAATCGCTGCCTGGTGCTGGAGCTAACAAAGCTAAGTGTATCTGCTGTAAACTTATGGTATCTGTTCCTCCAGCTGTTTGTACTGATTGTCATGACAAACTTGTTAATGCAGATAATATTTCCTTTAGTACTGTTACATTACCTGTTGCTGTTCCGTCAACATCTAATACTCAGAGTGTTCCTGATAACCTAAGAGATTTTGTTTCTAAATCCATTAAGAAGGCTATGTCTGTTATTCCTCCTTCTAGTAAACGTAAAAAGTCTTTTAAAACTTCTCATTTTTCAGATGAATTTTTAAATGAACATCATCATTCTGATAATGGTTCTTCTGGTTCAGAGGATTCTGTCTCAGAGGTTGATGCTGATAAATCTTCATATTTATTTAAAATGGAATTTATTCGTTCTTTACTTAAAGAAGTCCTAATTGCATTAGAAATTGAGGATTCTAATCCTCTTGATACTAAATCTAAACGTTTAGATAAGGTTTTTAAATCTCCTGTAGTTATTCCAGAAGTTTTTCCTGTCCCTGGTGCTATTTCTGAAGTAATTTCCAGGGAATGGAATAATTTGGGTAATTCATTTACTCCTTCTAAACGTTTTAAGCAATTATATCCTGTGCCAGCTGACAGATTAGAGTTTTGGGACAAAATCCCTAAGATTGATGGGGCTGTCTCTACTCTTGCTAAGCGTACTACTAATCCTACGGCAGATGGTACTTCCTTTAAGGATCCTTTAGATAGGAAAATTGAATCCTTTCTAAGAAAAGCTTACTTGTGTTCAGATAATCTTCTTAGACCTGCTATATCTTTAGCAGATGTTGCTGCAGCTTCAACTTTTTGGTTAGAAGCTTTAGCGCAACAAGTAACAGATCATAATTCTCATAGCATTATTATTCTTCTACAACATGCTAATAATTTTATTTGTGATGCCATCTTTGATATCATTAGAGTTGATGTCAGGTATATGTCTCTAGCTTTTTTTAGCTAGAAGAGCTTTATGGCTTAAAACTTGGAATGCTGATATGTCTTCTAAGTCAACTTTGCTTTCCCTTTCTTTCCAGGGTAATAAATTATTTGGTTCTCAGTTGGATTCTATTATCTCAACTGTTACTGGAGGGAAAGGAACTTTTTTTTACCACAGGATAAAAAATCTAAAGGTAAATTTAGGTCTAATCGTCTTCGTTCCTTTCGTCACAAGGAACAAAAGCCTGATCCTTCATCCTCAGGAGCGGTAGCAGTTTGGAAACCATCTCCAGTCTGGAATAAATCCAAGCCTTTTAGAAAACCAAAGCCAGCTCCTAAGTCCACATGAAGGTGCGGCCCTCATTCCAGCTCAGCTGGTAGGGGGCAGATTACGTTTTTTCAAAGAAATTTGGATCAATTCCGTTCACAATCTTTGGATTCAGAACATTGTTTCAGAAGGGTACAGAATTGGCTTCAAGATAAGGCCTCCTGCAAAGATTTTTTCTTTCCAGTGTCCCAGTAAACCCAGCGAAGGCTCAAGCATTTCTGAAATGTGTTTCAGATCTAGAGTTGGCTGGAGTAATTATGCCAGTTCCAGTTCTGGAACAGGGGCGGGGGTTTTATTCAAATCTCCATTGTACCAAAGAAGAATTCCTTCAGACCAGTTTTGGATCTAAAAATATTGAATCGTTATGTAAGGATACCAACATTCAAAATGGTAACTATAAGGACTATCCTGCCTTTTGTTCAGCAAGGGCATTATATGTCCACAATAGATTTACAGGATGCATATCTGCATATTCCGATTCATCCAGATCAATATCAGTTTCTAAGATTCTCTTTCCTAGACAAGCATTACCAGTTTGTGGCTCTGCCGTTTGGCCTAGCAACAGCTCCAAGAATTTTTACAAAGGTTCTCGGTGCCCTTCTGTCTGTAATCAGAGAACAGGGTATTGTGGTGGTATTTCCTTATTTGGACGATATCTTGGTACTTGCTCAGTCTTTACATTTAGCAGAATCTCATACGAATCTACTTGTGGTGTTTCTTCAAGATCATGGTTGGAGGATCAATTTACCAAAAAGTTCATTGATTCCTCAGACAAGGGTAACCTTTTTAGGTTTCCAGATAGATTCAGTGTCCATGACTCTATCTTTGACAGACAAGAGACGTCTAAAATTGATATTAGCTTGTCGAAATCTTCAGTCACAATCATTCCCTTCGGTAGCCTTATGCATTGAAATTCTAGGTCTTATGACTGCTGCATCGGACGCGATCCCCTTTGCTCGTTTTCACATGCGACCTCTTCAGCCCTGTATGCTGAACCAGTGGTGCAGGGATTACGCAAAGATATCTCAATTAATATCTTTAAAACCGATTGTACGACACTCTCTGACGTGGTGGACAGATCACCATTGTTTAGTTCAGGGGGCTTCTTTTGTTCTTCCGACCTGGACTGTAATTTCAACAGATGCAAGTCTTACGGGTTGGGGAGCTGTGTGGGGGTCTCTGACAGCACAAGGGGTTTGGGAATCTCAGGAGGTGAGATTACCAATCAATATTTTGGAACTCAGTGCAATTTTCAGAGCTCTTCAGTCTTGGCCTCTTCTAAAGAGAGAATTGTTCATTTGTTTTCAGACAGACAATGTCACAACTGTGGCATACATCAATCATCAAGGAGGGACTCAGTCCTCTGGCCATGAAAGAAGTATCTCGAATTCTGGTTTGGGCGGAATCCAGCTCCTGTCTAGTTTCTGCGGTTCATATCCCAGGTATAGACTATTGGAAAGCTGATTATCTCAGTCGCCAAACGTTACATCCGGGCGAATGGTCTCTTCACCCAGAGATATTTCTTCAGGTTGTTCAAATGTGGGGTCTTCCAGAAATAGATCTGATGGCCTCTCATCTAAACAAGAAACTTCCCAGGTATCTGTCCAGATCAAGGGATCCTCAAGCGGAAGCAGTGGATGCATTGTCACTTCCTTGGAAGTATCATCCTGCCTATATCTTACCGCCTCTAGTTCTTCTTCCAAGAGTAATCTCCAAGATTCTGAAGGAATGCTAGTTTGTTCTGCTGGTAGCTCCAGCATGGCCTCACAGGTTTTGGTATGCGGATCTTGTCCGGATGGCCTCTTGCCAACCATGGACTCTTCCGTTAAGACCAGACCTTCTGTCGCAAGGTCCTTTTTTCCATCAGGATCTCAAATCCTTAAATTTAAAGGTATGGAGATTGAACGCTTGATTCTTAGTCAAAGAGGTTTCTCTGACTCTGTGATTAATACTATGTTACAGGCTTGTAAATCTGTATCTAGGGAGATATATTATCGAGTCTGGAAGACTTACATTTCTTGGTGTCTTTCTCATCATTTTTCCTGGCATTCTTTTAGAATTCCGAGAATTTTACAGTTTCTTCAGGATGGTTTGGATAAAGGTTTGTCTGCAAGTTCCTTGAAAAGACAAATCTCTGCTTTCTGTTCTTTTTCACAAACATTGCTATTCTTCCTGATATTCATTGTTTTGTACAAGCTTTGGTTCGTATTAAACCTGTCATTAAGTCAATTTCTCCTCCTTGGAGTTTGAATTTGGTTCTAGGGGCTCTTTAAGCTCCTCCGTTTGAACCTATGCATTCATTGGACATTAAATTACTTTCTTGGAAAGTTTTGTTTCTTTTGGCCATCTCTTCTGCCAGAAAAGTTTCTGAATTATCTGCTCTTTCTTGTGAGTCTCCTTTTCTGATTTTTCACCAGGATAAGGCAGTGTTGCGAACTTCTTTTCAATTTTTACCTAAGGTTGTGAATTCTAACATTAGTAGAGAAATTGTGGTTCCTTCATTATGTCCTAATCCTAAGAATTCTAAGGAGAAATCATTGCATTCTTTGGATGTAGTTAGAGCTTTGAAATATTATGTTGAAGCTACTAAGAATTTCCGAAAGACTTCTAGTCTATTATCTTTTCCGGTTCTAGGAAAGGTCAGAAGCCTCTGCCATTTCTTTGGCATCTTGGTTGAAATCTTTAATTCATCATGCTTATGTCGAGTCGGGTAAAACTCTGCCTCAAAGGATTACAGCTCATTCTACTAGGTCAGTTTCTACTTCCTGGGCGTTTAGGAATGATGCTTCGGTTGATCAGATTTGCAAAGCAGCAACTTGGTCTTTGCATACTTTTACTAAATTCTACCATTTTGATGTGTTTTCTTCTTCTGAAGCTGTCTTTGAAACAGCTGCCTGAAGTACTTTTCTACCAGTTTGAATCTTCTGCTTATATTTTCAGTTTTTTTCTTTATGAGATTTAAACTTTATTTTTGGGTGTGGATTTTTTTTTTTTCCAGCGGAATTGGCTGTCTTTATTTTATCCCTCCCTCTCTAGTGACTCTTGCGTGGAAGATCCACATCTTGGGTAGTCATTATCCCATACGTCACTAGCTCATGGACTCTTGCTAATTACATGAAAGAAAACATAATTTATGTAAGAACTTACCTGATAAATTCATTTCTTTCATATTAGCAAGAGTCCATGAGGCCCACCCCTTTTTTGTGGTGGTTATGATTTTTTTGTATAAAGCACAATTATTCAAATTCCTTATTTTTTATGCTTCGCACTTTTTTCTTATCACCCCACTTCTTGGCTATTCGTTAAACTGATTTGTGGGTGTGGTGAGAGGTGTATTTGTAGGCATTTTGAGGTTTGGGAAACTTTGCCCCTTCTGGTAGGCATGTATATCCCATATGTCACTAGCTCATGGACTCTTGCTAATATGAAAGAAATGAATTTATCAGGTAAGTTCTTACATAAATTATGTTTTTTCTTTTTAAATAAAACAATTAAAATAAGGTAATGACTAGTTTCCACCCAGTAAACTACAGCTGAAAAGTTGACTAAATATGATTATCCTAATAAACTGGATAGTTCACCTCCCAATATCCTAATTCTCTCTATTTCTAATGGTATATAACTAGATCACTAACTGGAAAATCTGAGTTATTCTAAACTTTTCTGTAGAAAACCATGAATTAAATGTCTTACTGACTAGTGATGTAAATAAACTTGCTTTAAATCAAATCCACCTTGTGATTCCTTAAAGGGCCATAATACCCAAATGTTTAAACTAGGGATGCACAGATACTGGTATCGGTACCGATACCAAGTATTTGCATGAGTACTTGTACTCGTGCAAATGTACCGATACTTAAACCGATACTTCCACTTCCTACCCATATGCTATCTTGTGGTGTTTTTTCAAACTGCATGTTCCCATTTCATTTTAAACTTGAGTGGAGACTGAACTAAAAATTGTTTACTACTGTTCTGCCAATACAAATTGCTGTTATTTGTATTATTGTAGGAGAGATCACTGTACCTCGTTCAGACAAACCCCTGAAGTACTGGGCAGTTAATAAACCGATTTCCAGCTCTGGCTAAAATGGCCCAAAAATATCTTTCTGCCCCATGCAGTAGTGTGGAAAGTGAAAGACTATTCAACTTAGTCGAACCTCCATACAAATGTCAGATTGATGTTATATAACAGCCCTACAACCCAATTGCATCACCCCTTTAAATGGAATATTTTATTGTAATTTTTTTATTTATAAACATGTTCAGTGAACTTTTTTATTTCATGTCTTTTGAATTACAGCCCTTTATAATTATAAAGAAGGAATCTTAAATAATTAGTCTGTATTGTGCTTGGTAAACTGTCACATGACATTAAAAAAAAAAGTATCGGTAATTGGTATCGGCGAGTATTTGAAAACAAGTATCGGTACTTGTACTCAGTCATAAAAAATGGTATCGGTGCAACCCTAGTTTAAACACTTGAAAGTGATGCAGTATAGCTGTAAAAAGCTGACTAGAAAATATCACCTGAGCATCTATGCAAAAAGATTTTACCTCAAGTTTCTTAGTACCCACAATCTCATTGTAAAGGACTTCTAAGCTACAAATCAGTATGTCTGTCCCGGGACAGCAGAAGGATCGAGCCTTCGTGCACAAGTCTTATTTCCCTATTCAGTGTGTTTTTTGTTTTTTTCGCATACGAGTATTGTCCCTTAAGTTTTTAATATCATGCTAATTGATTAGCCACTGACTGTACTCTAATAAGTTTGACATTGCTGTTCATCTAAAGATAATTGCTTGTCTTCCTTTAGCCATTACATTACAGGCAAACTTGAAATGCTGTTTACTACAGCAAATTTTAGTATGTAGAGTAAGATTTGGCAGCTGAGACATGAAAGACATAAAATGTTATTTTAAAAAGGACAAATAGAGGCTTAATGACTTAAAATGTATAGCTTAGAATAGACAAGGGAGCAATTTAACTTAAATGGACAGTCTACACCAGATTTTGTTTTAAAAGACATTTTCTACTACTATACTGCCAAGACGGGCTGCCTTTACCTAAGATGGAGGGGGGGCGGTAGAGAGGAGCTTTCTGGGAGGGATCGGGTACGGATCAGTGGGTGGGAGGGTAACCTTACAAGCTAAATTCCCTGGTCTTTTTGGCAAGTTTTTCTCAGCAGTTGACTGTGGCCCTTAAGGACAAGGACATTTCTAAGACTGGAGGTTTTTCCAGAGACTGAAGATTCCTTGGAAATGTCAAACAAAGATCCTGGGGGCCCTTCTAGCAGTAGCCAGATCCCTGGCAAAGAGGGAGGTGTCTCGGATCCTGGAGTGGGCAGAGACCCACAGCTGTTCGCTCTCTGCAATCCACATCCTGGGTGTGGACAACTGGTCACGCCCTGACAACTGACTGTCAGTCACTAAGAACTTAGAAGTTCTGTTCATTAATGGATCTGGCCACTGCTGGCAATCAGGAAGCAGTATCTCAGTACGAAGTTCCTATTCTCACACCCAGGTAGTTTAGCTACTTTTCCTCAGTTGTGATGTCTAAAATGCAATAGCTTCTAGTACAGCAGTTTAGGTCTCTAATTACCGCTTTTATACTTTATCTGTGCATTCATGTATTTCCATTTTGCTTATGAGCTAATATAATTGTAACTTGTTACACATCAGTGTGTGCAGATGTTTACTGCTGCCACAGCCCTGTAATCTGCTGGGATATTGTAAATAAACAAAGTTTCCTTTTCGAGCTTTAATAATTCATGTAAAGCCATTTAATAAAGACAAAACAAGTGTCACAGTGCAGTAGTCACTGAGCCTTAAGGGGAAATGGCCAAAAACTCCTTTGCTGATGCTTGACACGAACTCACAGGATGTTGGTAATTGTCAGTGCATAGTAATGACTTTTTCTCCAACATAGGTGTGTCCGGTCCACGGCGTCATCCTTACTTGTGGGATATTCTCTTCCCCAACAGGAAATGGCAAAGAGCCCAGCAAAGCTGGTCACATGATCCCTCCTAGGCTCCGCCTACCCCAGTCATTCTCTTTGCCGTTGTACAGGCAACATCTCCACGGAGATGGCTTAGAGTTTTTTAGTGTTTAACTGTAGTTTTTCATTATTCAATCAAGAGTTTGTTATTTTCAAATAGTGCTGGTACGTACTATTTACTCAGAAACAGAAAAGAGATGAAGAATTCTGTTTGTATGAGGAAAATGATTTTAGCAACCGTAACTAAAATCCATGGCTGTTCCACACAGGACTGTTGAGAGCAATTAACTTCAGTTGGGGGAACAGAGTGCAGTCTCTTACTGCTTGAGGTATGACACATTCTAACAAGACGATGTAATGCTGGAAGCTGTCATTTTCCCTATGGGATCCGGTAAGCCATGTTTATTACGATTGTAAATAAGGGCTTCACAAGGGCTTATTTAAACTGTAGACTTTTTCTGGGCTAAATCGATTGATTATTAACACATATTTAGCCTTGAGGAATCATTTTATCTGGGTATTTTGATATAATAATATCGGCAGGCACTGTTTTAGACACCTTATTCTTTAGGGGCTTTCCCAAAGCATAGGCAGAGTCTCATTTTCGCGCCGGTGTTGCGCACTTGTTTTTGAGAGGCATGGCATGCAGTCGCATGTGAGAGGAGCTCTGATACTTATAAAGGACTTCTGAAGGCGTCATTTGGTATCGTATTCCCCTTTGGGTTTGGTTGGGTCTCAGCAAACCTAATTTTCGTCCCTTTCGTAAAAACGGACCAGCCCAAGGTGCTACGTCCTCTAAGCAAGAGGGTAATTCTTCTCAGGCCAAGCCAGCTTGGAGACCAATGCAAGGCTGGAACAAGGGAAAGCAGGCCAAGAAACCTGCCACTGCTACCAAGACAGCATGAAATATTGGCCCCCGATCCGGGACCGGATCTGGTGGGGGGCAGACTCTCTCTCTTCGCTCAGGCTTGGGCAAGAGATGTTCTGGATCCTTGGGCGCTAGAAATAGTCTCCCAGGGTTATCTTCTGGAATTCAAGGGACTTCCCCCAAGGGGGAGGTTCCACAGGTCGCAGTTGTCTTCAGACCACATAAAAAGACAGGCGTTCTTACATTGTGTAGAAGACCTGTTAAAAATGGGAGTGATTCATCCTGTTCCATTAAGAGAACAAGGGATGGGGTTCTACTCCAATCTGTTCATAGTTCCCAAAAAAGAGGGAACGTTCAGACCAATCCTAGATCTCAAGATCTTAAACAAATTTCTCAAGGTCCCATCGTTCAAGATGGAAACCATTCGAACTATCCTTCCTTCCATCCAGGTAGGTCAATTCATGACCACGGTGGATTTAAAGGATGCGTATCTACATATTCCTATCCACAAGGAACATCATCGGTTCCTAAGGTTTGCATTCCTGGACAAACATTACCAGTTCGTGGCGCTTCCTTTCGGATTAGCCACTGCTCCAAGGATTTTCACAAAGGTACTAGGGTCCCTTCTAGCGGTGCTAAGACCAAGGGGCATTGCAGTAGTACCTTACCTGGACGACATTCTGATTCAAGCGTCGTCCCTTCCTCAAGCAAAGGCTCACACGGACATTGTCCTGGCCTTTCTCAGATCTCACGGCTGGAAAGTGAACGTGGAAAAGAGTTCTCTATCCCCGTCAACAAGGGTTCCCTTCTTGGGAACAATTATAGACTCCTTAGAAATGAGGATCTTTCTAACAGAGGCCAGAAAAACAAAGCTTCTGGACTCTTGTCGGATACTTCATTCCGTTCCTCTTCCTTCCATAGCTCAGTGCATGGAAGTGATCGGGTTGATGGTGGCGGCGATGGACATAGTTCCTTTTGCGCGCATTCATCTAAGACCATTACAACTGTGCATGCTCAGTCAGTGGAATGGGGACTATACAGACTTGTCTCCGAAGATACAAGTAAATCAGAGGACCAGAGACTCACTCCGTTGGTGGCTGTCCCTGGACAATCTGTCTCAAGGGATGATGTTCCACAGACCAGAGTGGGTCATTGTCACGACCGACGCCAGTCTGATAGGCTGGGGCGCGGTCTGGGGATCCCTGAAAGCTCAGGGTCTTTGGTCTCGGGAAGAATCTCTTCTACCGATAAATATTCTGGAACTGAGAGCGATATTCAATGCGCTCCAGGCCTGGCCCCAGCTTGCGAGGACCAGGTTCATTCGGTTTCAATCAGACAACATGACGACTGTTGCGTACATCAACCATCAGGGGGGAACAAGGAGTTCCCTAGCGATGGAAGAAGTAACCAAAATTATTCTTTGGGCGGAGTCTCACTCCTGCCACCTGTCTGCTATCCACATCCCAGGAGTGGAAAATTGGGAAGCGGATTTTCTGAGTCGTCAGACATTGCATCCGGGGGAGTGGGAACTCCATCCGGAAATCTTTGCCCAAGTCACTCACCTGTGGGGCATTCCAGACATGGATCTGATGGCCTCTCGTCAGAACTTCAAAGTTCCTTGCTACGGGGCCAGATCCAGGGATCCCAAGGCGGCTCTAGTGGATGCACTAGTAGCACCTTGGACCTTCAAACTAGCTTATGTGTTCCCGCCATTTCCTCTCATCCCCAGGCTGATAGCCAGGATCAAGCAGGAGAGGGCGTCGGTGATTTTGATAGCTCCTGCGTGGCCACGCAGGACTTGGTATGCAGATCTGGTGAATATGTCATCGGCTCCACCTTGGAAGCTACCTTTGAGACGAGACCTTCTTGTTCAGGGTCCATTCGAACATCCGAATCTGGTTTCACTCCAGCTGACTGCGTGGAGATTGAACGCTTGATTTTATCGAAGCGAGGGTTCTCAGATTCTGTGATCGATACTCTTGTTCAGGCCAGAAAGCCTGTGACTAGAAAGATTTACCACAAAATTTGGAAAAAATATATCTGTTGGTGTGAATCTAAAGGATTCCCTTGGGACAAGGTTAAGATTCCTAGGATTCTATCCTTCCTTCAAGAAGGATTGGAAAAAGGATTATCGGCAAGTTCCCTGAAGGGACAGATTTCTGCCTTGTCGGTATTACTTCACAAAAAGCTGGCAGCTGTGCCAGATGTTCAAGCCTTTGTTCAGGCTCTGGTTAGAATCAAGCCTGTTTACAAACCTTTGACTCCTCCTTGGAGTCTCAATTTAGTTCTTTCAGTTCTTCAGGGGGTTCCGTTTGAACCCTTACATTCCGTTGATATTAAGTTATTATCTTGGAAAGTTTTGTTTTTAGTTGCGATTTCTTCTGCTAGAAGAGTCTCAGAATTATCTGCTCTGCAGTGTTCTCCTCCTTATCTGGTGTTCCATGCAGATAAGGTGGTTTTACGTACTAAACCTGGTTTTCTTCCAAAAGTTGTTTCTAACAAAAACATTAACCAGGAGATTATCGTACCTTCTCTGTGTCCAAAACCAGTTTCAAAGAAGGAACGTTTGTTGCACAATTTGGATGTTGTTCGCGCTCTAAAATTCTATTTAGATGCTACAAAGGATTTTAGACAAACATCTTCCTTGTTTGTTGTTTATTCAGGTAAAAGGAGAGGTCAAAAAGCAACTTCTACCTCTCTCTCTTTTTGGATTAAAAGCATCATCAGATTGGCTTACGAGACTGCCGGACGGCAGCCTCCCGAAAGAATCACAGCTCATTCCACTAGGGCTGTGGCTTCCACATGGGCCTTCAAGAACGAGGCTTCTGTTGATCAGATATGTAGGGCAGCGACTTGGTCTTCACTGCACACTTTTACCAAATTTTACAAGTTTGATACTTTTGCTTCTTCTGAGGCTATTTTTGGGAGAAAGGTTTTGCAAGCCGTGGTGCCTTCCATTTAGGTGACCTGATTTGCTCCCTCCCTTCATCCGTGTCCTAAAGCTTTGGTATTGGTTCCCACAAGTAAGGATGACGCCGTGGACCGGACACACCTATGTTGGAGAAAACAGAATTTATGTTTACCTGATAAATTTCTTTCTCCAACGGTGTGTCCGGTCCACGGCCCGCCCTGGTTTTTTTAATCAGGTCTGATATTTTATTTTCTTTAACTACAGTCACCACGGTACCATATGGTTTCTCCTATGCAAATATTCCTCCTTAACGTCGGTCGAATGACTGGGGTAGGCGGAGCCTAGGAGGGATCATGTGACCAGCTTTGCTGGGCTCTTTGCCATTTCCTGTTGGGGAAGAGAATATCCCACAAGTAAGGATGACGCCGTGGACCGGACACACCGTTGGAGAAAGAAATTTATCAGGTAAACATAAATTCTGTTTTTTTCACGTCGCCCTCTAACTGTAGTTATTACACTACACGATGGGTAGGTTGCAGGCAATATGTAGTAATGTAGATCACATATTGTAGTTGATACTTGTGTATCACTGCACTTACTGACTGTACTAGCAAGATGAATATACAGTCTTTTCTTACAGCAGTAGAGGGTTAACATACTATATACAATATAGAAATTTGTAGAAAATGCTATGCATAATGAAGTGTGGGATCTCACACAAAGTATTTACTATAAAAACAGAATATATGAAAGTTGCTGTGACATTTGTCACCATATCCCATGTAGCATACTGTGTACTTCTGGTATATGAAGTTTGTGTAGTGAATGTTTAGTGTACATTTCTAGTATATCTACAGTGAGTCTATAGTGTGCATGCTTCTAGTATATGCAAGTAATTATGTGTATTGTGAATGTTTGTATAGCATGTGTTGGTGTTTCTAGTATGAATAGTTTGTGTGTAGTACGTGTTATGTTTAATCCATGTGTTTTGCATGTAGTAAGTGTGTATAGAACATGCATGTATTGAGTGTATGTGTAGTATGAATGGTATATGCATGAAGTGTGTATTGTCTATAATGGAGACCTCCCATGTTGGTTCCTAATTCTGAGTTGTCTCTTGGCCATGTGTCCTTTACAGAATTTCCCTTAGTCCCACCTATGGAAAACCCACACCACCCATGATTCCTCCCCTCCCAACACAGCTCCATTCACAAAATGTTGATTGGCTCCTACTAACCCCCTGTGTCCCTCATTCTCAGCCACAAAAGTTCGGAGGTATGTTGTGATTGACAGTCGTAATTATCAGAGTTTACTCGACCAAACACTAATACCCTTTATGTAACGTGTTTGCATTATTTAGAATTTGCTGTCATACAGTGTAGTCGTCTTCATAGACTGTTTTGATATATTTTATTTTTTTTACAGAAGACTCTGTCCCAAGATAATACAGACAAGGAAACTCCATCTGATCCAAAAAGTGTAAGTACTGGCTAGCAATATGAGAAATTCCATATCCTTGCACAATCTCACATACTGGTCAGATACATGAAGGCCACTGCAAAGATGTGAATAAACTGTGGGGGTTGCAGTTAGAAAGGGTAAAAGATCAGTCATGGGGTAATGCATGTTCTTCACTAGACTGTCATGCAGCAATGTTTTTCATCAAGCTTTTTATGTTATTGGGGGAGGCATACAATCCGATTGTATTAATATGGTCATATTGTGGCTTTTAAAAGTTTTAGCTAAATTACATTTCAGAATGTGGGCAAATTCATAATTGAGTGAAAATAATGAATACTTAGCATTGTGGATACTGGCATTTCTGAAATAAAAATGATAGGCAGGACACTTATTGGTGCTTAGTTGGATCTGCATTTTAAATGAGCAGATATCTAAAATGTGCTGTTGAGCCCTTGCAAAAAATAATTGTATCAGTTGATTCTGTAATGGGCTGGTGTGCAACTACAGCTAAACTGAGGGTTGATTAAAGGACCATTACTGTGTTCAAATGACATGCTCAAACAGAGAACCTCATTTTAACAATAGTGATGCTGTGTTTAAACGGAACAGTATACACCAATTTTCATATAACTTCATGTAATACACTACTATAAATAAGGTGCACAGATACTGATATAAAAATCCAGTATAAAACTATTTAAAAACTTACATAGAAGCTGTTGAAAAGGTAGCTGGAAATTCCACTGCAAGTGGGATATGACACCCCCTCCCCCTCTTGCATATGAAAAGACCCTTTACACAAACAGAAACAAGCTGGAATAGGTATACATCAGTATTCTCCTAAAACTCTGGGGATTGGTTAGGAGTCTGAAAATCAGAGCAATGTTTAAAAATAAGCAAAACTATCCATTTAAAAAAAAAAACTACTTTATGGGCTATATAATCTACAAAACCTTTATGCAAAGAAAAGAGTGTTTAATGTCCTTTTTAAAGGACCACTAAACACAGCAGATTTGCATAATTAAATTACTATGCAAATACTTTGAATTTTACATTAGATAATTTTCTGACAAATTTAAGTTTATTTTTCTTCCCACTGCATCATGTGCATATATTCTGAATTTTGCACATGCAAAAATTGTTCTTATTTTGATAATGGACTTAAACTGTAAAATTTTAAAATTGTGCTCTCTGAATCATGAGTTTAATTTTGACTTTAGTGGTGCTTTAAACGCAAACATTGGTTGCAACCAAGGACTTGGGAATTGTAGTTGTTTTTTTTTTTTTTTTTGGGGGGGGGGTGCGGTTAGCAACCTGAAAGTATATTTGATAAATGTTTCAGTAGTAAGACAGAAGATTGGGTGATATCCACAAGTACATACTTGCTTTACATTTCCATATATAATACTGTAAATATCTAAAGCTCATTAGAAATGAGTGCTGATCTAGGGGTTTCTATATATCTATATGTATCTATATATGTGATAAATGAGCATTTATGGGTGACACAATTATCCTTGCTGACAGGATTCTACTGGATCTCCCACCACAAAACGTGCCCGTGGACGTCCAAAAAAAAGCACAAAGGCTGCCACTAACAGCAAGGTGAGTAACATCAAGATTCTGAATCTAGAAAGATCTACTTTGCATAACTTAAAGGGACATGAAACCCAAAATTTCCTTCATGATTCCGACTGAACATACCATTTTAAACTACTTTCCAATTTACTTCTATTAATTTTCTTCTCAAAATTTGCTGAAAGGTTTATCTAGGCCAGCTCACTTGCAGCAGAGAACCTAGGTTCTAGCTGTTGATTGGTGGCTGCATATATATGGATTTTTGATTGACTCACCCATGTGTTCAGTTAGAAACCATTAGTACATCGCTGCTCCTTCAGCAAATTATACCAAGAGAATGAAGCAAATTAAGTAGAAGTAAATTAGAAAGTTGTTTAAAATTGTATTCTCTATCTGAATCATGATTCAAAAAAATTGGGTTTCATGTCCCTTTAAGTATCCCATACAACATTATCTATTAGTCAAATTACTTGAGGGGTTTCAACAAGTGTATCGGGTAAACATCCTAGTTGATATTGATATAGGCTGTTAAACTTTTGCAATTTTTTTTTTAGAGTTTTTCCAAGCACCAACATTTTACGCTGCACGGTACAATATAATAACTTAAAATGAGTTTGTACAATGCTGCATTTACAGACATAGACAAGAGTGCCCTGCCCTTGAGCACAATCGGCTGTAGGTTTTTTTTTATATACAAAGTTAGCTACAGTAAGAGGCCCTCAAGCTTTTTGATCAACCATTGCGCATTTACCCAGGGCTGGCCTTTAGGCAAGGCGGCCACCTTGGGCACAGCGGTTAGGGGGCCCCCCGCAGCTGTTAAAACAAAAGAAAAATGTGACTTTTTGGGCGTCATTTTTAGGAGGCAGGCAGGGGAGGCCGCACACAGGTGACGGCATCTGAATGATTGGAGGATATAAACTTTTATTCAATCATTCAGTAGCTGCACGGTGGCGACCGTTGCTGAGAGGGTCAGGGGAGGAGGCGGAGCACCAGAGGGTGGAGCCAGACAGCAGACTCGGTCGCACTTGAGACATCAGCCAACTTGTAGCAGTGTGCACAGTCAGTCACGGAGGGAGAGACTGAGTGTGCCTTGGCCCTTTACTACTATATACAGTACAACTCCGAAAATCCGGACTGCTTGGTGATTTTGCTGGTCCGTATTTTCGGATTTTCCGGATTCTCGGACATTGCTGATAAAATACCTGTAAATAAGACGTTCTAATGTTTTTTATTATAAATACTGTACAGATCACCTTGTTTATTAAAATAGAGTACTGCACCTGCATATGAACATTCCTTTCCGTTACAGGTATTTGGCACATGCTGAACTGCTTGTTCACAGAGCACTAGCATCTGCTGCGCCTGGTGAACCGCTTGTGGATGGAGCTTCTGCTGTGCCCAGTGATTTCAGAGTGTTTATCCTCTGCTTCTGTTTAGAACCCTTATCCACTTTAGGAAACATTGTTACAGTACACTACTATAACGGTACCTGTGCAGTGTAAAGATGGTAAATACCTGCACAGGTACCGGTCATGTATGGCAAACTGTAGTGCGCAGTTGTGGAGCTCAGATTTCTCACTGCCTTCGTGTGCTGTCACTTGTTGCAGCTCTGAATGGCAATTTGCACATGCGCAGTGACAAACCAACACCCGGAAGTTGTAATCACTCCAGAGTCCGGATTCTCAGGTTGTCCGGATTTCTGGGGTCCGGATTTTTGGAGTTGTACTGTACAAGTAAGTTGTCTGTCAGTAAGTGGTGGTGTCTGGGACTGACACTTGACTATGACTTCTTGTGACTTGTGTTGTTGTGGATCAGTGGGGTCCCTGTGTGGGAGCCTGGGAGACGGAGTGACAGTGTTCAGACTGTGAGCCTAGAGGACTGGGACTCTGGGGAGTGGAACCGAGGAGCAGTCAGCAGAGCCTGGATGAATCAGAACAGTCAGTCAGAGCAAAGGCAGGGCTCAGAGGCCTGTAGAGTCAGACGAGCGTTGAGGGGTCGCTTATTCTCTGCACTGGATACTCGGATACGCCCAGTTTTACTGGTCAGGGGGACTTAAATCATCATTTCTAATGTTTTTTTCTTTTTGTGCAAAGTCCCATTATGTATTTGTCAGTAAATCTGTGTTTTGTATTGACATGAGCAGTGATCTAGTGACTTAACCCTTAATGGTGCACACAGGTCCCCCTCTAATCACAAATTAACACAATGCTATAAATTCACTTTATACAGATATATAAATATATTAACAGCATAAGTGCTGTACAGGACCATTTAGTGTAGAGGGACATTTAATAAAGCTGCACTCCTGTGAAGGAGCATTCCCCCTGGTGCCATCTATTTAAAAACCCAAGAAACCAATGATTTGACTATCAATGATAGTGCAATACTTTCAATTTGAATATTCAAAGGCTTCACAAAGACTGATCTTATGGGGAAACAAAGGCCATAAACTTGTAAGTGAGGGTGTCGGCTAATATCGGGTCATGTGAGCAGTGCCCCCCCAAGCTCAGCTCTTTATTAAATCACCATTTTGTGCCCCTTTACCCAAATCTGCCTCCGCACTTCCTAATAAGCCCAGGATCTCTGCTCCCAAAGCCACTGGGGACCCAGAAAAGCTGAATTCTGTTAGATTTGGGGAGTTTTGGGGGTGCCTGGGGCTTGTGTTAGTGACTTTTTGGGGAGATTTGGCTAGATGCTGTGCTGCCTTTTACATACACTTCTATATACACAACATCAAGCAGAGGCGTGAATGGGAAGAATTAGCATTGAGAGCTCTCGTGTTATATGAGAGGGGACCTTGGGATCTGTATATATTGGGAGAACTAAATAAATGTTGTGAGCATCACACTGGAGAGAGTATTGTAAAATGTGCATTAAATAGTGACATAGCAGTGCTAAATGTGGTGAGCATCACACTGGAGAGTATTGTGCAGCAGATGGTGACATAGCAGTGCTAAATACATGTGTGTTGGGAGGGGGGGCTGTGTTTGGGTTATCTGTGTGGATGTATGTGTATATAAGTGTCTGTGTGATACAGTGCATTGCCCCATTTCTTTTGTAATTTTTTTTTTTTTGTTCTGGGTAGAGGCCCGCACTGTAATTCTGCCTAGGGACCTGCACTTGCTGAGGCGGTCCTAGCATCTCTGATCTTGTTATCATAAGAAAACACATAAAAATAAGGCCCAGTTCAACTCAACTGTTCCTAATTGTCAGCATAATTCTTCATTATATACATAAACCGTTGTTCAAATAGTACAAATGGTACATTGCAATATATACAATGTTATAGTGCTCCACTTTAGTGGATTTATATTTTCTTTTACAAGATACGATAAGTCCACGGATTTCATCCTTGTGGGATATCGCCTCCTGGTCAACAGGAGGAGGGAAAGAGCACCACAGCAGAGCTGTATATATATAGCTCCTCCCTTCCCTCCCACCCTAGTCATTCTTTGCCTGTGTTAGTGATAGGAAGAGGCAAAGTGAGGTGTTAGTTATAGATTCTTCAATCAAGAGTTTATTTTTAGAGTAGTGCCAGTGAGTGCTACTTTGTTCTGGGGTGTAGCCTAGACCAGATCAGTCTCTACAGTAGGGCCATTGGTGGCTTTAAAGCAATAGAAACTGGTGGGACATAATTCTCACTGCGCCTCCTATACATGTTGCTGCCCTAATCCAGATAGCCTAAGGACTTTTAACTCAGGCTTATCTTATTCCACAGGGCTATGGGAGGGAGAGGACCTCTGAAAACCTGCTGGACTGCCATGCTGTCGCACAGCATTCAAGGTAAGTGCTAACTTTTTTTACTCTGTCCTGAATCCTCTGTGCTTCAGACCCAGAGAAAGTATAGCACTTTAATGGGAGACAGATCTCCTATTTACAGTTATGGGAGGATTTTCTTACAGCTTGTTTGCAGAGGCACTGGGGCTTAGAGTGGCTTGAGGTTTTTTTAATCAGAGTGGATACCTTTGGATAATGCCCTTTAGCAGTGAGGGCTAAACCGTTTAGGATGTTAATTTTGTATTTGTATCAACTGGCTCACTTCAGTTGTATATGCCGTTTGTTAGCCCTCAGGTTCAGTGTATCATCTCCCGGCAGTCTATCTTTAATATAGTAATGGCGACCGGGAGAGCAGGTATATTATGCCCACAAACCTTAGCTGGTTGATGGTCATCTAGTTCTGATTCCCATCACGCAACATATGTTGGCTGGTTTCTGGCCTGGTGTAAAATGAGTAACTTGTAAGAGAGGGTACCCATATGAGGGAGGCATATAGCACATCGATTCAAATGGCATTAGTGTTCTGGAAAGGTTTGTCTGGATGTGTCAAAAGGTAATGGGAAAGTTGGTGATGTAGAAGCCAGCTGTTAGGGGGGACCTAAGATAGTTGAGACTTCTTGTTTAGTTTTGAGTTTACCATTTTGTAGTAAGACATAAGGTTTGGATTGGTGTATTTGTTTGCTCTGAGCGATTGGTTTGAGCTGTAGAGGGGATTTGGGATTATTTAGGAGAGGTATCAAGGGAGATTGTAAAGTAGAAATTGATTTGTGACTTTAGGATCTTGTCCCAAATTGTAAATGTTTCCTGGACTGAGGAGCCTAGGGGATTTTGCACGTTCACGTACTTCTAATGCCCAACATTGTCCTAGTTCACCTTTACAGAACACTGACTCTAAGGTCAACCATTCCTAAAGGAAGTTTTTGGCGAATTCAGAGGTTCCAGAGGCTAAATTGCCTGAACCTTTAATTTCTAAATTGGATAGTTTGAGGACAGGGTGTTACCTTATCCTTCCCTGCTCCTGTTAGATGGGAACATTGTTAAAGGGGGGGGTATCCAATCTTGTCCCATTCATTCTTAAATTGTCCCCGGTCCTGGACTCTATGGCGTTGAGGTTCAGTTATCTTCACCCTTGCTAAACTTACTACTATCCCGCTTGAGGATAGTTCTTTGTTTGAAGAGCCCATGGATAAAAGATGGAAACTCTGTTAAGGATGTTTCAACATACAGGATATTTGTTTCAACCGGCGGCGGCTGTTGCCACGGTTACTGGAGAAACTACCTTCTGGTGTTCCTCCTTATAGGATTTGATCGGGGTGGAGGATCCCCTCGACGTTACTCAGAAAGAGTTACGGCCTTGAGGTTTGTTGATTTATCTGTGCTGCTATTAGGCAGTTTATTCGCTTTAATGCTTTAGCTTTTTCTGTTCAAGCCTGTTGGGCTCTGGCTGAAGTCATGGTCTGCGTATATGACTTCTAAGTCTAGACTTCTTCCTCCCTTTAAGGGAATGATTTTGTCTGGACCTGGACTCTATTATCTCCACAGTCACAGGGGGCAAGAGTATATGACCTAATCTCGGGTGATTTTGTTCTGGTAAAGCCCATGTCAGCAGTCCTCCGCTAAGCCAGAGCAAACCAAGAGCTCTTGGAAGCTGGCTCAGTCCTGGAATAAAGCAGAGCAAGAAGCCTGACGAGTTTACGTCAGCATGTATGGGCGGTCCCTGGTCCTCTTCTGGTTCGTGTAGGGGGCAGTATGTCTCTTGGTTCAGGGACGTGCAGGATCCATGGGTCCTGGAGGTCAAAAGCTCAGGGTTACAAGATGGGTTTTAAGTCTCAGCCACCCAAGGGCAGATTCCTCCTGTCTTCCTGACAAAGGATGGAAGCCTTTCTGGGGTGTATACGGGATCTGTCCTCTAGGAGTTATTGTCCTGGTGCCTATCGCAGTGAGGTTTGGGATACTATTCAAACTTTTTCGTGGTCCCTAAGGAGGGAACTTTCTGTCAGATTCTGGACCTAAGGTGCTTAAGCAGGTTTTTAAATGTCCCCTCGTTTAAGATGGAGACGAGGTCCATTCTTCCCCTCGTTTAAGAGGGGTAGTTCATGACCATGATAGATCTGAAGGATGCTCCCTTTGTGTACCAATCCTCATGGACCACTTACAGTTCCCAAGGTTTGCATTCCTGGACCAGCACTTCCAGTTTATTGCCTTTCCGTTTGGTCTAGCTAAAAATTTTTTTCGAAGAATGGACCATTCAGAATATCCCCAGTCTTCTTCGATCCCATGGATGGCAGAAAATCTAGAGTTCTCTTGTATCAAGTACCAGGGTAGAATTCTCGGGTACTATAATAGTCTCCATAGACATGAGAATATTTCAGACCAGACCAGAGACGTTGCAAGCTAGCTTCAAAATGTCTTGCCCTCCAGATCTCCTTAAAGGGCCATTATACACTTTTTCTTTGCATAAAGGTTTTGTAGATCTATTTATAAAGCCCATAAATTTTTTTATTTTGTTTTTAAATGTATAATTTTACTTATTTTTAATTAACTGTTCAGATTTTCAGACTCCTAACCAAGCCCCAAAGTTTTATTTGAATACAGTCAGCTACCTTCTCCAGCTTGTTCCCGTTTGTGTAAATGGTCTTTTCATATGCAAGAGGGGGAGGGGGTGTCATATCACACTTGCAGTGGAATTTCCAGCTACCTTTTCAACAGAGCTTCTATGTAAGTTTTTAAATAGTTTTATACTGGATTGTTATATCAGTATCTGCGCATCTCTAATTGTGACTAAGGGGGGAAGTCTTATTTTACACTTGCAGTGGGCTTTTCAATTACCTTTTCAACAGAGCTAAACTGAAAGCGAAGTAAGTTTTTAAACCATTTTATACTGGATTTTTATATCCGTATCTGCGCATCTTTAATTGTGACTACAGTTGCGAGTCTGTCAGGAGTCTGTCAGGATGGGGAGCCTTTTGGGGTGCCAGGAAGAAACAGGGCATCTGGTCTCGGGAGGTAAAGCTCCTTCCTGTTCTCATTTTGGATCTTCAGGCAATATACAATGCTCTGAAGGCTTCGCCTCTGGGATGAACCCAGCAATCGGGCAATATATCCTTGGTGGCTTACAACTATCGGGGGGGGGGCGGGGGGGGGACAAGAAGCTCCCTAGTTTTGAGGGACGGATCTCAGATTCTGTTAGCGATCCACATTCCGGGTGTGGACAACTGGGAAGCAGATTCCTCGGCAGACAAACCTTTCATCCGGGAGAATGGTCTCTCAATCCAGTGTGTTTGCAGAGATTTGCAAGAGTAAGATCTTCTATCTTAGTAGCTTGGTATTGCGACGTTATGAGTCGAGGTACAGGGATCCTCAGGCAGAGCTAACGGATGCATTAGAAGTGCCTTGGAGGTTCAATCGAATTTATCTTTTCAGACTGTTACCACTACTTCCTAGTGTAGTGGCTCGAGTCAAGCAGGCATCAGTGATACTGACTGCTCAGTCTTGGCTGCAAAGGATATGGTTCGTGGGAATCTAATCTCCTCTGTGGTTACCTTGTCGCAGGGATCTGCTGACCAAGGTCTTTGTTCATTAATGTCTAGATTGTCTGTCTGAGGCTGACTGTAAAGATTGAATGCTTGCTTAGTCCTAGCCAAAAGGGTTTTCTGAGTTATTTTGTACTCATTCAAGCTCATAAACTGGTTGCTCGTCGCATCTATCATAAGGTGCAGAGGACCTACTTATTTTCTCCTGGATGCACTGGAGAATGGCTTTTCTGCAAGTCCCCTGAAAGTTTTCGGCCCCATCTGTTACTACACAAGAGGTTTGCAGTGCTTCCAGATGTGCAGCCATTTGTTAGATCTAAACACAGGTCTTATCCCAGCAGAGCCCTAAGGCTCCTTGGAGTTTAAATAAAGAGAAACGTTCAACCTGGGAACCAACAATAACATAATAGCTTGTTCAATGGCTAGTTACCACCCAAGAAGCAGCCTCTTTTTGCTCAATATGTGTATTTCACAGAGAAGAACATTCCTGAAGCATATCAGTCTGATCCTGACTTCACAGTATAGTCCAGCCCCAAAATACTAGGCAATCCCTCTCTGAACGAGAGAAACTACAAAACCCCAGATGTACTTTTCGGCCTATTGTGGGCCTCGTTAGTGAGGTGCATCCATATCCCTCTAGGCACACTGAGCAGTGGGTCCGTCTGGATTCCCGCATCACACTTAGGGACACTAACCCAAGTGTCATAATTTGCATAAATAAAGAGAAGCGCTCAACCTGTTTCTCTCGTTCAGAGAGGGATTGCCTGGTATTTCAGTACTGGACTGATATGCTACAGGAAAGTTCTTCTCTGTGAAAGGCTCCTTCTGGGGTGGTGACTGGCCATGGAACAAGCTATTATGCTATTCGTTACTCGGTTGAGCACTTCTCTTTATTTGTCCTCAGTTTACCTTAAGGCTTTGCAACAGGCTCCGTTGGAGCCTATGCATGTAGTAGACATTAAATTGTCTTGGAAGGTTCCTTTTCTACTTACTATTGCTTCTGCGCGCAGAGTATTTGTGATTGCTGCCTTGCAATGTGTCCCTCCTTATCTGGCTTTACATGCCAATAAGGCTGTTCTATGAACCAAGTTAGGGTTTCTTCCTAAGATTGTCAATTCGCAACATCAATCAAGAGATTGTGGTTCCTTATGTCCTAATCCTTTTTCATTGAAGGAATGTTTGTTTCTGGATGTGGTTTGTGCCTTGAAGTTCTATCTTTGAGCCACGAAGGAATTTAGACAAACCTCTTTGTTGTTTTCTGGGTAGGGTAGGGGTCAGAGGGCCTCTTCAACTTATCTTTTTTTTTTCTGAGGAGTGTCATCCGTTTAGCATAGAAACGGCGGGACATAAGCCTCCTCTGAAGATTACGGCTCATTCTATGAGCAGTGGTTTCCTCTTGGGCCTTCAAAAATAAGGCCTGGATCACATTTGTAAGGCAGCTATCTGGTTCTCCTTACATACTTTTTCCCAAATTTTACAAGTTTGATGTTTTTGCTTCTGTTGAAGCAGCCTTCGAGAGAAGTTTTGAGACACTGGTGCCCTCAGATTAGGGTCTGCCTCCCACCCTTTAGCATTCTCTGTACGCTAAAGCTTGGGTAGGTTTCCCACAAGTAAGGAATGTAGCTGTGGATTTCCCATATTAAGATGGAAAACATTAAATTATGCTTATCTGATTTCATTTCTATCTGTATGGGAAGAGTCCACAGCTCCTGCCCGTGTTCACTGATGGACGGCCTTAAATTTGATATTTGTTCTTCTGGCACCTTTCACCCTGATATTTCTCCTACTGTTCCTTGTTCCCTCGACAGAATGACTGGGGTTATGGGGGGGAGGTATTTAAGCCTTTGGCTGGGGAGTCTTTGCTGCCTCCTGGTGGCCAGGTTCAGTATTTCCCACAAGTAAGGAATGCAGCTGTGGACTCTTTCCATGGAAATTAAATTCAGGTAAGCATAATTTTTTTTTTTTTGGTGCAATGTGTTATCCGATCTTATTGTAGAGGAGATCCAAGATAGGATCAAAGCTCTTAAGTTGGCCAATACTTTTATCTGATGCCAATATGCAGATAATTAGTCTGGGAGCTAAGATGTCTAGCTTCACTGTTCTAGCTTGCAGGGCTCTGGTTTAAAATCTTGGTCGGCTGATGTCTAAGGCCAAGCTTTTGGCTTTCCCTTACAAGGGAGACTTTTTTTTTTTTTTTTTTTTTGACCTGGTCTAGCAGATAATTTCAGATATTACAGGTGGAAAGATCTTTCCTACCTCCAGGACAAGAACTGACCTAGAACTGCCCCCGATTCCTGTAGGGGGCAGGCTTTCTTTTCCATCAAGCCTGGATACGTGATGTCCCAGAACCTTGGGCGGTGGACATAGTATCTCAGGGTTACAGAATGGGATTAAAGTCTTGCCCTTCAAGGGGCAGATTTCTCCTGTCAAGACTATCCTCAAACCAGATAAAGAAGGAAACCTTCTTAAACTGTAAAAGAGCTATACTCTCTGGGAGTTATTGTTCCTTTTCCTCTAGCAGAACAGGGTCTAGGATTCTACTCACAATCATTTGTAGTTCCCAAAAAGGAGGGAACTTTTCAGCTCATTTTTAGACCAAGTGTGTAAACAAATTCCTCAGGGTTCGGTCCTTTAAGATGGAAACTATTCGTTCTATTCTTCCTTTAGCCCCTTAATGACCACAATGTACCCTGTATGTCACTGGTCATTAAGGTTTTTTTTCAGGACATAATAGCACAAGTCTAGAAAGAACACGCTATTAATGCACTCCCTCCAGCAGGCTTTGTGGAATAGAGCAGTCTCAACACTGGTGGCAAGACCACACTATAAAACAATCAAGTCCGAAAAAAGGCCAGTGACATACAGGGTACGTCGCTGGTCCTTAAGGGGTTAATACAGGAAGGTCAGTTTATGACAACCATAGACCTAAAGGATGCATACCTTCACATTCTTATACACGGAACACCGTCAGTATCTGAGGTTTGTCTTTCTGGACAACACTTCCAATTTGTTGCACTTCTATTTGGTATGGCCTTGGGTCCCAGAATATTCAAAGGTTCTGGGGGAGCTATTGGCTGTGATCAGATCCCAGGGTATTGCTGTAGCGTCTTATCTAGAGGACATCTAGGTTCAGGAGTCATCTCATACAGAGATGCTGTTGTCTTTTCTACGTTCCCATGGGTGAAAGGTGAATTTGGGGGAAAAAGTTTGTTCATCTACTAAAGTGGGTTTCCTAGGTACTATAATAGATACCCTGTCTATGAAGATTTTTCTGACAGATGTCAGAAAAGACAAGATTCTTGCCTTTCTCTCCAGTTTGTCTTAAGCTCATCTGTGGCCCAATGCATGGAGGTGATTGGACTGATGGTGGCATTTCTCCCCCCTTGCTTTAGTTTTTTTTTTTCCCCTGCCACTCTTGCTTGGCTATAACTAAGGCTAGTTTGAAATCTTTGCCTTCTAGTGGCCAGGAGGAATAATTCCCAGGAGTAATGGATTGTGGGCTCTTGCCACTATGAAAGAAAGGTAAGCATACATTTCTTGCTTTTTAAAAAAAATGCTTTCTAGGCCAATGTTTATCTTCAGTCCCTAGTGCAGACATATTTTATTATCTGAACATATGCACAGGTGAAATCGGTTGACTGGTGAGGGCAGGTTAGCAGTCATGGCTACTGATCTGAATTCACATGTGCTAGTTCATAAATAATAAATCTGGCCCATTGCTTTGTAGCATAAATGGGGGAACAATTTATCATGAACATAGAGCACCTTTATATTTCAGTACTGTTCAATGCAGTGCTCGGAAGGGTTAGCGCCAAAATGGTGGCAAGTGGTGCACAAATATTTTCCAAATTCTCAATCTGGCTGTTAAATGACAGAACATATTTCTGTGGCAGACAAATCTGATTTTTACAAAGCCCAATTCTAGACAATACAGTTGCACAGATGTGAAAGTGCAAGCTGAGTATGGGATGTCCATGTTTTTCATGTACTGTATCTGCTAGTACAATTGAGCGTAACTTTTGTGTGTTCTGAGTTGTGATCCAAATGTCTATTTCTTTTGTCTTCAGAAACCTGAAGGAACAACTGGAGGAAGTAGTCGGGGACGAGCTTCAAAAAAACAGGTAAGGTTTTTAGAACAGAACCAATTTGTCTCTTGCAAACATGTTAAATTTTTTTTATATTTTTCTAAAATTTGCACCCAGACTTGTATGGGATTAACTGCTTTGACACATACCTCAATGTAATGTGAAGCTTTCTTAGACCATCTTGTGAAAATCTAGTTTCCTTAGGACCCACTAAGCTAGGATAATCACGTGTGCTTAAAGTCAGTCCTACAAGGAGGCCAAACACCCATCACAATGGCTTTAAACCATCCCACTTTCACATGATTCCTTAGCCAATTTTTGGCCTCGAGGAAGGAGTAATGGTTAAACTTGAAGTGCTGATCTACACCAATTAAAAGGGGAAGAAAAGCAGAAGGGCAAGACCCATTATCCCCCTCAGAGCTGGGCATAGGACAGTTACAGGAGGTACAACTGGCTGTGTAGATCCCCTTCTGGTAGTTTCTTTAGCCTGCCTTGAGTGTTGCTGGGATTTATCCTACAGCTTCCTCTGTCCTTGTCTGTATGCCTACTCCAGATCCTGTTAGTACATACTTCTACTGGAAGCTGGTCTATTGCAGCTTGTTAAAAGTGCTGACAAGTAGGTACTTGCATAGCCCACTGGCTACTAGTATGAACAAACATGATTCATAGTTTTGGGACCTAGTTGCATACAACAGAACACCATAGTTTTTTGGGTTTTTTTTGTAGTTTTGGGCACTTTAACACATTTACAGTAAAACTGAAGTACTATACGGTGTAGGTTTTAGCACATAACCGCTCTGGTTCATTCTAAGCAGGCTCTCCTATCAGGAATATTTCTGAAGCTGGAAAGCTCCTTTTCAGAAGTTTCTGAACTTCCTTCTGTGCAGACCTCGGGTTAACTTTTTCCCACCAATCTGCTCTATCTCCTTTCCCTCACAAATGGCCATTTTTAATTACACTAATTTCTCCTTAGTGGTGTAAGCACCCTTAAAGGGACAGTATACTATAAAATTGTTTTCTGTCTAACACGGTGAGTCCATGGATCGTCTTAATTACTGTTGGGTATATCATGTCTGACCAGCAGGAAGAGGCAAAGCTGTTAAATACCACTACCCCTACCCACAATCCCCAGTCATTCTCTTTGCTTGTATCAGTTGCAAGGAGGGGTAAAAATAGTTGTCTGATAATTAAATCAAGAGTTTATTTTTTAAGCAGTGAGCAAGTTTGCGCTGGTTTTTTTTGGGTTTTAGCCGTAGTCATGTCAGTCTCTTCAGTAGAGCAATTGGTGGCTTTTAAGCATTTGGGAACTTGTGGGGTATAATCCCCACTGGGCCTCCCAAGTAATTTCATGCCCTTGGTTGAAAGTTTGAGTAAGTTTACTCAGCCTTTTCTTTTTTCCACAGGTCCATGTGAGGTAGGAAGTCCCACATACCAAGTGATCTGTCCTGCTGCAGGACAGATTTTTGAGTTAAGTGCCTATTCCTTTCCCTGTTTTGATATGGGAGAATTTGGCACTTTGACAGTTAAAGGGACATTAAACTCATACACTTTCTTTCATGATTCAGATAGAGGATGCAATTTTAAACATTCCAATTTACTTCTATTTAATTTGCTTCATTCTTTAGATATCCTTTGCTGAAGAAATAGCAATGCACATGGGTGAGCCAATCACACAAGACATCTCTGCATCAGCCAATCGGCAGCTACCAAGCCTATCTAGATATGCTTTTCAGCAAAGGTTATCAAGAGAATTAAGCAAATTAGATAATAGAAATTAGAAAGAGCATGCAATTTTAAACGTTCCAAACCATGAAAGAAAAAATATGGGTTTTATGTCCCTTTAATTCTGTCTAAATATACAATCCGCCTTCTAGGTTAACTGTTTATTGTATGGCAGTTTTGCAGGCACTGGGGATGTTTGGCTGTTTATTAGGTTTTCACTTTTGGTGTACAGTTTGTATTAATGGCTACCGGGAGGTTTGTTAGGCCATGCCCACAATGGGCAGGCTTAGCTGAGATAGGAAGGACGTTTTTGGCACCATTTTAGCAGTTTCCTGTTCCTGGATGTGCAGCTATGTTGCATAGCTCCTCAGAAGTGGTTCTGCGTTTTTTCTCTGGTGCGGCTGTATGGGGGTCCGGATCATTTTCTGACTTTGGTTCTGGCAGCAAGGAGGTCGGGTTTAGGTCATCATGTCTTGTTCTCACTCCCTGTTCATTCCGTGTACTCTGGCTTGGGTATTGGTTCCCACTAGTAATTGGCATGACATTGTGGACTCTCCATAGGAAATAAAACAAAATGTATGCTTACTTGATTAATTTCTTTCCGGACATGGAGAGTTCATGACCCCGCCCTCTTTTGCATTATACTTTGGTGGTTTATTTTTTTTACATTTATTTTTATTCAATATCCAACATTTTAACATATTAAATCATAACACATACAGTATTCCATTGCGCCTCACAGGGCATTGTGTATAGCATGTCAAAGTACCAAAGAAATTATCCACAAACAAAAAAGTTCCAATTTATCCTTGGCACTTTACGAATTTCAAAGCATTCTTAAACTATCTATTCTATAAGACATATTATCACGATAACTAATTTTGTTACAGAACAATAATTAAGAACAAATGAAAAAACAAAACGACATGAGCCTACAACCCATAAAGAATAACTGTTTTTTAGTAAACTTCAGGCACCTTTTTCACCCTTGTTTCTTTTTCCATTTTACTTCGGCTGAATGACTGGGTATTATGGGTAAGAAAAGAAGAAAACACAGGAGTGGCGCTTGCCAATCCTCTGGGATCCGCATTCAGTGTGTTCTGAGCAGCTTCGCTTCAGCATGGGTGACGTATACTCCGTGCTCCTGAACAGCTGATGTGTATAATCCGGAAGTAGGGAGCCCAGCCGATGCGCCTCCGTCCAGGGCGCAGCAGAAATCAATCCAAACGTGAAATCGGCTACAGGGCTACAAACCTACTGCTCCTTGATAGTAGTCATAAAAAAGGGGTCAGAGCGGTTAAATAAAACGTATAATTTATTGTGTGTCACTAAAAAAAAGTGAGCCTAAGCTCTAGACACGGACAGTAGCAGTGAACAAGTGTGGTAGAGCCACACAACATGTCTGCTGTTGCTGCACTGTTACCCCTTTTTGTCCGTGTCTAGAGCTTAGGCTCACTTGTTTTTAGTGACACACAATAAAGTATACGTTTTATTTAACCGCTCTGACCCCTTTTTTATGACTACTATCAAGGAGCAGTAGGTTTGTAGCCCTGTAGCCGATTTCACGTTTGGATTATTATGGGTAAGGGAAGTTACATTTAACAGCTTTGCTGGGGTGCTCTTTGCCGCCTCCTGCTGGCCAGGAGTTAAATATCCCACTAGTAACTGGAATGACGTTGACTTTCTGTCCGGAAAGAAATGTATCAGTTGAGCATAAATTTTTGTTTTTCATGCCTAGGGATCATACAAATTCCTTAGATTTGCTTTTCTATACAGGCATTACCAATGTGTGCTGCACTCATTTGGTCTAACAGCAGCACCAAGAATCTTCTTAGATTCTGAGCCCTTGTCTGTATGTTCCTAAGCTACCTTGATCCCTCAATACAGTTCAGTACCATGGTTTGAAAACTTTTTTCTCCCTAAAAGCTCTCTACCACATGAGTTGACTTTCTGGGCTTAATCATACTTTTGAGCATCTGAGAGTCTCATTGTTGTACTTAAATTGTGGCATCTCTGCTCTTCAAACTAATTTCTACACTGCTTAAATGCATGAAAGTAGTTGATCTCATGGTAGCAGCTTCAGGTGTTGTACCTTTTGCCAGATTCCACTTATGTTCTTTGCAGCTTCAATAGTGGAATGGAGATTACAACAATCTGAGAAGAGCTCTTTAGACATGACATCTAGCTTGTTGGCAGAATCACCATTGATTGAGCAAGTCTGCTTCTCATTCATCAGTACCTTCACTCCAGCAAAAGGTCCTTAAATTAAAGACAATTCAACCAGATTGTAAATAGTTGGGGAAGGCCAGACAGACCTCATGAGCTCTCACTTGTGTGCACAATACTGGCATAGCTTGTAATTCAAGTGCTCTGGTCCTCAGCAGCAGCCTGTTATGAGTCTTGATAGATGAGTGAACACTCATAACATTCTCCATTCACCTGTGTTTAAAGTCACACGTCAATGGGGAAGCTTGGTTCCTCCTGGTCGAAGGCCAAAAAGCCTGCCACTCCAAATCTGCCTGGTTTAGGGGTCACACGTTTCTGCAAAGTTCTGAGGGGGCAGATTAAAATATTATGCTGCACCCCTGGGAAATAAGCTCAGTCTCGCCCTCAAGGATTACTGTCTCATGGTTCTAAAGATCACTAGCGCTAGAAGCTATGGACATGATTACTTCACTCGCTTAAGAACAGTGTTTCCTAAACGAGTCCTCAGGACACTTAAGATATAATGAATATCTAGCCTGTTATAAAGAGCACAGGTGAAAATCAGCTGATGGGTGAGCTGATTATATAATGAATATCTGGCCTGTTAAGGGACAGTCTAGTCAAAAACAAACTTTCATAATTCAGATACTTTTATAAATTTTGCTTTGTTCTCTTGATATTGGTTGAAAGCTAAACATAGGTAGGCTCTTAGCCCTTAAAGGCCACCTCTCATCCGAATGCTTTTTAAAAATTTTCAGTGTTGGTTCATGTGTGCCATATAGATAACATTGTGCTCATGCCGTGGAGTCAGCACTGATTGGCTAAAATCCAAGTCGTTCAGAACTGAAAATAAGGGGGCAGTCTGCAGAGGCTTAGATAAAATATAATCAGAGGTAAAAAGTGTATTAATATAACTTGGTTTTGCAAAACTCTGGAATTGGTTAATAAAGGGGATTTTTTTATGCAATAAAAATTCTGGTGTAGGCTCTAACTTTAAGGGACCTTTGGACTGGGTTTGGGAAACACTGCTTTAGAAGAACAGAATCAAGGTTTTTATTCCAAACTTTTCATATCTCCAAATAAAGGGACTTTCAGGCCTGTTTTCAGTCTCAAAACAGGCATTTGTTTCTGGTGCTTCCCTTTTTGTCTGGCAACAGCACTCAGTGTAGTCCTTGGTCAGGATGGCTTATCAAAACCAGGTTAAGGTTCCATGAAGTAGCTAGTCTTTAGTTCTTCAGGCTCAACTTTTTGATCCTATGCATGTTGATATTCAAATGTTATCTTGGAAGGTTTTTCCCTTTATTTCCTCGGCCAGGAGTTTCTAAACTTTCTGTCCTATCCTGTGCTTTCTGGGTTTTTTGTTTTTTAATCCGGAGAAGACTGCATGGAGAACACTTTCCTTTCTAAAGCAGTATCTTTGGATAAGCTAAATCATATTTTGACAAGTTTGCCTAGTCTGAAGCTGCTTTTGGCAGCAAATATCTGCAGGCCACTGACTGTTTAGTACCCTATTTCATGGTGGACATGGGAACTTCACTGCTTAGATATGGGACCCCACAAGTGGTGGCATGTAGGCTCACCATCTTATGATAGAATTTGATTACCTGATTTTTTTTGATTTTTTTTTTTCATAATGGTAAAAGTCCAGTTGACAGCAGTACTGGTTTGCACTTCACATACCCTGTTCTTTCCTGGCCATGTGTGGCTGAGGGATTATGGGAAAGTGGGAGGCATTTAAAGCTTCTTCTTTTTTTTGCCACCTCCTAGTGTAAGATTATTCCTGCATGTGATGGCCGTGGACTAACAGTTTTTGCTTAACTGATAAATTAATATTTCATGACATTTATAAATTTGTAGATGCATAATACCAATTTTTTTTATTTCCCTAGGAAGAGGAGGAAGAGGAAGAAGCAGGTTCTCAAGATTCTTCAGAAGAACAGTGACCACTGCACCCCTGTGCCTCTACACATTTTGTGACTAGTCTCAATACTTCCTTCAATTAGCTTCTTTTTGGAGGGAGCAGAGGCCAGAGCAATGGTAGCTGCTGTTTTAGTGGGGGGAGGGGCTCAGTTAAATAGTTATAGTGAAATGGCTGGTTATAATTGCAGTTCATCCTGACTGCCTATTGGTCACTGGTAAAACAAATCAACCCACTATATCCTTTGACAAAAGTTAAATGATTTTTCAAGTCCTGGTGTACTGTTTACTTGGACCAGAATTGTCTTAGAACAAATTGGTTTGCGCAACAATTTTTGTTTTTGTGTATTCACTTATTTCTATTTACAATAAACAGTTTTCTTGTAGTCATGTAATTATTGTATAGTACTTTTCTGAACTGAAATTTCTTCAAAATGGAATAAAGAACAAAAGTGAGTCCTGAAATAATGCATCTCTTTACAGTTGCCTCCATACAAGTTAATAGCTACATGTTACAACAATTTTTTAATAGAAGTCTAAGTAGATATTCCAGTTTTTTAATAGAAGTCTAAGTAGATATTCCAGTTTCTGAAGTATGATCTGTAAAATCACTAAGATTATGCATAACTGTGTAGGAATTGTGGAAGTTGGTTAAAGTAAGATAAAGGGCATCCTTTAACAGCTATTTGATTCATGATAGACCCATCGTACTTCAGTAGTCCAAACTTTAATAGGGCATTACTGTTGCAGAGCAAAAGCAGTTAACCAATTAACTTTGGATGTGCTCTGTCTTTAACACTATAAAATGGAGAACTAAAGCATAATCCAATCACCCTTGGGGCACATACCTGAATTTGTTAAATAGCTACCATGCAAAAATCTAGATTATAAAATATTGTAGTAAAACTATAGCTTTTTCTATTAGAAATGTTCCAAATCAGACACATCATTTTGTGGTTTGTTTCCTGGCTTCTAACTGTCTCCATGACATCAGGACTATTGACTAGTTAGTCTAATCCACTTAGTAACTGTTGCCAACGGTAGATTTTCCAGATTGGAATGATTCATTTAACCTTGATGCAATATGGAGGTTCCAAGTCCAGAATCTCTACAAAACATGGTCATGTCCAAAAGGGGAGGGAATTTATGGGCCTTAATTGTTCTCTAGTTCTCACATTAACATGCCGTATTCCAAATTAGGCAGGATCCATACAGTCATAACCATTTCTGAATAGAATAATCTATTTTACAATTCCACAAAAAATTTCTTCTTGGCAAATGGACTGTTGACATCAGTTTCCCCAGACATGTTAGAAGCAGATGTCTTTAGGGAGGTGATCTGGTGTTGAGGAAAGCAGTCCAGGTCTTGATTTCTAGTCCTATCTAACTAGACTACTGAAGTCTCTGGAACACTTGCAAAGCCATCCATGTCTGATGTACTGAGCGGTGTTAGTAACAGAGTTCCCATGTCTCCTTCCAGTATACTTATCCTCCCTTCTTGGTCAAACCGTGTTACATTGATTTCCTTCTATTGGAGTCCACGTAAACTTTCTTAACCTATGGGAATTTACTCTACCTGGCTACCAGAAGGAGGCAAAGACGCTCCAAACAAGACTATAAATATGCCTCCCACTTCCTCCATGATACGAGGCAAAGAACTACTGGGGTAGGGGTAGTCAGAAGTACTCTCTAAAGAATTGGCTATCATGGATTAGCTTGTGTAAAATTAGGAATAATATAAACCAATACTCCATAGAGTATTAGAGGATTAGATAACACTGAATGATGCGATGTCTCCCATGCCTTTAGTCTAACCAAAATCCCCTGTCTTAAGTACGCTTACTGTATAAGGTCTTGCCTCTTTCTCTTGTAAGATGTATAGAGTCCACGGATTCATCCTTACTTGTGGGATATTCTCCTCCTCTACAGGAAGTGGCAGAGAGCACCCACAGCAGAGCTGCCTATATAGCTCCCCCCTTAGCTCCACGCCCAGTCATTCTATCTGCCTGCTTAACTGCTAGGAAGGGCAAAGAGGAGTGTGGTGACAAATGTTAGGTTTTTATTTTCTCAAGCAAAAGTTTGTTGTTTTTAAATGGTACCGGTGTGTACTATTTACTCTCTGGCAGAAAAGGGATGAAGATTTCTGCAAGGAGGATGATCTTAGCATTTTGTAACTAAGATCCACTGCTGTTCTCACAAGGGCTGAAACTTCAGTTGGGGGAACAGTTTGCAGGCTAAACTGCATTAAGGTATGTTCAGTCTATTTTTTTTCTAGACTGTCATTTCTAGAAAAGGCTGGCAATATCCCCATGAGGGAAGGGTAAGCTGTATTCAGAGACTTGGCTAGGAATTTCAGCTTGCATGAAGGGCTCATTAGTTACTGGTGACACTGTTTGGTAAAAACGTTTGTTTATTCAGTGAATGATGCAATTAACGTTTTTTTGAAGGGACTAAAGGGGTCATTGTGGCTTGTGTTTGAGTTTTCTAACCCACATGGTTAATTTAGAGACACTCTAGTGTTTGTCTGTTAGGCCTCAAAACATTGAGTGAGGTGGGAGGGGCCTATTTTCACACCTCAGTTGTGCAGTTTCTTTTCCTCTGAGACTTCTAACTGCTTCTCCAGAGGTTCCTGCCGTGTTTGAGGGCTGTTAAAGGTTTTTTCCCCACGAATTGTTCTGAAGGGCAGGTAGGAGCCACAGCAGAGCTGTGGCAAAGTGCTGAAAGTCTTTTTTACCAGTTTTGATGTTTTTTCAATCTGGTTTTGCCATTAAGGGGTTAATTGCATAGCTGTGCAAAGTTACTAAGGCTATATACTACTGTAAATATTTCGTTATGTTTACTGCTTTTTTACACTGTTTTGCAGAATTTGTGCAGCTTTTTTCTCTTAAAGGCACAGTACTGTTTTATTTCTAAGTGTTATTTACTTTGATTACAGTGTTTTCCAAGCTTGCTTGTTACACTACTAGCCTGTTTAACATGTCTGACACCAAGGAAAATCCTTGTTCAATATCTTTGGAAGCCATTGTGGTACCCCCTCTTAGAATGTGTCCCAATTGTACTGATATGTCTATAAACTATAAAGAACATATATTAGCACTTAAAAATAGAGCAATAGATGATTCTCAGTCAGAAGTAAATGAGGGTTTGCCATCTAGCTCTCCCCAAGTGTCACAACAGTAACGCCCGCACAAGTGATGCCAAGTACCTCTAGTGCGTCAAATTCATTTATTTTACAAGACATGGCCACAGTTATGAATACAACCCTCACAGAGGTTTTACCCTGACTGCCTGGTTTACAAGGAAAGCGGGACAGCTCTGGGTTAAGGAAAAATGCTGAGCAGTCTGACGCTTTAGTAGCCGTATCTGATATGCCCTCACAATGCTCTGAGGTAGGGGTGAGGGATTTGTTATCTGAGGGAGAAATTTCTGATTCAGGAAAGACTCTTCCTCAGACAGATTCTGATATGACGGCCTTTAAATTTAAGCTTTACACCTCCGCTTATTGCTCGGAGGTATTAGCGGCTCTAGATCATTGTGACCCTATAGTGGTCCCAGAGAAATTGTGTAAGATGGATAAATACTTAGAGGTTCCTGTTTACACTGTTTTTTTCCAGTCTCTAAGAGGATTGTGAATATTATTGCACTGGGATAGACCAGGTATTCCGTTCGCTCCCCCTCCTACTTTTAAGAAAATGTTTCCCATATCAGACACCATGCGGGATTCATGGCAGACGGTCCCTAAGGTGGAGGGAGCTATTTCTACCCTGGCTAAGCGTACAACTATACCTATTGAGGACAGTTGTGCTTTCAAAGATCCTATGGATAAAAAATTAGAGGGTCTCCTAAAGAAAATATTAGTTCATCAGGGTTTTCTTCTGCAACCTATAGCGTGCATTGTTCCTGTAACTACTGCAGCTGCTTTTTGGTTTGAGGCTCTGGAGGAGGCTCTTCAGGTTGAGACCCCATTAGATGATATTCTGGATAGAATTAGGGCTCTCAAGCTAGCTAATTCTTTCATTACAGATGCCGCTTTTCAACTAGCTAACTTAGCTGCAAAATTCAGGTTTTGTCATTTTAGCGCGTTATGGGTTAAGTCCTGGTCTGCTGATGTGTCATCAAAATCTAAGCTTTTAGCCATCCCTTTCAAAGGTAAGACCCTATTCGGGCCTGAACTGAAAGATCATTTCAGACATCACTGGAGGAAAAGGCCATGCCCTTCCTCAGGATAAGACAAATAAGATGAGAACCAAAAATAATAATTTTCGTTCCTTTCGAAACTTCAAAGGTGGTCCCTCTACCTCTTCCCCTGCTGCAAAACAAGAGGGGAATCTTGCTCAATCCAAGTCAGTCTGGAGACCTAACCAGACTTGGAACAAAAGTAAACAGGCCAAGAAGCCCGCTGCTACCAAGACGGCATGAAGGGGTAGCTCCCGATCCGGGACCGGATCTAGTAGGGGGCAGATTTTCTCTTTGCTCAGGCAAGAGACGTTCAGGACTCCTGGGCTTTAGAAATCGTAACCCAGGGGTATCTTCTAGATTTCAAAGATTCTCCTCAAGGGGGAGATTACATCTTTCTCAATTGTCTGTAAACCAGACAAAGAGGCGTTCTTACACTGTATAGAAGACCTATATACCATGGGAGTGATCTGCCCAGTTCTGAAAACAGGGCAGGGGTTTACTCCAATCTGTTTGTGGTTCCCAGAAAGCAGTGCACCTTCAGACCAATTTTAGATCTCAAGATCCTAAACAAATTCCTTAGTCCCATCCTTCAAGATGGAGACCATTCAGACTATTTTACCAATGATCCAGGAGGGTCAATATGACCACCGTGGACTTAAAGGATGCGTATCTACACATCCCTATCCACAAAGATCACCAGTTCCTGAGGCTTGCCTTTCTGGACAAGCATTCCCAGTTTGTGGCTCTTCCCTTCGGGTTGGCCACAGCTCCCAGAATTTTCACAAAGGTGCTAGGGTCCCTTCTGGCGGTTCTAAGGCCGCGGGGCATAGCAGTGGCGCCTTATCTGGACAATATCTTAATCCAGGCGTCAACTTACCAACTAGCAAAGTCTCACACGGACATCGTGTTGGCTTTTCTAAGATCTCATGGGTGGAAGGTGAAAATAAAGAGTTAACTTATCCCTCACAAGAGTTCCATTCCTGGGAACTCAGTCGGTGGACATGAGAATTTTTGACAGAGGTCAGGAAATCAAAGATTTTAACCACATGCCGAGCTCTTCATTCCATTCCTCTGCAGTCAGTGGCTCAGTGTATGGAGGTAATCTGACTAATGGTAGCGGCAATGGACGTAGTTCAGTTTGCTCTCTTGCATCTCAGACCACTGCAACTATGCATGCTCAAACAGTGGAATGGGGATTATGCAGATTTATCTCTTCAGATAAATCTGGATAAAGATACCAGAGACTCTCTTCTTTGGTGGTTGTCACAGGATCATCTGTCCCAGGGAATGTGTTTCCGCAGGCCAGCGTGGGTCATAGTGACGACTGACGCCAGCCTTTTGGGCTGGGGTGCAGTCTGGAATTCCCTGAAAGCACAGGATTTGTGGACTCAGGAGGAGGCTCTCCTCCCGATAAATATTCTAAAACTGAGCGATATTCAACGTGCTTCAGGCGTGGCCTCAGCTGGCTTCGACCAGATTCATAAGATTCCAGTCGGACAATATCACGACTGTAGCATATATCAATCAGGGGGGAACAGAGTTCTCTAGCGATGATAGAGGTTACCAAAATAATTTGATGGGCAGAGACTCACTCTTGTCGTCTATCAGCAATATATATCCCAGGAGTGGAGAACTGGGAAGCGGATTTTCTAAGTCGTCAGACTTTTCATCCAGGGAGTGGGAACTCCATCCGGAGGTGTTTGCACAATTGATTCAGCAATGGGGCACACCAGAATTGAATCTGATGGCGTCTCGTCAGAACGCCAAACTTCCTTGTTACGGGTCCAGGTCAAGGGATCCTCAGGCAGTACTGATAGATGCTCTAGCAGTACCCTGGTCGTCCAACCTGGCTTATGTGTTTCCACCATTCCCTCCTTCCTCATTTGCTTGCCAGAATCAAACCGGAGAGAGCTTCAGTGATTTTGATAGCACCTGCGTGGCCATGCAGGACTTGGTATGCAGACCTGGTGGACATGTTGTCATCTCTTCCACCATGGATTCTGCCACTGAGACAGGACCTTCTAATTCAAGGTCCGTTCCAGCATCCAAATCTAGTTTCTCTGCGGCTGACTGCCTGGAGATTGAACGCTTGATTTTATCCAAGCGGGAATTCTGAGTCGGTCATAGATACCTTTGATTCAGGCTCGAAAGCCTGTCACTAGGAAAATTTATAAGATATGGCGTAAATATCTTTATTGGTGCGAATCCAAAGGCTACTCATGGAGTAAGATCAGGATTCCTAGGATTTTGACCTTTCTCCAAGAAGGATTGGAGAAGGGGCTATCGGCTAGTTCCTTAAAGGGACAGATACCTGCTTTATCAATTTTATTGCACAAGCGTCTGGCAGATGTTCCAGACATTCAGTCGTTCTGTCAGGCTTTAGTTAGAATCAAGCCTGTGTTCTTCAAGGGGTTCTGTTTGAACCTATGCATTCCATAGATATTAAGCTTCTATCTTGGAAAGTTTTGTTTTTAGTTGCTATCTCTTCGGCTCGAAGAGTTTCTGAACTATCTGCATTGCAATGCAACTCCCCTTATCTTGTTTTCCATGCTGATAAGGTGGTTTTGCGTACCAAACATGGATTCTTTCCTAGTATTGTTACTAATAGGAATATTAATCAGGAAATTGTTGTTCCTTCTCTGTGTCCTAATCCTTCCTCTAAGAAGGAGCGTCTGTTGCACAACTTGGACGTGGTTCGTGCTTTGAAGTTTTACTTGCAAGCGACAAAATATTTCCGTCAAGCATCTTTGTTGTCTATTCTGGAAAACGTAGAGGTCAAAAAGCTAATGCTACCTCTTTCTTTTTGGCTGAAAAGAATCATCCGTTTGGCATACGAGACTGCTGGACAGCAGCCTCCTAAAAGAATTGCAGCTCATTCTACTAGAGCGGTGGCTTCCACATGGGCTTTTAAAAATTATCCTTCTGTTGAACAGATTTGTAAGGCTGCGACTTGGTCTTCGCTTCATACCTTTTACAAATTTGATACTTTTGCTTCTTCTGAGGCTATTTTTAGGAGAAAAGTTCTTTAAGCAGTGCTGCCTTCTGTTTAGCCATCTGTCTTGTCCCTCCAGTTAATCCGTGTCCTGTAGCTTTGGTATTGTATCCCACAAGTAAAGGATGAATCCGTGGACTCGTCGTACCTTATAGAAGAAAAGTAAATTTATGCTTACCTGAAATTAATTTCTTCTATGGTACGACAAGTCCACGGCCCGCCCTGTCATTTTAAGACAGATTATATTTTTTATTTTAAACTTCAGTCACCTCTGCACCTTGTAGTTTCTCCTTTTTCTTCCTATACCTTCGGTCGAATGACTGGGGGGTGGAGCTAAGGGAGGAGCTATATAGACAGCTCTGCTGTGGTGCTCTTTGCCACTTCCTGTTAGCAGGAGGATAATATCCCACAAGTAAAGGATGAATCAGTGGACTCATCAAACCATAGAAGAAATTAATTTATCAGGTAAGCATAAAGTTACTTTTTTCTGCACAACAGAAATAAGTCTTACTTTGTCAATTTAAAGTGACAGTACAAATCAAGAGATTTTTTTTTCTGTGTACCCTTTTATTAAAGGACTTACGACCGTTTGTTTCTTCATCCATTGTGACATAGGATGATACAACACGCTATGAGTTACTTTAAGATTTAAAGACAGTAACTTTTTGTTCTGCGTTCAGTTTATTAACTATTTCAACTGCTTATTTAATTCATCCTTTGAGGATGACACAAACACTCAAGAATAGATGCTTTTCAGAGATAACATGAGCAGCACCTTGAGACCCTTACTGGTGATTAGCCGCACTTTACAAGTACCCAATACATACATACATATGTATTTCATTAAAGGAACAGTATCGCTTCCTATGTGAAGATTTATTTTCTTTTTGAACCTACTCCCTGTATAGCGATTGCTGTTTAGGGGGTCTGTTAACAATGGCCAAAAATTTCTCCTATAGTCTCCGTCAAAATTTTATGGTCCACATGCAGTGCCCTGCGTTTCCTTCACACTCCACTCGGGGCTATGGTGCATTCTATGGTTTTTACATAGGTAAAAACATTACTAGAGGACTTGCTATTTTCTAAGGTTCTTCCATGTTACTGAGAATTTCAGTTTCTGATGGCGTTGATGCCTTGGGCATTTCCTATATTTCCAAGACTGGTTCCCATAGCCATATCAGCTAAGAGGCTGGATGTTATTCATTAGGGGGGGGAAGGAGTAGTTTCAACAACCTCCACGAGAACTTCTATACCCTTAGTGGAAGGTCCGGTGGACAATATTTAGTCATGGGACGCACACCAGGGTTTACAATGGCAACCATCTGTGTACTTTGCTTCAGTTACTAGCGTGATGGCATATTAGTGCGATGTGTTGTCTGAGGTTATTAATCGGTAGTTCCCTTGGATACAGTCCAGGATTGGATACAGCCTTCAATTGGCTGATAACTTGAAAGGAAGAAATTGAAATAAAGAAATAAAACTGGGGGCATAGGTAGCTCTGTTCCAGCTCTTAGAGCCTTATTTTTTTGGATATGTTGAGATTTGGATGAACACACAGCTTGTTGTTGGATCAGAGATTGCATGGGGAACATGCTCCGGTCCGGGATCGGATCTCGTAGGAGACTGACTTTCTGTTTGCGCTCAGGTTTGGTTTCTATCTCAAATATTTCCTCTCTGAGGTTGTTTCTACTCTCTAGATTGTCTGGGGATCAGACAAAGGGAGAAAAGTCCTTACACTGCGTAGGAGTCCTCTCAGACCCAGGAGTGGTTGTTCCAGTTCTAATACTGGTACTGTATCTGGGGTTATTGGTCAGGTTGTGGTTCCTAAAAGATGGGAATCTTAAGACAATTTTGTATGAAGGGTACTGTCCTTCGGGATGGACACTATTTGTTTCATTTCTCCCTTGATCTTAGGGGGTCAACATATGTCAACGGTGGATTGAAGGTCAAGTGCCTTCATGTGCCGTTCACGAGAATTTTCTCGAGTTCTGGGGTTTGCCTTTTTGGACATACACTTCCTGTTCATTGTCCTTCCTTTTGGTCTTGCCACAGTTCAGAGTTCTTTCGGAGACTCTGGGTTCGCTGTTGGTGGTGCTTCAGTTACGGGACCTTGCAATGGCGCCCCATTTGGTTAATCTCTAGTCCGAGCGTCATCCTTACAACAAGTAAGATTTACACTAATATGGTGTTATACTTCCCGTGAGCTCACTGGTGGAAGGGGACTTTGGATAAGTGTCCCTTAGCCCAATGCACAAGGGTAGCTTTTTGGGAATCTTGTTGGATTCCATATCACTGAAGATTTTTCTGACTGAAGTCAGAAAAATCAAAGCAATTTTGGTCTAGTCCTTCAGTCCACTTCTTAGCCTTCAGTGGCTCAGTACATAGAGGTATTCGGGCTGATGGTGTCTGCAATGGACATTATCCGGACAGTTGGCTCAGCATGCTAAGGCACTGTGGCTAAGCTCTGTAACAACCTGCGGGTTCAGTCCCCGGTGAGGTCCACTCAATCTTTCATCCTTATAAGGTCGATAATCTGAGCTGCACCTTGTGTCACTTCAATTTGTTTGTTCGTTCCACCTCAGAACTATGCGGTTAAGCATACTCAGGCACTGGAATGGCGATTTTGCAACCTTGTCTCCTTGAATGTCTGGCTCAGACAAGGGACTTTTTCTTAATGGCTGTCTCTGGTTCCCCTATCTCGGAACGTGATTTTGCTGTGTGGACTCAAGCGGCGTCTGTTCTTTTTATAGACTTCCTGCAACTGAGGGCAAGCTTCGAGACTCTTCTGGGCTGGCCTTAGTTAGCTTTGGCCCAGTTTCTTTCTCCCTATCTGTCAGTGTTCCATATCCCAGGGGTGGTCTCTTGGGAAGCGGATTTTCTGAGTAGTCAGATTTTTCATCTGGGAGAGTGGTAACTCCATCCGGGAGTATTCTACAACCTGATTTTCTAAAAGGGTCGGCCGGTGTTGGATCTCATGGCATTTTGCAGACTTCCTGGCTTTTAAGATACTGGTCCAGGTTCAGGGCCCCCAGTCCGAGCTGATAACTGCCTTGGCGGTTCTTTGGTCCTTCAGTCTAGCAGGTCTATTTCCCCTGCTTGCGCTTCTTGCCGGGTGATTGTTCAGTCAAATAGAAGGCATCAGTGCTCCTCCTCGCTTCTGCGTGGCTTCGCAGGATTTGGTATGCCGATCTGGTGATCCTGTCATCTCTGCTATCTGGGACACTTCTGTTGCGGAAGGACCTTTTTATTCAGGGTCCCTTCTTCCACCCAAGTCTAGTTTCTCTGAGGCTGATTGCTTGGGGATGGAACGCTTGATCCTATACAAGCGAGGTGTCTTAGATTTGGTATTAGAAGCATTATTTCAGGCTTGTAAGCCTGTAATTGGGATGATTTACCTTAAGATAAAGCATAAATGTCTTATTGGGGTGAATCCCAGGGTTACTCATGGAGTAGAGTTTGGATTTCCAAGATTTTGTTACTACATTGTCTGGCAGATGTCCCAGATGTTCAATTCTTTTGTCAGGATCTGATTAGTCAGGCCAGGGTTTTCTCCATGGCATTAAATTTTAGATTTTAATGGTTCTTCAAGGGGTTCTGTTGAACCTCCTGCTTTCCATAGATATTCAGTTGCCATTTCTTCTGCTCGAAGACCGTTTCAAGGCTTTTGGCATTTCCATATAGTTCGCCTTGCCTTGTTTTTCATTTGGGTAAGGTGATATGTGCTATTCTTGGTTCTTCCTAAGGTTGTTTCAACCGAGAACATTACTTAGGATATTGTTGTTCGTTCCTTGTGTCCTAATCTTTCTCTCGAAAGGGAAAGTCTTTTGCACATTTGGACGTTTTCCGTGTATTAAAAAATAAATAAAATTATATATATTTTCTTTACCACGACTACGGACTTTTCTCAATAGTCTTTTCTGTTTGACATATTTTCTAGAGTATGTACGGGTCAGAAAGCTACGGCTCCTTCTTTCCTTTTGGTTGACAAGTATCATCCATTTTGCCATTATTTGGTTGACGAGTATCATCCATTTTTGAGATTACTTGATAGCAGTCTCCTGAAAGGGTTTCGGTTTCTTCCACCTGGGCTCTTTCCTCTTGGACATTCTACCATGATGCTTCAGTTGAGCTGATTTGCGAGACTACGACTTGGTCTTCTCTTCACACTTTTTCTAAATTTTTCGAATTTGATATCTTTACTTTGGCTGTTCTTGGAAGTAAGGTTCTTCAAGCAGTGTTGCTTTCCGTTTAGGTTCCCTGTCTTGTCCCTCCTGTTTCATCCGTGTACTATAGCTTTGGTATTGTATCCCACAAGTAAGGATGAAATCCGTGGACTCTTATCTTGAAAAAGAAAAGGAAATGTATGCTTACCTGATAAATGTATTTCTTTTTGGATACGATGAGTCCACGGTCTGTCCTGTTTCATGAGACAGGTCTTTATTTTTGTTAAACTTCAGACACCTCTGCACCATGGCTTTTCCTTTCTCTTCCTAACTTCTGTCGAATGACTGGGTTGGGAGGGAGGAGCTATTTATACAGCTCTGCTGTGGTGCTCTTTGCCGCCTCCTGCTGACCAGGAGGCGTAATCCCACAAGTAAGGATGAAATCCGTGGACTCATCGTATCGAAAAATAAATTTATCAGATAAGCATAAATTTCCTTTATCTTCCTAAGGTTGTTTCAAACAGAAATATTAATCAGGAGATTGTTGTTCCTTCTTTGTGTCCTAATCCTTCTAAGAAGGAACGTCTGTTACATAATCTGGACGTAGTCCGTGCTTTAAGGTTTTACTTACAAGCGACTAAGGATTTTCGACAATCGTCTGTTTTTTCGGGGAAACGTAGGGGTCAGAAAGCTACGGCTACCTTTCTTTTTGGCTGAGGAGTATCATCCGTTTTGCATATGGACTGCTGGACAGCAGCCTCCTGAACGAATTACGGCTCATTCCACTAGGGCTGTGGCTTCCTCATGGGCATTCAAAAATGATGCTTCTGTTGAACAGATTTACAAAGCTGCAACTTGGTAGTCTCTTCACACTTTTTCCAAATTTGGGAGGAAAGTTCTTCAAGCAGTGGTGCCTTCCGTTTAGGTTCCCTGTCTTGTCCCTCCCTTTTCATCCGTGTACTATAGCTTTGGTATTGTATCCCACAAGGATGAAATCCGTGGACTTGTATCTTAAAAAAGAAAATGTATGCTTACCTGATAAATTTATTTCTTTTTGGATACGATGAGAAAGGTCTATTTTTGTAAAACTTCAGTTACCTCTGCACCTTGGCTTTTCCTTTCTCTTCCTAACTTCGGTCGAATGACTGGAGTGGGAGGGAAGGGAGGAGCTATATACAGCTCTGCTGTGGTGCTCTTTGCCGCCTCCTGCTGACTAGGAGGCGATATTCCACAAGTAAGGATGAAATCGTGGACTCATCGTATCCAAAAAGAAATACATTTATCAGGTAAGCATACATTTTCTTTTTTAGGGCTCTGGTGGTTCTATCATGGCATTATTTCTTACATGAAATAACGACCGGAAGACTATTTACCATTGGCCACGCCCACAATGGGCGGATCTTAGGGATTGCATGCTTTTTTCTCACTGCGCTTCTATCTGGATACTCAGTGCAGACTGGATGTTTCACTCTGCCTAGAAACGCATTTTTTTCTTACTGATCAGGCGTTTCTAGGCCTGGAGGGCAACCAAGGCTTTCCCCTGTCGAGTCCGGGTTGTTTGCCAGGAGAGAGGAAGAGGTCTCCGGTCTTGCAGTCAGGTAGGCACCTCAGCAAAGCTGCTGAGGTGTAGGTGTCTTTATTTAGTTCAAGGCTTTTGGGTACTTTTTTTACACATGCAGTAAAAAGTTGAACTTTTAAATTTAAAGGGCCAGTAAAGTTTTTTTTGCAGTTAAACTTTTTTGTCTCTAATTAGTTATTGCATAATCATGTAATTCTGATTCATTATGGACCAAGCAGACTTGCAGTGTGTTACTTGTTTATGTTTTGATGTAAATGTGGAACCACAATCCTTTTCTGTCCCTCATGTATTGAGGACTTTAAGTTATTTAGATAAAAAAAAATTCTGAGCAAAACTTTTCAAAGGCGGATGCTGTCCAAGAGTCTAAAGACGTGGTTCAGGGAATACCGCAGCTTTCTCCCCAAGCGTCCCAAGATTTACCGCCCGCTCAAGCAGTGCCCTGCACTTCTGCTCTAGCGGCTGCTGGAGTTACTTTAAAAGACATAGCTTCCCTCATGTCTTCTACTATTTCTGATGCATTGTCTGCTCTTCCAATGTTGCAAGGCAAATGTAAGAGGAAAATCAGGCATTCAGTAAGTTCTGATGCACGTGTTGCAATTTCGGAGGTACCCTCCCAAGGACACGAAGAGGAGGGTACTGCTGTAGCATCTGAGAGGGAGATCTCAGATTCAGAAAGTGTTTTGCTTCTGACGGATTCAGAGGTTATAACTTTTAGGTTTAAACTAGAACACCGCCTATTGCTTAAGGAGGTTTTGGTTACTTTGGATGACTGATTCCACAGTTGTGGTTATCCCTGAGAAGTCTAGTAAATTTGACCGATACTTTGAGGTTCCTTCTTACTCAGACGTATTTCCAGTTCCAAAGAGAGCTTCGGAGATTATTACTAAGGAATGGGAGAGACCAGGCATTCCCTTTTCTCCCGCTCCTATTTTCAAGAAGATATTTCCCATAGCTGACTTTTAAGGAGGCTTGGCAAACCGTTCCTAAGGTGGAAGGGGCTGTTTCCACCTTAGCCAAGAGAACTACTATTCCCATAGAGGATAGTTGTGCTTTTGAGGACCCTATGGATAAGTTAGGTCTACTTAAGAAGATTTGTTCACCAGGGTCTGCAATGGCAACCAGCTACGTGCATTACTAGCGCAGTGGCCTATTGGTTTCATGCTCTGAGTCTCTCAGGACTGAGACTTCCTTGGAAGAGATCCAGGACAGGATAAAGGCTCTGAAGCTTGCCAATGCCTTTATTACAGATGCTTCCCTTCAAATTATTAAACTGGGAGCTAAGATTTCAGGTTTCTCTATTCATGCGGATGTTTCTTCCCCTTGTAAGGAATAGCCAGAAGCTTAGACTTGGAAGACCTTGTTTGCACCTGGGCTAACGGATATTATCTCTGATATCACGGGAGGTAAGGGTCATCTTCCTCAAGATAAGAGAAACAAAGGTTGACAGAGTAATTTTAGTTCCTTTCGAAACTTCAAAGGAAATTCTTCCTCCTAAGCAGGAACAATCTAAACCTGCATGGAGACCTAACCAGTCTTGGACTAAGGGAAAGCAGTCCAAGAAGCCTGCTGTTGAATCCAAGACAGCATAAAGGGCAGGCCCCCGATCCGGTAGGGGGCAGACTTTCCTCCTTCGCTCAGGTTTGGGTTCAGGATCCCTGGGCAATAGATTGTGTCCCAGGGATACAAACTAGAGTTTGAAAGTTTTCCTCCCAGAGGCAGATTTCTACTTTCAAGATTATCCGCAAACCAGATAGAGGCGTTCTTACATTGTGTAAGAGACCTCTCCGCTCTGGGAGTGATAGTTCCAGTTCTGGAACAGGGTCAGGGGTTTTATTCCAATCTGTTCTGAAGGTTCCCTCTTTTTTGGGAACCACAATCAATTTTAGATCTCAAGAGCCTAAACAAATTTCTAAGAGTTCCGTCCAAGATGGGAACTATTCGTTCCATTCTTCCCTTAATCCAGGAGGGTCAATTTATGACGAGTGGATTTAAAGGACGCGTATCTACATGTTTCTATTCACAGGGACTATCACAAGTTCCTAAGGTTTGTCTTCCTGGACAAACACTTTCAGTTCGTGGCTCTTCCTTTCGGCCTGGCCACTGCTCCCAGCATTTTCACAAAGATTCTGGGGTCTCTTTTGGCGGTACTTAAGTCACGGGGCATCGGGTGGCTCCTTATCTAGACGACATTCTAGTCCAGGCGCCAACCTTTCAACAAGCAAGATTCCACACTGACATGGTGTTATCTTTCCTGAGAACTTACGGGTGAAAAGTAAATTTGGGAGAGAGTTCCTTAGTTCCAGAGACAAGGGTAACTTTCTTGGGAACCATAATAGACTCTGTCTATGAAGATTTTTCTGACAGAAGTCAGGAAATCAATGATTTTCAATACTTGCCTAGTCCTTCATTCTACTCCCTGGCCGTCAGTGGCTCAGTGTATGGAGCTAATTGGTAGCGGCAATGGAGATCATCCCGTTTGCTCGGTTCCACCTCAGACCTCTGCAGTTAGACACTGAACACAACATTTTTCTTTCGTGATTCAGATAGAGCATGCAATTTCTGTTAAGTGTATCCAGTCCACGGATCATCCATTACTTGCAAGAGGATCACCCACAGCAGAGCTGCTATATAGCTCCTCCCCTAACTGCCATATCCAGTCATTCTCTTGCAACTCTCAACAAAGATGGAGGTCGTAAGAGGAGTGTGGTGTTTTATACTTAGATTATTCTACAATCAAAAGTTTATTTTTAAATGGTACCGGAGTGTACTGTTTATCTCGGGCAGTATTTAGAAGAAGAATCTGCCTGCGTTTTCTATGATCTTAGCAGAAGTAACTAAGATCCATGGCTGTTCTCACATATTCTGAGGAGTGAGGTAACTTCAGAGGGGGAATGGCGTGCAGGTTTTCCTGCAATAAGGTATGTGCAGTTATATTTTTCTAGGGATGGAATTTGCTAGAAAATGCTGCTGATACCAGATTAATGTAAGTAAAGCCTTAAATGCAGTGATAGCGACTGGTATCAGGCTTATTAATAGAGATACATACTCTTATAAAAATGTAATATAAAACGTTTGCTGGCATGTTTAATCTTTTTTATATGTGTTTGGTGATAAAAACTTATTGGGGCCTAGTTTTTTTCCACATGGCTGGCTTGAATTTTGCCTAGAAAGTTTCCTGAGGCTTTCCACTGTTGTAATATTAGTGGGAGGGGCCTATTTTAGCGCTTTTTTTGCACAGCAAAAATTAGACAGACATCCAGCTTCTTCCTGCATGATCCAGGACATCTCTGGAGGGCTCAAAAGGCTTCAAAGTCGTATTTGAGGGAGGTAAAAAGCCACAGTAGAGCTGTGGCAGTTGTTGTGACTGAAAAACGTTTTTGTTATTTATTATTCCGTTTTTTGTATTAAGGGGTTAATCATACATTTGCAAGTGGGTGCAATGCTCTGCTAACTTGTTACATACACTGTAAAAATTGTTAGTGTAACTGCCTTTTTTCACTTATTTCAAATTTTGACAATTTGTGTTTCTTAAAGGCGCAGTAACGTTTTTTGTATTGCTTGTAAACTTGTTTTAAGTGTTTTCCAAGCTTGCTAGTCTCATTGCTAGTCTGTTTAAACATGTCTGACACAGAGGAAACTACTTGTTCATTATGTTTGAAAGCCATGGTGGAGCCCCATAGGAGAATGTGTACTAAATGTATTGATTTCACCTTAAACAGTAAAGATCAGTCTTTATCTATAAAATAATTGTCACCAGAGGGTTCTGTCGAGGGGGAAGTTATGCCGACTAACTCCCCCCACGTGTCAGACCTTTCGCCTCCCGCTCAGGGGACGCACGCTAGTATGGCGCCAATTACATCAACGCCCATAGCGATTACCTTGCAGGACATGGCTGCAATCATGAATAATACCCTGTCAGATGTATTATCCAGATTGCCTGAATTAAGAGGCAAGAGCGATAGCTCTGGGGTTAGAAGAGATACAGAGCGCGCAAATGCTGTAAGAGCCATGTCTGATACTGCGTCACAATATGCAGAACATGAGGACGGAGAGCTTCAGTCTGTGGGTGACATCTCTGATTCGGGGAAACCTGATTCAGAGATTTCTAATTTTAAATTTAAGCTTGAGAACCTACGTGTATTGCTTGGGGAGGTATTAGCTGTCTGAATGACTGTAACACAGTTGCAGTACCAGAGAAATTGTGTAGGCTGGATAAATACTATGCGGTGCCGGTGTGTACTGATGTTTTTCCTATACCTAAAAGGCTTACAGAGATGGTCCCTAAGGTGGAGGGAGCAGTTTCTACTTTAGCAAAGCGTACCACTATCCAGGTTGAGGACAGTTGTGCTTTTTCAGATCCAATGGATAAAAAATTGGAGGGTTACCTTAAGAAAATGTTTATTCAACAAGGTTTTATTTTACAGCCCCTTGCATGCATTGCGCCTGTCACTGCTGCGGCGGCGGCATTCTGGTTTGAGGCCCTGGAAGAGGCCATCCATACAGCTCCATTGACTGAAATTATTGACAAGCTTAGAACACTTAAGCTAGCTAACTAATTTTTTTCTGATGCCATTGTTCATTTGACTAAACTAACGGCTAAGAATTCCGGATTCGCCATCCAGGCGCGTAGGGCGATATGGCTTAAATCCTGGTCAGCTGACGTGACTTTAAAGTCTAAATTACTCAACATTCCTTTCAAGGGGCAGACCTTATTCGGGCCTAGCTTGAAGGAAATTATTGCTGACATTACTGGAGGTAAGGGTCATACCCTTCCTCAGGACCGGGCCAAATCAAAGGCCAAACAGTCTAATTTTCGTGCCTTTCGAAATTTCAAGGCAGGAGCAGCATCAACTTCGAAAGGCACTTCAAAACAAGAGGGAACTGTTGCTCATTCCAGACAGGCCTGGAAACCTAACCAGTCCTGGAACAAGGGCAAGCAGGCCAGAAAGCCTGCTGCTGCCCCCAAGACAGCATGAAGGAACGACCCCTATCTGGAAACGGATCTAGTAGGGGGCAGACTTTCTCTCTTCGCCCAGGCATGGGCAAGAGATGTTCAGGATCCCTGGGCGTTGGAGATCATATCTCAGGGATATCTTCTGGACTTCAAAGCTTCTCCTCCACAAGGGAGATTTCATCTTTCAAGGTTATCAGCAAACCAGATAAAGAAAGAGGCATTCCTAAGCTGTGTGCAAGACCTCCTAGTAATTAGATTAGATTTGTTTTATTGTCATTGTACAAAGTAGGAAAACAGAGACAACGAAATATTTGAAAATCTAACCAATCCTATACACAGATAGCACTATAATGGTAAAACTAATAGCAAAAAATTGACTTGTGCAAAAAATTTCTATACCACAAAAGTAATGGGAGTGATCCATCCAGTTCCGCGGACGGAACAAGGACAGGGTTTTTATTCAAATCTGTTTGTGGTTCCCAAGAATGAGGGAACCTTCAGACCAATTTTGGATCTAAAGATCTTAAACAAATTCCTAAGAGTTCCATCATTCAAAATGGAAACTATTCGGACCATCCTACCTATGATCCAAGAGGGTCAGTACATGACCACAGTGGACCTAAAGGATGCCTACCTTCACATACCGATTCTCAAAGATCATCATCGGTTCCTAAGGTTTGCCTTTCTAGACAGGCATTACCAGTTTGTAGCTCTTCCCTTCGGGTTGGTAAGTCGTCAGACTTTTCATCCGGGGGAGTGGGAACTCCATCTGGAGGTGTTTGCTCAATTGATTCATCGTTGGGGCAAACCAGAGTTGGATCTCATGGCGTCTCGCCAGAACGCCAAGCTTCCTTGTTACGGATCCACGGACCCAGAAGCAACGCTAATAGATGCTCTAGCAGCGCCGTGGTTCTTCAACCTGGCTTATGTGTTTCCACCGTTTCCTCTGCTCCCTCGACTGATTGCCAAAATCAAACAGGAGAGAGCATTGGTGATTCTGATAGCGCCTGCGTGGCCACGCAGGACCTAGTATGCAGACATAGTGGACATGTCATCCTTTCCACCATGGACTCTGCCTCTGAGACAAGACCTTCTAATACAAGGTCCTTTCAATCATCCAAATCTAATTTCTCAGACTGATAGAATCAAGCGTTCAATCTCCATGCAGTCAAAGCGTGGCTTCTCAGAGTCAGTCATTGATACCTTAATACAGGCCGGGAATTACTCATGGAGTAAGGTTAGGATTCCTAGGATATTGTCCTTTCTCCAAGAGGGTTTGGACAAAGGATTATCAGCTAGTTCCTTAAAGGGACAGATTTCTGCTCTGTCCTTTTGCACAAGCGTCTGGCAGAGGTTCCAGATGTCCAGGCATTTTGTCAGGCTTTGGTTAGAATTAAGCCTGTGTTTAAACCTGTTGCTCCCCGTGGAGCTTAAACTTGGTTCTTAAAGTTCTCCAAGGAGTTCCGTTTGAACCCCTTCATTCCATTGATATTAAACTTTTATCCTGGAAAGTTATTTTTTTGATGGCTATTTCCTCGGAGAGTCTCTGAGTTATCTGCCTTACAATGTGATTCTCCTTATCTGATTTTTCATGCAGATAAGGTAGTTCTGCGTACCAAACCTGGGTTTTTACCTAAGGTGGTTTCTAACAAGAATATCAATCAAGAGATTGTTGTTCCATCATTGTGTCCTAATCCTTCTTCAAAGAAGGAACGTCTTTTACATAATTTGGACGTAGTCCGTGCCTTGAAGTTTTACTTACAAGCTATTAAAGATTTTCGTCAAACATCTACCCGGTTTGTCGTTTACTCTGGACAGAGGAGAGGTCAAAAAGCTTCGGCAACCTCTTTCCTTTTGGTTTTGGCTTCGGAGCATAATACGCCTAGCCTATGAGACTGCTGGACAGCAGCCCCCTGAAAGGATTACAGCTCATTCTACTAGAGCTGTGGCTTCCACCTGGGCCTTTAAAAATGAGGCCTCTGAACAGATTTGCAAGGCCGCGACTTGGTCTTCACTTCACACCTTTTACAAATTTGATACTTTTGCTTCTTCGGAGGCTGTTTTTGGGAGAGAGGTTCTTCAGGCAGTGGTTCCTTCCGCTTAATCCCTGCCTTGTCCCTCCCATCATCTGTGTACTTTAGCTTTGGTATTGGTATCCCACAAGTAATGGATGATCCGTGGACTGGATACACTTAACAAGAGAAAACATAATTTATGCTTACCTGATAAATTTATTTCTCTTGTAGTGTATCCAGTCCACGGCCCGCCCTGTCATTTTAAGGCAGGTCTAAATTTTAATTAAACTACAGTCACCACTGCACCCTATGGTTTCTCCTTTCTCTGTTTGTTTCGGTCGAATGACTGGATATGGCAGTTAGGGGAGGAGCTATATAGCAGCTCTGCTGTGGGTGATCCTCTTGCAACTTCCTGTTGGGAAGGAGAATATCCCACAAGTAATGGATGATCCGTGGACTGGATACACTACAAGAGAAATAAATTTATCAGGTAAGCATAAATTATGTTTTTAAGCAACTTTCTAATTTACTCCTATTATCAATGTTTCTTCTTTCTCTTGCTATCTGTATATGAAAGAAGGCATCTAAGCTTTTTTCCTTGGTTCAGAACTATGGACAGCAGTGTTTGGTGGATGAATTTATCCACCAATCAGCAAGGACAACCTAGGTTGTTCACCAAAAATGGGCCGGCATCTAAACTTACATTCTTGCATTTCAAATAAAGATACCAAGAGAATAAAGAACATTTGATAATAGGAGTAAATTAGAAAGTTGCTTAAAATGTCATGCTCTATCTGAATCACAAAAGAAAAAATTTGGGTACAGTGTCCCTTTAAGCATGCTCTTACAATGAAACAGATTATGCGGACTTGTCTCCTCGAATAACTGGAGCAGGAGACAAGTGATTCTCCAATAGTGGTTGTCTCTGGATAATCTCTCCCAAGGAACCTGCTTTCGCAGACGAGCTTGGGTGATTGTGACAACAGATGCCAGCCTGGGGTGGGGAGTTTGGACTCGGTCAGAGTCTATTCTTCCTATAAACATTCTAGAGCTGAGTGATCTACAATGCTCTTCTGGCCTCAGTTAGCCACAGTCCAGTTTATCAGGTTCCAGTCAGACAACAACTTCAGTAGCTTACATCAATCATCAGGGAGGAACGAGGAGTTCCTTTGCAATGACTGAGTTAGCCAAGATAATTCAGTGGGTGGAGGTTCATTTTTGCTGTCTGTCGGCGATCCACATCCCAGGAGTGGACAACTGGGAGGCGGACTTCCTGAGCAGGCATACCTTTCATCCAGGTGAGTGGGAACTCCATCCGAAAGTGTTCTCTGACCTGATTCTCAAGTGGTGTCAACCGGACTTGGATCTCATGGCATCTCGTCAGAATGTCAAGCTCCCGAGATACGGTTCGAGGTCCATGGACCCAAAGGCAGCACTGATAGATGCACTGGCGGTCCCTTGGATCTTCAAGCTAGCATACCTATTTCCTCCATTTGCTCTTCTTCCTCAGGTAATTGCTCGAATCAAACGGGAGAGAGCTTCTGTGATCCTCGTAGCACCAGCCTGGCCTCGCAGGATTTGGTATGCAGATCTGGTGGAGATGGCTTCTCTGCCACCTTCGAGACTTCCGTTGAGGAAGGACCTTCTGATTCAGGGGCCCTTCCTTCATCCAAATCTAGTTTCTCTGAAGCTGACTGCTTGGAGATTGAACGCTTAATTTTATCCAAGCGGGGGTTTTCTAAGTCGGTCATAGAGACCATGATTCAGGCTCTTAAGCCTGTAACTAGGAAAATTTACCATAAGGTTTGGCGTAAATATCTCTATTGGTGTGAATCCAAGGGTTACTCATGGAGTAGTTAGGATTCCTAGAATTTTCTCTTTTCTCCAAGAGGGTTTGGTGAAAGGTTTATCGACAAGTTCCCTAAAGGGTCAGATCTCAGCTTTATCTATTTTGTTACAAATGTCTGGTGGACTCCCCAGATGTACAGTACTTTTGTCAGGATTAGGCCTCTGTTCAAACCAGTTACTCCTCCATGGAGTCTTAATTTAGTTCTTCAAGGGGCTCCGTTTGAGCCTATGCATTCCTTAGATATTAAGTTATTATCTTGGAAGGTTTTATTTCTTGTTGCTATTTCTTCAGCTCGTAGAGTGTCAGCTCTCGGCATTGCAGTACGAGTCTCCTTACCTTATTTTTCCATTCAGATAAGGTAGTTTTACGTACTAGATTAGGTTTTCTTCCTAAGGTTGTTTCTAATAGGCATATTAATCAGGAAATTGTTGTTCCTTCCTTGTGCCCTAATCCTTCTCAGAAGGAACGGCTTTTGTACAATTTGGACATTGTCCATGCTTTAAAGTTTTACCTGCAGGCGACTAAGGACTTTCGTCAGTCTTCTTCTTTGTTTGTGGTTTTCTCAGGAAAACGTAAGGGACAGAAAGCTACGGCTACTTTCTTTTTGGCTGAAGAGTATCAAGTTTTGCATATGAGACTGCTGGACAGCAGTCTCCAGCGAGAGTTATGGCTCATTCCACAAGGGCTTTTGCTTCCTCATGGGCATTCAAAAATGAAGCTTCAGCGGAACAGATTTGCAAGGCTGCAACTTGGGCCTCTCTTCACACTTTTTCATTGTTCTACAAATTTGATACTTTTGCCTTGGCTGTGGCCGCTTTTGGGGAGAGATTCTTCAAGCAGTGGTGCCTTCCGTTTAGGTTCCCTGTCTTGTCCCTCCTGTATCAACTGTGTACTCTAGCTTGGGTATTGGATCCCATTAGTAATTAAGATGATCAGTGGACTCGTGTCTTAAAAAAAAATTTTTTATCAGGTAAGCATACATTTTCTTTACTTTGACACGATGAGTCCACTGCCCTCCCTGTTATTGTAGACCGGTTGTTAATCATTAAAAACTTCAGACATCCCTGCACCTTGCTCTTTTCTTTCCTTAACTTTGGTCGAATGACTGGAGTGGGAGGGAAGGGAGGAGTTATTTAACAGCTCTGCTGTGGTGCTCTTTGCTGCCTCCTGCTGACCAGGAGGTGAATATCCCATTAGTAATTAAGATGATCCGTGGACTCATTGTGTCAAAAAAGAAATACATTTATCAGGTAAGCATAAATTTTCTTTTTATGCTGCTTTATGTGGAGATTTATTGGGATCATAGACTTATGCAGTAACGGAACACACAGGTTTATATTTTCACTTTGAATGCTGCGCAGCTTGGCACGCTTTTTCTTATAGGGGCGGTCCTGTCTTGCGCACCATGTGACCGGGTGTGGTCACGCTTTTGTTTCCCTTTCCCGACCGAGCTAGCTGTCGGAGAAGACTTGTTTCTCTGTCTGGGTCTAGGAGTTGGTGAGTGCCCCAGTCATTGGGAATATAAAGGTGCCGTTTTGTGAGAAATAAAGATCATTTATTGTGTCCTACTGTTAGCTCAAGCTATGTAGGATTCTGATATGCTTGAGGGTACTCCCTCTATCCCTAATAGTAATACCTGTCTATTGTGAGGAGGCCTTGGTATACCCACCCTCAACTATGTTCCATATGCATCAACAAGGTTAACCCCTTTAGTACTACTGAGCTGTCAACCTCTGAGGACTCGCCGTTCTGTGAGGTGCATACTAGTCAGTCATCTCCCTCATCACATGCAGCTTCCCATAGCACGCCTGATCCTCCGTCTGGAGGGAGCCTTTTACCATCAGACTTTGCCGCGCAGCTAAATATGGCAGTGTCTGAGGCTCTTAGTGCTTTACCTCGCCCTGCAAAGTGCAAGCAAAAGGTTAAACATAGCTCTCCATTCCAGGGGTCAAGTGATTTTAGATTTGTTTGTTTTTCAAGTATCCAATGGGCCATACTCCGATCCAGAAAGTTCACCCTCTGAAGACTGTCTACTACCTCTAGGCCTCCGGCTGCGGAGGAGCCAGCCTTTAGATTTAAAATTAAACACGTTTTCTTCTAATGGAGGTTTTGTCGACATTAGAGGTTCCAGAGGCCAAGTTGCCTGATCAACCTTTGATCCCTAAATTAGACAGTGTAAGAGGACAGGGTGGCACCGCTAAGCTTTCCTGTACCTGTAAAAATGGCGAACATTGAGAATGAATGGGATAGAATTGGATCTTTTTCCCTTCATCTGCCTTTTAAAAAAAAAAAAAAAAATCTCAGCTGGAGTTGTGGGGTTCTGTTCCTAAGGTGGATGGCGCTATCTCCACGCTAGCCAAGCGTACTACTATCCCACTTGAAGATAGCTCGTCATTCAGAGAGCCAATGGATAAGATGAAAACTTTTCTCCGAAAAATGTTTCAGCATACGGGATACTAGTTTCAACCAGCAGAGGCTGTTGCCGGAGCTGCGGCCTACTGGTGCGACTCCTTAGCGGATTTGATCGAGGTAGAGGGTCCCCTTGATGCTATCCAAGAAATAAGAATTGAAGCTTTGAGAATTGCTAATTATTTTTATCTGTAATGCAAACATGCAGATTATTCGCCTGAATGCTAAGATTTCTGGGTTCTCAGTACACACCTGTCGGGCGCTCTGGCTGAAGTCCTGGTCTGTGGACATAACTTCTAATTCATATTTCCCTTGAAGGGAACGTAGTCTAATTTATTCCAGGCCTAGACTCCATTATCTCCACGGTTACAGGGGACAATGGTGCCTTCCTACCGCAGGATAAAAAAAACAAATCTAAGGGACAGGATCTAATTTTCGTTCCTTTTTGTTCTGAAAAGTCCCAACGTCAGCAGTCCTCTAAGCCTGAGCAAACCAAGAGCACTTGGAAGCTGGCCCAATCCTGGAATAAATCCAAGCAGAACAAGAAGCCTGCCGTGACCAAGTCTGCATGAAGGGGCAGCGCCCAATTCGCCACTAGATCGTGTAGGGGGCAGACTGTCGCTGTTTTCAGATGCTTGGTTCAGGGACGTGCGGGATCCATGGGTCCTGTAGGTCATAGCTCAGGGATACAAGATGGGTTTCAAATCTCATCCACCCAAGGGCAGATTTCTCCTCAAGCCTGTCTTCCAGACCAGAAAAGAGGGAAGCCTTTCTGGGGTGTGTGCGGTATCTGTCCTCCTTAGGAACCGGGACAATGACCCCTATCGCAGAAAGAGGTTTGGGATACTATTCAAACCTGTTCATGGTCCCAAAGGAGGGAACTTTCCGCCAGATTCTGGACCTAAAGTGCTTAAACAAGTTTCTAAATGTCCCCTCATTCAAGATGGAGACAATAAGGTCTATCCTTCCTCTAGTTTAGGAAGGACAGTTCATGACCGCTATAATAGATCTAAAGGATGCCTAACTTCACGTTCCAATCCACAGGGACCACTTCCAGTTCCTAAGATTTGCGTTCCTAGATCAGCACTTCTAGTTCATTGCACTTCTGCTTGGTCTAGCTACTGCTCCACAAAAGGTTCTAGGGGCTCTCCTGGCTGTCGCCAGACCCCAGGGTATAGCAGTAGCTCCCTACTTGGACAACACTCTGGTTCCTTTCGTATAGTGGAGGACCATTCGGTATCTCCTCTCTCCTTCAATCTCATGGATGGAAGATAAACTTAGAAAAGATTAATCTTATTCCAAGCAGCAGGGTAGAATTTGGGTACTAGAAATATCCTCATGGATATTGAGTCTATTGTAACAGATCAGAGATGTTGCAAGCTAGCTTCAGCATGTCTTGCCCTCTTTAAGGCCATCTGTGGCTCAGTGTATGGAGGTAATTGGTCTCATGGTGTCCAGCATGGACAGAATTCCCTTTGCCAGGTTCTGTCAGACCATTACAGCTGTGTATGCTGAGGCAGTGGAATGGCGATCATTCGGATCTGTCTCCAGATTTCCCTGGACAGCCGGTCAAGAGAATTGCTCTTAGTGGCTATGTCCAGATCATCTGTCCCGAGGGACATTCTTTTTAAGACTATCCTGGGAGATTGTGACTATGGACACAAGTCTATCAGGATGGGGAGCTGTTTGGGGTGCCAAGATGGCACAGGGCCTGTGGTCTCAGGAGGAACGCTCCCTCCCGATCAACATTCTGGAACTTCAAGCAATCTACAATGCTCTGAAGGCTTGACCTCTTCTGGGTTCATCCCGGTTTATCAGATTCCAATCAGACAATATAACCTTGGTGGCTTACATCAACAATCGGGGTGAATGAGAAGCTCCATAGCAATGAGGGAAGTTTCTCAGATTCTGGAGTGGGCGGAGGCCCATGACTGTTCGCTGTCAGCAATCCACATTCTGGGTGTGGACAACTGGGAAGCTGATTTTCTCAGCAGACCATCCTTTCATCCGGGGAAATGGTCTCTCCATCCTGACGAGTTTGCAGAGATAACAGCATGTGGGGGATGCCAGAGATAGATCTGATGGCGTCTCAATACCAAACTACCCAGATATGGGTCGAAGTCCAAGGATCCTCAGGGGGAGCTAATAGAAGCATTAGCAGTGCCTTGGAGGTTCAGTCTAATCTACTTTTTTCCGTCATTACTACTCCTTCCTCGGGTAGTGGCCCGCATCAAGCAGGAGCAGGCGTCGGTAATACTGATTGCTCCATCGTGGCCATGAAGGATGTTGTTTGCAGATCTAGTGAGGATGTTATCTAAGCTATTTTTTTTAGTTCAGTCCTCTGTACAGCACTTGTTTATTGGTCGGTTAACTTAATCCACCGATCAGCAAGAACAACCCAGGTTGTTCACCAAAAATGGGCCGGCATTTAACTTACATTCTTGCTTTTCAAATAAAGATACTAAGAGAATGAAGAAAATTTGATAAGAGTAAATTAGAAAGTTGCTTAAAATTCCACGCTCTATCTGAATCACAAAAGAAAAAATTTGGGTCCAGTGTCCCTTTAAATACATAAATGTGATAGCGTTTCCCAGATATCAACCACAAGCCAAAGTCTTCACTGTTGCTTTTATTATTACCTTATTTTTGCAGCACAGATCTCAGATATTATATAAATACATAAGGATGTGACTAGTGAGATGTATGATTTTATTTACCCTGAAAAGTACTTGGTGCAATAAAATATTAAAGCAGTATATAAATAAAACAGTGTTGTGTTCAAACATTCCCCTTCAGTAAAATAGGCGCATGCGCTAAAGCAGGGTACGAGGATGATCGCAAAATGACTGGGATCACAAGAAGATGATGTAGCTGATGATGAAATAGGGGAGGGGCCAGATGGACATTTTCAAATGGCAGCGGAGTGAACAGTAAGTGCTTTTACTTGCAAATGCTATATATCACAAAACTAGGCTACATTTGTAAATAATTCTCTTGAAACTTATATATATATATATATATATCTTAGAACAATTTTTGGGTTGACTGTCCCTTTAACACAGACCCTGCAGCCTTATTTCAATATAGGTAACAGGGGCAGGGACCCTGTTTTCTTGCCGTGAACTGCGTTTTTGCACCATTTTCACTTCAGAGCCTCTGTGGGAGAGTAGCTTGGTCTATCCAGAGGTGGTAAGACTCCCCAAGGGCTTAACAAGGGGACACTGTGTTGTGCATTGGGACAGATACCTTGCGGTAAGGTTCACTCATTTTTTTCACAGCACAGGAGGAATCTTCCTCAGCAAATTCTATTAACAATAAATATGTGCTTTGCAAAATTATCACTGTTAATCCTCCGGCACAACTATGTAAATTGCTGCTTGATTTATGTACTTACATCTTATTCAGGAGGTCCAATCAGTCAGACTCGTATGAGCTGTCGCATGTTCGATAGTCAGCAGATCTTACTGTGACCTCTCAGGCTTTAGTCAATGCGAATATTCCTGTCCAACAGCCCATTAATGTAACTTTAGTTCCTGAGCACTGTGTAGAGTGGCATGACCCTGGCTGGAGTTGGCCCTTGACCTGATCTCACGAGCCATATACAGGCTGCTGTGTGCTGCCCTGAGCGTTAGCCAGATGTCCGGGAAGAGGAAAAAGACAGGTTAAACATTGTTCTCCTATATATAGTCCAGGCACTGTGGCGGAGGCCATGACTTACTGTTATTGGCAGGCTTCTGAGGACGAACCCTTAGCTCTAAAGGTGAACCCCCTCTGACCACTTGGAAGAGGGTATAATTAAGTCAAAAGTGGAGACGCTCAGGCTCCTGTTGTAGAGGGTTCTGTCTACCCTGGGGGTTTCTGTGAAGATGCCTGAAGAACAGGTCCAGACTCTGGAATCAGTTTTTTGGCCTAGGGCCCTGGATGTTTTTCCTGTACCACCCATTATCTCCAAAAGAAATCTCCAAGGAATGGGAGAAGCCATGAACTCAGTTTGCCCCTTCTGCGTTTAAGAGGTTGTTTCCTGTTCCAGCTGTCCATGTCGAGGTCTGGAACAGTGTACCTAAGGTGGATGACTCTATATCCACACTAGCCAAGAGCACAACTATCCTGCATGAGAACAATACCTCCTTTAGAGATCCTCTTGACCGAAAACTTGAGGGATACCTCAGGAGGGTGTTTATTCAGTCTGGTGCATTGTTTCAACCCGCAGTGTGTATTGCTACAGTTCTGTGGGCTGCCAAATTCTGGTGTGATTCCTTAGCCGACCTGATTACAGTGGAAACTCCCTTAAATGAGATTCAGTGTCACATACAATCCCTACGGTTGGCAAACTCCTTCATTAGGGACGCAATTCTGCAGATTATGAAAACTCTAGTTTTGCAGTTCTGGCTAAGAGGGCCCTGTGGCTAAAATCCTATTGAGCGTATAATGTGTCTAAATCTAGACTACTGTCGTTCAAGGGTAAGTCTTTGTTTTGTCCATGTCTGTACTTTTATCACAGCTAAAAAGTCACAGGTGGAACGGGAGCTTTCTTACTGCAGAACCCAAGGTTTGACCGGTGGGACATTTTTGTTCCTTTCGGAACAAGAATCAAAGGAACGCAGAAGCGACTAAAGCTAAGTCTCCCAGGATTACCTGGCAGCTCACCCTGTGGTAGAATAAGAACAAGCAGCCCAAGAAGACTTCCCAAGATAAATCAGCATGATTAGATTGCCCCGGACCAGGTCGCGTGGGGGCGGACGTTCTCTGTTCCAGAAGGAATGGTGTCAGTCTGTCCAACACCCAAGGATCATTATTTGCCAGGGTTAGACAAACATTTCATCCTGTCCCCCAAGGGACCACTTGATATTGTCAAGGGTATCAAGAAACCCAGTAAAGGGGGCAGCACTACGTCATTCTGCGGAGGATTTTACTCAAATTTCTGTGGTACCAAAGAAAGAGGGCCATCCGTCCTATATTGGACCTAAACTGGCTCAACAGGTTTTTAAGAGTTCCCACCTTCAAGATGGAGACCATAAGATCCATCCTTCCTCTGGTTCAGGAGGGATAGCTCATGTACATAATAGACCTGAAGGATGCATATCTACACTTTCTGATACACAGGAACGAGTTGTCTCCAAGGTGCTGGGATCCCTGCTGGCTGCAGTTCCTGTGCAGGGGATCGCAGTGGCTCCTTACCTGGACAACATTCTGATTCAGGCTCCTTCCTTGTTGGTGGCGCAGGACCACAGGCAGAGGTTATTCTAGTTTTCTTTCATGTAATTAGCAAGAGTCCATGAGCTAGTGACGTATGGGATATATATTCCTACCAGGAGGGGCAAAGTTTCCCAAACCTCAAAATGCCTATAAATACACTCCTCACCACACCCACAAATCAGTTTTACAAACTTTGCCTCCTATGGAGGTGGTGAAGTAAGTTTGTGCTAGATTCTACGTTGATATGCGCTCCGCAGCAGGTTGGAGCCCGGTTTTCCTCTCAGCGTGCAGTGAATGTCAGAGGGATGTGAAGAGAGTATTGCCTATTTGAATTTAATGATCTCCTTCTACGGGGTCTATTTCATAGGTTCTCTGTTATCGGTCGTAGAGATTCATCTCTTACCTCCCTTTTCAGATCGACGATATACTCTTATATATACCATTACCTCTACTGATTCTCGTTTCAGTACTGGTTTGGCTTTCTACTACATGTAGATGAGTGTCCTGGGGTAAGTAAGTCTTATTTTCTGTGACACTCTAAGCTATGGTTGGGCACTTTTTATAAAGTTCTAAATATATGTGTTCAAACATTTATTTGCCTTGATTCAGGATGTTCAACGTTCCTTATTTCAGACAGTCAGTTTCATATTTGGGATAATGCATATGAATAAATCAATTTTTTTCTTACCTTAAAATTTGACTTTTTCCCTGTGGGCTGTTAGGCTCGCGGGGGCTGAAAATGCTTCATTTTATTGCGTCATTCTTGGCGCAGACTTCTTTGGCGCAAAAAAATTTTTCTTTGTTTCCGGCGTCATACGTGTCGCCGGAAGTTGCGTCATTTTTTATGTTTTTTGCGCCAAAAGTGTCGGCGTTCCGGATGTGGCGTCATTTTTGGCGCCAAATAATGTGGGCGTCTTTTTTTGGCGCTAAAAAATATGGGCGTCACTATTGTCTCCACATTATTTAAGTCTCTTTGTTTATTGCTTCTGGTTGCTAGAAGCTTGTTCACTGGCATTTTTTCCCATTCCTGAAACTGTCATTTAAGGAATTTGATCAATTTTGCTTTATATGTTGTTTTTTCTATTACATATTGCAAGATGTCCCAGATTGACCCTGAGTCAGAAGATACTACTGGAAAATCGCTGCCTAGTGCTGGATCTACCAAAGTTAAGTGTATTTGCTGTAAACTTGTGGTATCTGTTCCTCCAGCTGTTGTTTGTAATGAATGTCATGACAAACTTGTTAATGCAGATAATATTTCCTTTAGTAATGTTACATTACCTGTTGTTGTTCCATCAACATCTAATACTCAGAGTGTTCCTGTTAATATAAGAGATTTTGTTTCTAAATCCATTAAGAAGGCTATGTCTGTTATTCCTCCCTCTAGTAAACGTAAAAGGTCTTTTAAAACTTCTCATTTTTCAGATGAATTTTTAAATGAACATCATTATTCTTATTCTGATAATGATTCCTCTGGTTCAGAGGATTCTGTTTCAGAGGTTGATGCTGATAAATCTTCATATTTATTCAAAATGGAATTTATTCGTTCTTTACTTAAAGAAGTCTTAATTGCATTAGAAATAGGGGATTCTGGTCCTCTTGATACTAAATCTAAACGTTTAAATAAGGTTTTTAAATCTCCTGTAGTTATTCCAGAAGTTTTTCCTGTCCCTGATGCTATTTCTGAAGTAATCTCCAGGGAATGGAATAATTTGGGTAATTCATTTACTCCTAAACGTTTTAAGCAATTATATCCTGTGCCATCTGACAGATTAGAGTTTTGGGACAAAATCCCTAAGGTTGATGGGGCTATCTCTACTCTTGCTAAACGTACTACTATTCCTACGGCAGATAGTACTTCCTTTAAGGATCCTTTAGATAGGAAAATTGAATCCTTTCTAAGAAAAGCTTACTTATGTTCAGGTAATCTTCTTAGACCTGCTATATCTTTAGCGGATGTTGCTGCAGCTTCAACTTTTTGGTTAGAAGCTTTAGCGCAACAAGTAACAGATCATAATTCTCATAGCATTGTTAATCTTCTTCAACATGCTAATAACTTTATTTGTGATGCCATCTTTGATATCATTAGGGTTGATGTCAGGTATATGTCTCTAGCCATTTTAGCTAGAAGAGCTTTATGGCTTAAAACTTGAAATGCTGATATGTCTTCTAAGTCAACTTTGCTTTCCCTTTCTTTCCAGGGTAATAAATTATTTGGTTCACAGTTGGATTCTATTATCTCAACTGTTACTGGAGGGAAAGGAACTTTTTTACCACAGGATAAAAAATCTAAAGGTAAATTTAGGTCTAATAATCGTTTTCGTTCCTTTCGTCGCAATAAGGAACAAAATCCTGATCCTTCACCCGCAGGAGCGGTATCACTTTGGAAACCATCTCCAGTCTGGAATAAATCCAAGCCTTTTAGAAAACCAAAGCCAGCTCCAAAGTCCACATGAAGGTGCGGCCCTCATTCCAGCCCAGCTGGTAGGGGGCAGATTACGATTTTTCAAAGAAATTTGGATCAATTCAATTCACAATCTTTGGATTCAGAACATTGTTTCAGAAGGGTACAGAATTGGCTTCAAGATAAGGCCTCCTGCAAAAAGATTTTTTCTTTCCCGTGTCCCAGTAAATCCAGCGAAGGCTCAAGCATTTCTGAAATGTGTTTCAGATCTAGAGTTGGCTGGAGTAATTATGCCAGTTCCAGTTCTGGAACAGGGACTGGGGTTTTATTCAAATCTCTTCATTGTACCAAAGAAGGAGAATTCCTTCAGACCAGTTCTGGATTTAAAAATATTGAATCGTTATGTAAGGATAACAACATTCAAAATGGTAACTATAAGGACTATCCTGCCTTTTGTTCAGCAAGGGCATTATATGTCCACAATAGATTTACAGGATGCATATCTGCATATTCCGATTCATCCAGATCACTTTCAGTTTCTGAGATTCTCTTTCCTAGACGAGCATTACCAGTTTGTGGCTCTGCCGTTTGGCCTAGCAACAGCTCCAAGGATTTTTACAAAGGTTCTTGGTGCCCTTCTGTCTGTAATCAGAGAACAGGGTATTGTGGTATTTCCTTATTTGGACGATATCTTGGTACTTGCTCAGTCTAAACATTTAGCAGAATCTCATACGAATCGACTTGTATTGTTTCTTCAAGATCATGGTTGGAGGATCAATTTACCGAAAAGTTCATTGATTCCTCAGACAAGGGTAACCTTTTTAGGTTTCCAGTTAGATTCAGTGTCCATGACTCTGTCACTAACGGACAAGAGACGTCTAAAATTGATTTAAGCTTGTCGAAACCTTCAGTCTCAATCATTCCCTTCGGAAGCCTTATGCATGGAAATTCTAGGTCTTATGACTGCTGCATCGGACGCGATCCCCTTTGCTCGTTTTCACATGCGACCTCTTCAGCTCTGTATGCTGAACCAGTGGTGCAGGGATTACACAAAGATATCTCAATTTATATCTTTAAAACCGATTGTACGACACTCTCTGACGTGGTGGACAGATCACCATCGTTTAGTTCAGGGGGCTTCTTTTGTTCCGACCTGGACTGTGATTTTAACAGATGCAAGTCTGACAGGTTGGGGCGCTGTTTGGGGGTCTCTGACAGCACAAGGGATTTGGGAATCTCAGGAGGTGAGATTACCAATCAATATTTTGGAACTCCGTGCAATTTTCAGAGCTCTTCAGTCATGGCCTCTTCTAAAGAGAGAATCGTTCATTTGTTTTCAGACAATGTCACAACTGTGGCATATATCAATCATCAAGGAGGGACTCACAGTCCTCTGGCTATGAAAGAAGTATCTCGAATACTGGTATGGGCGGAATCCAGCTCCTGTCTAATTTCTGCGGTTCATATCCCAGGTATAGACAATTGGGAAGCGGATTATCTCAGTCGCCAAACGTTACATCCGGGCGAATGGTCTCTTCACCCAGAGGTATTTCTTCAGATTGTTCAAATGTGGGGACTTCCAGAAATAGATCTGATGGCTTCTCATCTAAACAAGAAACTTCCCAGGTATCTGTCCAGATCCAGGGATCCTCAGGCGGAAGCAGTGGATGCATTGTCACTTCCTTGGAAGTATCATCCTGCCTATATCTTTCCGCCTCTAGTTCTTCTTCCAAGAGTAATCTCCAAGATTCTGAAGGAATGCTCGTTTGTTCTGCTGGTGGCTCCAGCATGGCCTCACAGGTTTTGGTATGCGGATCTTGTCCGGATGGCCTCTTGCCAACCGTGGACTCTTCCGTTAAGACCAGACCTTCTGTCACAAGGTCCTTTTTTCCATCAGGATCTCAAATCCTTAAATTTGAAGGTATGGAGATTGAACGCTTGATTCTTAGTCAAAGAGGTTTCTCTGACTCTGTGATTAATACTATGTTACAGGCTCGTAAATCTGTATCTAGGAAGATATATTATCGAGTCTGGAAGACTTACATTTCTTGGTGTCTTTCTCATCATTTTTCCTGGCATTCTTTTAGAATTCCGAGAATTTTACAGTTTCTTCAGGATGGTTTGGAGAAATTTTGTCTGCAAGTTCCTTGAAAGGACAAATCTCTGCTCTTTCTGTTCTTTTTCACAGAAAGATTGCTAATCTTCCTGATATTCATTGTTTTGTACAAGCTTTGGTTCGTATAAAACCTGTCATTAAGTCAATTTCTCCTCCTTGGAGTTTGAATTTGGTTCTGGGGGCTCTTCAAGCTCCTCCGTTTGAACCTATGCATTCACTGGACATTAAATTACTTTCTTGGAAAGTTTTGTTTCTTTTGGCCATCTCTTCTGCTAGAAGAGTTTCTGAATTATCTGCTCTTTCTTGTGAGTCTCCTTTTCTGATTTTTCATCAGGATAAGGCGGTATTGCGAACTTCTTTTACATTTTTACCTAAGGTTGTGAATTCTAACAACATTAGTAGAGAAATTGTGGTTCCTTCATTGTGTCCTAATCCTAAGAATTCTAAGGAGAGATCATTGCATTCTTTGGATGTAGTTAGAGCTTTGAAATATTATGTTGAAGCTACTAAGAATTTCCGAAAGACTTCTAGTCTATTTGTTATCTTTTCCGGTTATAGGAAAGGTCAGAAGGCCTCTGCCATTTCTTTGGCATCTTGGTTGAAATCTTTAATTCATCATGCTTATGTCGAGTCGGGTAAAACTCCGCCTCAAAGGATTACAGCTCATTCTACTAGGTCAGTTTCTACTTCCTGGGCGTTTAAGAATGAAGCTTCGGTTGATCAGATTTGCAAAGCAGCAACTTGGTCTTCTTTGCATACTTTTACTAAATTCTACCATTTTGATGTGTTTTCTTCTTCTGAAGCAGTTTTTGGTAGAAAAGTACTTCAGGCAGCTGTTTCAGTTTGATTCTTCTGCTTATAATTTCAGTTTTTTTCATTATAAGATTTAAACTTTATTTTGGGTGTGGATTATTTTCAGCGGAATTGGCTGTCTTTATTTTATCCCTCCCTCTCTAGTGACTCTTGCGTGGAAGATCCACATCTTGGGTAGTCATTATCCCATACGTCACTAGCTCATGGACTCTTGCTAATTACATGAAAGAAAACATAATTTATGTAAGAACTTACCTGATAAATTCATTTCTTTCATATTAGCAAGAGTCCATGAGGCCCACCCTTTTTTGTGGTGGTTATGATTTTTTTGTATAAAGCACAATTATTCCAATTCCTTATTTTTTTTTATGCTTTCGCACTTTTGTCTTATCACCCCACTTCTTGGCTATGCGTTAAACTGATTTGTGGGTGTGGTGAGGGGTGTATTTATAGGCATTTTGAGGTTTGGGAAACTTTGCCCCTCCTGGTAGGAATGTATATCCCATACGTCACTAGCTCATGGACTCTTGCTAATATGAAAGAAATTAATTTATCAGGTAAGTTCTTACATAAATTATGTTTTCTGATGCACGATTAGAAGGTTAACTTGGTAAAGAGCTCCCTCTTCCTATCGACAAGGGTAAACTTCCTAGGAATGATCATAGATTCCATCAGCATGCGCATCTACCTTTAATGCCCAGCCAGGGAGATGCTTCAGAGGTCATCTCTCTTGCTTCCGTCCAATGCACATCTATCTGTAGCACTATGCATGGAGGTTGTAGGCCTCATGATTGCAGCTTCTGATGCTTTACCATTTGCTTGCATTCATCTGAGACCACTACAGTTGTGTATGCTCTGACAATGGAATGGAGACCATTCAGATCTATTTCAGGTCATTTCTCTGGATGCTCACACAATAGTCTGGTTTTGTTGCAATTTCCAACCCCTGTTCTAGGAGTGAGTTTCTGGCACCCCTCGGATTATAATCACCACAGACGCGAGTCTGTCCAGATGGGGTGCGGTGTGGGGTTCTCTCAAAACCCAGGGAACCTAGTGTTGGGAGGAACTGTCTCTTCCGATCAACATTCTCAAATTGAGGGTTATATACAACGCACTTCTGGCGTGGCCTCCACTGGCTTACTCCTGGCATATCAGATTCCAATCAAACAACATCCCTGGCAATGTAGATGGTGTCATGAATCCTGCAGTGGGCAGAGAGACATCAATGTCAGATCTCAGCTATCCACATCCCAGGTGTGAAGAATTAGGTGGCAGATTTCCTGAGTAGGCAGACTCTTCACTCAGGGGAGTGGTCCCTGAATCAGTAGGTATTTCCAGAACTAACTTTCAGATGAGGTGTTCCAGATATAGATTTGATGGCTTCCCGTTTCAATGCAAAGCTCACAAAATACGGATCGAGATCCAGGGATCCTCAGGTGGAGCTAGTGGATGCTCTAGCGGTTCCTTGGAACTTCAAATTGGTCTCTGTTTCCACCAATTTTACTTCTCCCCTGAGTGGTAGCTTGGATCAAGCAGGAGCGCATACCGACTATTTTGATAGCCCCTGCATGGCGGCTGCCTTTTCTTTAGGACCTACTGACCCAGGGTCCGTTATTTTATCTAAACCTAGATACTCTGAGGCTGACTGCTTGGAAATTGAATGGTTGATTTTAGCTCAGAGAGGCTTCTCTGACAATGTAATACTCTTATACAGGCTTGCAAGCCCGTCAACAGACATATTTACCATAATGTCTGGAGGACTTTTTTTTTCACTGGTGTGACCAGCAAGGTTTCTCTTAGCGTTTAGTGAAAACTCCCCATATTCAGTTTCTCCAGGAGGGTCTGGAGAAAGGCCTGTTGGCCAGTTCTATAAAGGTTCAGATCTCTGCCCTTTTTGTTGTTTCTCAAAAAGTTGGCTAGTTTGCCAGATGCTCAAGAATTTGTTGAGGCTCTTGTTAGAATTAAGATGGTTTTCAAACCTGTTGCTCCCCCGTGGAGCCTAAACTTGGTTCTTTAGAGGGCTCCGTTTGAGCCTCTGCATGCTGTTGGAAGCTGGTTTTCCTATTGGCTAACTTATCAAGTGAGTATTTTCTCACTGTGTGATCCTCCTTATCTGGTGATCCATCAGGATAAGGCTGTGTTGAGGACTCACAAGTACTTACTACCTTAGGAAGAAAGCCTGGTTAACATTAACCAGGAGATTGTGGTTCCTTCACGTTTTCCTAATCCGTCATCCTCCAAGAAGAGACTGTTACATAATTTGGATGTAGTCAGAGCAGTGAAGTTCTACCTTCATGCTACTAGGGAATTTCGTCAAATCCTTCCTTATAAGTCCTGTATACTGGTAAGCGCAAGGGGCAGAAGACCTCAGCTGTAACCATTTCATTTTGGTTGAGAAGTCTAATTCGCATGGCATATCAGGAAGCGGGTCAAGACCCTCCTTCGAGAATAACAGCTCATTCCACTTGTGCAGTGGTAATCTCTTGGGCCTTCAAGAATGAGGCCTCAGTTGAACATATCTGTAAGGCTGCAACCTGGTGTTGCATACTTTCACATAGATTCAAAAATGTTTTTGTGGACCCTCACTGCCAATAGAAGGAACATAAAATGTATGCTTACCTGATAAATTAATTTCCTTCTTGGCAGTGGGAGTCCACAAGCCCGCGGAGATACTGTGTAATGGTGGCAGTCGTGTTTTTTTGCACCTCTGTACCCCTTGTATCTCTCTTCACTTTTCCTTATCCTTGGCTGAACTACTGGAGGGTAGGGGAAGTGGTAGGGATATTTATAGTATTTTTGGGGATGTCTGTCACCTCCTGATGGCCAGGTCAAGTAATTTCCATAGATTAAGAGGCAGCTTTTGGGAGAAGGGTTCTAAAAGCGGTGGCGCCTAGTAAATAGGACTGCTTTCCCTAACTTTCCCTCCCGAACATTTGTGAACTTTACAGCTTGGGTATTGGTTTCCCATAGATTAAGAATGTTTTTGTGCACTGTCACTGCCAAGAAAGAAAATAATTTATCAGTTAAGCATACATTTTATTATTTCAATCAATTTGCTTTATTTACCTTCCATACTGATCAAGCCATTCAAATAATTTAACCTGACTACAACACCAGCTCACCATTAATTTCACTGGATGTTGCAATTAATTTAATTGTTTTACAAATACAATGTATTCCTGTTCAAAGCCAGACCATATAATAAACATATAATTGATAAATATAGTAAAGCGCTTAATGGCCTTGGAAAAAGCATAATTAGCTAAAATATATGGTGACTCACAATACCGCATAAGTAAGTTGGTATAACATTGATACAAAGTTTTAAAAGATTCAAATGATAACTTCTTTTTTTTAAGGACTCTACTGCACTGACTGCTTAGTGATATACAAGTCATTGAAAAATTCCCATAAATATCTTTTTTTCATTTACATAACTCAATCAAAATATCGAGTGCAGTTTGTTTTAAAATAGCCATAATATTTAGTCCATAAGTTATTAACTTTTTATTTTGTTGTTTCAAATTTAAAAAATGGATATCAGCTGACTGTGGGGTGAGCAATTATTAGCTGTAATGTCACAAATATTTTGCCTAATGATGTTTTTTAAAAAAGGTTATGTTTACAAAATTTACGGTTTATTATTTGATCAATGTATTCATTTTATTTGTGGCTCAAATTACTTGGAACTTCCATTAAAATTAATGGTGACCTATAACTACAAAAAAATATTTTTTTTGTACATTTGGATCAATAAGGAAAGTGTACCGCTGAGTACATCAATTCACCATAAACCAATAAATTGAAATACACTAGTGTACATTAAATATGATGGTCTTCTATCAATATTTTTTTATTTTGAAGTCTTGGCAAGATTGCTCTGGCCTTCCATCACAATTTGTACTCCACGTTAGTCTCTTCAGCAGGGCTGTGGTGGCTTTAAAGCAGTTAGGAACTTGTAAAGTGGGCTTTGCTGCATTTCCCTAACATGTTGCTGCCCTGGTATAGAAAGCCTGAGTAAGCTTACTCTGTCTTTCTTTTTACACAGGTCTCTGTGAGGAGTGGCATCCTCTCAAACTTCGTGAGTCGTTTGACTGCCGGACAACTGGAATGCAGGTAAGTGTCTTTTGTTCTTCTGAGGGTTCTGGAAGGCTGGCACTGAAGGGGTTAAGACCCTCTGCTTTTAAATGGGACATATCCTTATGGATGCTGGTGGCAGTGGCAAGCACTTATGCATGTGATTGGAGACTTTGGGTTAACATTTTTCATATCAAGGAAGATGTTAACTGTATATGGGGCTCAGAGATAACCTTTATTATATTAATATGTTTATACAGGATCGGTATTCTGGCAGCTCCTTTTATTCTGAATTGCCTATGTCAGAGAATGTTAAGAGAGCGCGTATGGCGCCATTTCTAGGGGGTGCTGGTGTCATTAACAAGAAGCCTGAGCATGCAGTGTTTTTCCTCTGGAATTTCTCCTGCTGCGCTTTTAGAAGCGTTTTTAGCTCAGTTGGGTGTGGAAGCTGCACGATTAACAGAGAGTGTTAGTCGACAGTGAGGTTGGATGTTTTTAAAAAAGAGCTGTTATTTACAGTCTATGGTGGAAGAGAGTTAGTGGACTGTGTAAAGCGCATATCCGCGCCGAATTGTGGCCACTCCTTGTTATATTGGAGCGTTGCCATTTATTTTTCCTAGAGGTGGCTGAATAACTTAACTCTGCCTCGTTTCCGGCATGGGATCAGCATGGGGTTGTTAGTGTTCGGCAAGAAGGAGGAGGTTCAGTGGCACTACCTATTAAATTAAGCTGCCTACACCCTCAATATATTCAGTAGCTCCTTGGCTATTGATTGGGGTAAGTGGTGCTGTGTATTAATTTCATCAACACAAACAAGTGAAGGGTTAAGGACCCATCTCAGAATACACTCATAGCACTCCTAGTAGGCATATGTAACATAAATTAAACTAGATGTAACATAGGCAACAAATGGTTAGAGAGATCTCATCGGATTAAATAAAATATAACTTTTAATTTTTAACACATAAAAACAGAGTTAAAATCCAGGGATGTGCAGGTTAAAATTGAAAACCTCATAGTAGAGTATTGGGATTCTGAAATTAATACCTAAATGTGAAGTTATACCAGAATAAGGAGTTGAGCTCTAGGTAGCGATACCTGAATGTGGATATTTCACATTCTGAATGGAAATGAACACTCTTTTAGTGGAGTATTATTAAATGTCACCACAGTTAAAAGTAAGGTGTACTCCTCTGATGGGCAATCGTGTGGCCCAATATCAATAATGGTGTTCTTAGATTCTTGTATGTTTCAGAAGTGCTCACATGTGAGATCAGAGCCCCTTCTGAATTATAAATGCATTTATATGATAATATATAATTATACAATCAGTGTGCTTGGTGCATACTTGGGTATCTTGTTACCTGCTGGCAAGTATTAAATCAGATCACATAAGGTTAATAGTATTTATTTGAGTTGATATCTGATACATCGATTGAATTAATTTATAATCTCAACATGTTGTTTTAGAGCTATCCTGGGTGAAAACACTTTATTAACCACCTTTAGTGCAATATTGTGGTTTGTTATTATTCGTTTTTCACTTGAAGAAACCCACCTACCAGTAAAGATAGGAGATTGGTCATTAAATGAGGGTAAACATTGGTGGCTATTGGCCTCGAGTATTAGAACAAGGATTGAGTTAAATAGTTGGGTATCATAAATTATAATGGGACACCCTAAATAGTGTGTTCATTTGTATTGCTGCTGTCTCTGTCTGAGATTAGTACACTGGGTTATTAGCAGCTATAGCAAGATTGCTTTCCCACACTTGTGATAAGCTCTGGTAGCATGCCGTACAATCAGAGCAGTCACATATAGGATGACACTCGAATCCTTTCTATCATGCAATTCAGTTTCGGTTAACTAAGTAAAGCGCAAACCGTTAGTATCTATGTATTGGTAGGTGCAGGCAGAAAGGAGTTTGTGAATATCCAGAGCGTTAAATATCAGCGTTTCTATGTTTCAGTATTCATTTAAATTCACTCCATATTCTGTCTGCCTATAATTGGTGTTATATCTACCAGCAACCTTTGTTGATACTTATAACTGAAAGCTCACCCCTAGGTAGTCACCACCTGAGAGTACCCTCATAAGTAATTGTGGCTCAGAGGCTGTACACGGTTAAGGCGACCAAACTAATCTCGGTGGTTTATCAAGCACCCAAAAGCTCTAAAGCAAGTCTAGGCTGAGTACATCAAACACAGCTAAGTGTCAATTAAACGGTTCTGAACCGCCAAAAGTAATGAGTATCAAATTAATATCTCTACTACGAGTAAGCCCTAACAAACACAGGAGCTCCCTGACTCCTCACCAGTTCCCTAACATGTTTCGCCGTTCTCACGGCTTTCTCAAAGGGGGGTTAGTGTTCGGTCTGCATTGTAAAATAAGCGTACGGTTCTTGTTCATGTCATTTTCTACTGTGATTTAGACATGAGGGTGTTCTCTGTGCCTTAAACGGCATTGAGAGGTATTGCAGTATGCAGTTTATTAAGAAAGTGCATGAACCTATTTTCTTTATAAGGGCTAATAATGGAAAGTAGAACATATTCTTACACTATCATCTGTTCCATTTTAATATATATATTTTATTTAAAATGTGACATTTTATTTCTTAATAAAGTATTTCAGTATATTATAAATAATATAACATTTTATAAGATAATTTCTTCATAGAAATCAGTTATTCTTTCTGGAATTTACCTTTTAAGAAGTATTTTTGACTATTTAAAATGCCAAAGTTTTTTGTACCATATTGTCAGTTAAACTATTGATGGTACGCCTTTATCTGAGCCTTATGTCGCCCAGGGTGATGCTGTTTTTGGCAATGCCACAGCTCTCTCCCTTTATGTCCCAAGCCTTTTTGGCGTCACATGCGGTGCTCTGCGGTTCCTCTAAATCTCCAGGAGGAGTATGATTAATTACAGTTTGCAGCTGCGATATTTGCGGCTTTGCCTGTTAATCTGTTTTTCCCTTTTTCTCAAGGAAAGTGCAAGAGGACATTTATCATTTCAGAATTTGGGGGTTTCTGTTCCACTTTTTGGCTACACAGTGATCCCTCTCCTAGCTGGCGAGGAGGATTCGGTAGTTTCTTAGGGTGAAATCTCAGACCTGGCAGTATAATTCCTTCAAGCTTAATATGAAGTGTACAACTTCAACCTCAGATTGAACACCTTTGTGATGTTAAAGGAGGTTTAGCTACTTTGATGCAACGTCGACACGATGTGTCATTGTTGTTCCTAAAAAATCTATTTTATGATTCTGGGATTCCTCTGTGGAGTGTTTTTCAGTTCCATACCATGCTTGGAGGAATAGGAGTAGTCAAGGTTTCCTTATCCTACTTTTCCTGTCTTCAAAGGATGTTTCCGTTGAATGTCAGTCTGCACGGTGCCTTAAATAGTAGGATGTTCTACTTTGGCTTCGAGAACTTTGATTATTAGAGAGTATAGCTGTTCTTTTCAGGATCTATGGAGAACTTAGTGGTTAGCGCCTTGCTGACCAAAGAATTTCATTGCTTCAAGGGTAGTGTCTTATTGGCGCGATACCTTGTCTGATCTATTTTGAGAAGAAAAAGCTCTTAAGCTACGGGAGCTATGATATCTAGCTTCTCTGTGTCCATTGAGAAATCAGGCTGAGAACAAGGAGTTCAGGGTTCACTTACAGGCACAGCTGTGACAGCAATGCTCTACAAATGACCCTTTGGACAGTGGAATTTTTCTCTCTGTCCAAGTTCTGGTGTCCATGTAATGTCTGGTTTGCCAGGGAATGTTCTGTTTTTTTCTAGTATTTTTTACTACAGCCTTCAAGGGTGGATTGAGAGGTCCCAGATAGGCCGAGGACATAGTCCTTGAGGGTTGCTACTTAGTAGTCATTTCCTTCCGTCCTGAAGCAGTTCCTCCTTTCCAATTTTTATCTGCAGGCAGATAACTATGAAACATTTTGTAAGCCAGCTGGACAGATAGCTTAGCATGCTAAGGCGCTGTGGCTGAGCTCTGTAGCAATCCAAGGGTTGCAGGATTGATCCCCGATGAGGTCCACTCAGATTTTCATCCTTTCAAGGTCGATAAAATGAGCAACGCCTTGGGCCGCGCTTTTCAAGTACCCAATACATATATTGCGTTTGGGAAACTTAGAGACTATTTTAGAGATGGGCCTGAATTTTATTCATTCCTGATTTTGATTCTGATAAGGAAGGAATTTGCAATTGTTACGCTTTCAGTTGGCTTCGCTACAGCTCCAGAAGGCAGTTTTTGTGGTCCCGGGGTATGGCAGTGCCTCCCTATTTGGACGTCCTTAGGTTACAGGCGTTATCTTTGGACCTAGCTGAATCTGCTTTAGACTTCCTATTAATGAGATCTTTCTGACGGAGGTCAGAGGAGCCAAGGTTCTTTCAGATTGCCTGTCCTTATGGTCTGCGGTTCAGTCATTAGTGTTCCGATCTATGGAATTGGTTTGATGGGGATTCCATGGTCATATTTTCTTTTGCTCAGCTCCATTGGAGGCCTCTGCGGCTATACTGGCTTACCCAATGAAATGGGGGTTTCACTATCCTATCGCAGAGGATAGTTTTTGGAAGGACTATTCTTCCCATAATCATTTTGAATTGTGAACGACCTTCATTGAGGGTTGGATCTCAACTGTTTTCTAGCCTGGTTCTTTAGGTTCCAGTTAAGAAGCTATCAAGATAGCATAGAGGTTTTGCCTTTGCTTTTTTTCAACTGTAAGCCTCAAATTGTATTCCCCTCAGGGTTTGCAACAATGTAACTTTAAGTGAATTACATCGGCCTCCTGGGGGGGGACTCAGAGTTCCTTGATCATGTAGGAAGGTGACGAGTATCTTTCAGTGGGCAGAGATCCTCAATTTTTGTCTATGTCTTCCTTCATTAAAGGAGTGGACTATTGGGTTGGGTTGTCTGAACAGTCAGACTTCCATTTTGGAGAGTAGGTTCTCCATCCGGAGATTTCTAGGTAACAATCTAGTGGTTGGTTCTGATGGCATCTCAGGCAGACAGACTTTCATCCTGGGGAGTGGGAACTCTTCCGGAAGTGTTTTCCTATCTAACCTTCAATTTGGGGCAGCCAGTGCTGGATCTCATGGTTTCTCGGCAGAATGTCAAGTTCCTGAAAAAAAAAGGGATCCTCAGACCGTCCTGATAGATGCTCTTGCGGTCCCTTCGAATTTCAGTCTAGCATACCTGTTTCCTCCGCTCGGTCTCCTTCCAAGAGTCATTGCTTGGATCAAGTAGGAGCAGGCGTTGGTGATTCTCAGGCACCGGCATGGTTTCTTTCATGTAATTAGCAAGAGTCCATGAGCTAGTGACGTATGGGATATACATTCCTACCAGGAGGGGCAAAGTTTCCCAAACCTCAAAATGCCTATAAATACACCCCTCACCACACCCACAAATCAGTTTTACAAACTTTGCCTCCTATGGAGGTGGTGAAGTAAGTTTGTGCTAGATTGTACGTTGATATGCGCTCCGCAGCAGGTTGGAGCCCGGTTTTCCTCTCAGCGTGCAGTGAATGTCAGAGGGATGTGAGGAGAGTATTGCCTATTTGAATTCAATGATCTCCTTCTACGGGGTCTATTTCATAGGTTCTCTGTTATCGGTCATAGAGATTCATCTCTTACCTCCCTTTTCAGATCGATGATATACTCTTATATATACCATTACCTCTACTGATTCTCGTTTCAGTACTGGTTTGGCTTTCTACTACGTGTAGATGAGTGTCCTGGGGTAAGTAAGTCTTATTTTCTGTGACACTCTAAGCTATGGTTGGGCACTTATATATAAGTTCTAAATATATGTATTCAAACATTTATTTGCCTTGACTCAGGATGTTCAACGTTCCTTATTTCAGACAGTCAGTTTCATATTTGGGATAATGCATATGAATTTATCATTTTTTCTTACCTTAAAATTGACTTTTTTTCCTGTGGGCTGTTAGGCTCGCGGGGGCTGAAAATGCTTCATTTTATTGCGTCATTCTTGGCGCGGACTTTTTTGGCGCAAAATTTTTTTTCTATTTCCGCCGTCATACGTGTCACCGGAAGTTGCGTCATTTTTTTGACGTTTTTGCGCCAAAAGTGTCGGCGTTCCGGATGTGGCGTCATTTTTGGCGCCAAATAATGTGGGCGTCTTTTTTGGCGCTAAAAAATATGGGCGTCATTATTGTCTCCACATTATTTAAGTCTCGTTATTTATTGCTTCTGGTTGCTAGAAGCTTGTTCATTGGCATTTTATCCCATTCCTGAAACTGTCATTTAAGGAATTTGATCAATTTTGCTTTATATGTTTTTTTTTTCTATTACATATTGCAAGATGTCCCAGATTGACCCTGAGTCAGAAGATACTACTGGAAAATCACTGGTGCTGGATCTACCAAAGTTAAGTGTATCTGCTGTAAACTTGTGGTATCTGTTCCTCCAGCTGTTGTTTGTAATGAATGTCATGACAAACTTGTTAATGCAGATAATATTTCCTTTAGTAATACTACATTACCTGTTGCTGTTCCATCAACATCTAATACTAGTGTTCCTGTTAACATAAGAGATTTTGTGTCTAAATCCATTAAGAAGGCTATGTCTGTTATTCCTCCTTCTAGTAAACGTAAAAGGTCTTTTAAAACTTCTCATTTTTCAGATGAATTTTTAAATGAACATCATCATTCTGATAATGATTCCTCTGGTTCAGAGGATTCTGTTTCAGAGGTTGATACTGATAAATCTTCATATTTATTCAAAATGGAATTTATTCGTTCTTTACTTAAAGAAGTATTAATTGCATTAGAAATAGAGGATTCTGGTCCTCTTGATACTAAATCTAAACATTTAAATAAGGTTTTTAAATCTCCTGTAGTTATTCCAGAAGTTTTTCCTGTCCCTGATGCTATTTCTGAAGTAATCTCCAGGGAATGGAATAATTTGGGTAATTCATTTACTCCTTCTAAACGTTTTAAGCAATTATATCCTGTGCCATCTGACAGATTAGAGTTTTGGGACAAAATCCCTAAAGTTGATGGGGCTATCTCTACTCTTGCTAAACGTACTACTATTCCTACGGCAGATAGTACTTCCTTTAAGGATCCTTTAGATAGGAAGATTGAATCCTTTCTAAGAAAAGCTTACTTATGTTCAGGTAATCTTCTTAGACCTGCTATATCTTTAGCGGATGTTGCTGCAGCTTCAACTTTTTGGTTAGAAGCTTTAGCGCAACAAGTTACAGATCATAATTCTCATAGCATTGTTAATCTTCTTCAACATGCTAATAACTTTATTTGTGATGCCATCTTTGATATCATTAGAGTTGATGTCAGGTATATGTCTCTAGCTATTTTAGCTAGAAGAGCTTTATGGCTTAAAACTTGGAATGCTGATATGTCTTCTAAGTCAACTTTGCTTTCCCTTTCTTTCCAGGGTAATAAATTATTTGGTTCTCAGTTGGATTCTATTATCTCAACTGTTACTGGAGGGAAAGGAACTTTTTTACCACAGGATAAAAAATCTAAAGGTAAATTTAGGTCTAATAATCGTTTTCGTTCCTTTCGTCACAATAAGGAACAAAAGCCTGATCCTTCATCCACAGGAGCGGTATCAGTTTGGAAACCATCTCCAGTTTTGAATAAATCCAAGCCTTTTAGAAAACCAAAACCAGCTCCCAAGTCCACATGAAGGTGCGGCCCTCATTCCAGCTCAGCTGGTAGGGGCAGATTACGATTTTTCAAAGAAATTTGGATCAATTCAATTCACAATCTTTTGATTCAGAACATTGTTTCAGAAGGGTACAGAATTGGCTTCAAAATAAGGCCTCCTGCAAAGAGATTTTTTCTTTCCCGTGTCCCGTGAAATGTGTTTCAGATCTAGAGTTGGCTGGAGTAATTATGCCAGTTCCAGTTCTGGAACAGGGACTGGGGTTTTATTCAAATCTCTTCATTGTACCAAAGAAGGAGAATTCCTTCAGACCAGTTCTGGATCTAAAAATATTGAATCGTTATTTAAGGATACCAACATTCAAAATGGTAACTATAAGGGCTATCCTGCCTTTTGTTCAGCAAGGGCATTATATGTCCACAATAGATTTACAGGATGCATATCTGCATATTCCGATTCATCCAGATCACTATCAGTTTCTGAGATTCTCTTTCCTAGACAAGCATTACCAATTTGTGGCTCTGCCGTTTGGCCTAGCAACAGCTCCAAGGATTTTTACAAAGGCTCTCGGTGCCCTTCTATCTGTAATCAGAGAACAGGGTATTGTGGTATTTCCTTATTTGGACGATATCTTGGTACTTGCTCAGTCTTCACATTTAGCAGAATCTCATACGAATCGACTCGTATTGTTTCTTCGAGATCATGGTTGGAGGATCAATTTGCCGAAAAGTTCATTGATTCCTCAGACAAGGGTAACCTTTTTAGGTTTCCAGATAGATTCAGTGTCCATGACTCTGTCTCTGACAGACAAGAGACGTCTAAAATTGGTTTCAGCTTGTCGAAACCTTCAGTCTCAATCATTCCCTTCGGTAGCCTTATGCATGGAAATTCTAGGTCTTATGACTGCTGCATCGGACGCGATCCCCTTTGCTCGTTTTCACATGCGACCTCTTCAGCTCTGTATGCTGAACCAGTGGTGCAGGGTTTTCACAAAGATACATCAATTGATATCTTTAAAACCATTTGTACGACACTCTCTGACGTGGTGGACAGATCACCAACGTTTAGTTCAGGGGGCTTCTTTTGTTCTTCCAACCTGGACTGTGATTTCAACAGATGCAAGTCTGACAGGTTGGGGAGCAGTTTGGGGGTCTCTGACAGCACAAGGGGTTTGGGAATCTCAAGAGGTGAGATTACCAATCAATATTTTGGAACTCTGTGCAATTTTCAGAGCTCTTCAGTCATGGCCTCTTCTAAAGAGAGAATCGTTCATTTGTTTTCAGACAGACAATGTCACAACTGTGGCATATATCAATCATCAAGGAGGGACTCGCAGTCCTCTGGCTATGAAAGAAGTATCTCAAATTCTGGTTTGGGCGGAATCCAGCTCCTGTCTAATTTCTGCGGTTCATATCCCAGGTATAGACAATTGGGAAGCGGATTATCTCAGCCGCCAAACGTTACATCCGGGCGAATGGTCTCTTCACCCAGAGGTATTTCTTCAGATTGTTCAAATGATGGCTTCTCATCTAAACAAGAAACTTCCCAGGTATCTGTCCAGATCCAGGGATCCTCAAGCGGAAGCAGTGGATGCATTGTCACTTCCTTGGAAGTATCATCCTGCCTATATCTTTCCGCCTCTAGTTCTTCTTCCAAGAGTAATCTCCAAGATTCTGAAGGAATGCTCGTTTGTTCTGCTGGTGGCTCCAGCATGGCCTCACAGGTTTTGGTATGCGGATCTTGTCCGGATGGCCTCTTGCCAACCGTGGACTCTTCCGTTAAGACCAGACCTTCTGTCGCAAGGTCCTTTTTTCCATCAGGATCTCAAATCCTTAAATTTAAAGGTATGGAGATTGAATGCTTGATTCTTAGTCAAAGAGGTTTCTCTGACTCTGTGATTAATACTATGTTACAGGCTCGTAAATCTGTATCTAGGAAGATATATTATAGAGTCTGGAAGACTTACATTTCTTGGTGTCTTTCTCATCATTTTTCCTGGCATTCTTTTAGAATTCCGAGAATTTTACAGTTTCTTCAGGATGGTTTGGATAAAGGTTTGTCTGCAAGTTCCTTGAAAGGACAAATCTCTGCTCTTTCTGTTCTTTTTCACAGAAAGATTGCTAATCTTCCTGATATTCATTGTTTTGTACAAGCTTTGGTTCGTATAAAACCTGTCATTAAGTCAATTTCTCCTCCTTGGAGTTTGAATTTGGTTCTGGGGGCTCTTCAAGCTCCTCCGTTTGAACCTATGCATTCATTGGACATTAAATTACTTTCTTGGAAAGTTTTGTTTCTTTTGGCCATCTCTTCTGCTAGAAGAGTTTCTGAATTATCTGCTCTTTCTTGTGAGTCTCCTTTTCTGATTTTTCATCAGGATAAGGCAGTGTTGCGAACTTCTTTTCAATTTTTACCTAAGGTTGTGAATTCTAACAACATTAGTAGAGAAATTGTGGTTCCTTCATTATGTCCTAATCCTAAGAATTCTAAGGAGAAATCATTGCATTCTTTGGATGTAGTTAGAGCTTTGAAATATTATGTTGAAGCTACTAAGAATTTCCGAAAGACTTCTAGTCTTTTTGTTATCTTTTCCGGTTCTAGGAAAGGTCAGAAGGTCTCTGCCATTTCTTTGGCATCTTGGTTGAAATCTTTAATTCATCATGCTTATGTCGAGTCGGGTAAAACTCCGCCTCAAAGGATTACAGCTCATTCTACTAGATCAGTTTCTACTTCCTGGGCTTTTAGGAATGAAGCTTCTGTTGATCAGATTTGCAAAGCAGCAACTTTGTCTTCTCTGCATACTTTTACTAAATTCTACCATTTTGATGTGTTCTCTTCTTCTGAAGCAGTTTTTGGTAGAAAAGTACTTCAGGCAGCTGTTTCAGTTTGATTCTTCTGCTTATAATTTCAGTTTTTTTCATTATAAGATTTAAACTTTATTTTGGGTGTGGATTATTTTCAGCGGAATTGGCTGTCTTTATTTATCCCTCCCTCTCTAGTGACTCTTGCGTGGAAGATCCACATCTTGGGTAGTCATTATCCCATACGTCACTAGCTCATGGACTCTTGCGAATTACATGAAAGAAAACATAATTTATGTAAGAACTTACCTGATAAATTCATTTCTTTCATATTAGCAAGAGTCCATGAGGCCCACCCTTTTTTGTGGTGGTTATGATTTTTTTGTATAAAGCACAATTATTCCAATTCCTTATTTTTTATGCTTTTGCACTTTTTTTCTTATCACCCCACTTCTTGGCTATTCGTTAAACTGATTTGTGGGTGTGGTGAGGGGTGTATTTATAGGCATTTTGAGGTTTGGGAAACTTTGCCCCTCCTGGTAGGAATGTATATCCCATACGTCACTAGCTCATGGACTCTTGCTAATATGAAAGAAATTAATTTATCAGGTAAGTTCTTACATAAATTATGTTTTTGCAGTATCTGGTATGCAGATCTAGTGGAAATGTCATCTCTTCTACTTCAAGGTCTTTTTCCTTCATCCATATCTCGTTCTTCTGAAGCTGACTGTTTCAAGATTGAACACTTAGCTTTTTTCTAAGTGTAGGTTTTTGGAGTTGGTCATTGAGACCTTGATACAGGCTCGTTAACAAGCGTCAAGAATGATTTCCATAGGATATGGCGTAAATATCTGTATTGGTGTGAATCCGGTGGCTACTCTTGGAGTAAGTCAGGATTCGTAGGTTTCATCTTTTCTCCAGGAGGTTCTGGAGAAGGGTTTGTCAGCTAGTACTCTGAAAGGTCATTTCTGCGTTATCTTTTTTGTTGCATAAGCATTCGGCGGATGCGCCAGATATGCAATCTTTTTGTCGGGCATTGGTTGGGATCAGGCCTTTGTTTAGACCTTTACTCCTCCCTGGAGTTTTAACCCTATTTTTAAGGTTTTACAGTGGGATCCATTTGAGCCTATGCATTTTTAGATATTAAGATATATCTTGGAAGGTTTTGTGTCTTGTTGTTTTTCTTCTGCTAGGGGAGTTTCGGAACTCTCGGCTCTACTGTATGATTCTCCTTATCTTATTTCTCTTTGATAAGGGACTCTGCATACTAGGTAGTTTTTTCTGCCTATGTTGTTTTCAAACAGGATATTATTCTGGAGATTGTTGTCCCTTCTTTTCATATGGAGAGTTGTTGCACTACCTTGATTTTGTGCGTGCACTGAATTCTATCCACAGGCGACTACAGATTTTCTTTTGTTCCCATGGGAAGCGCAATGGTCAGAAAGCTATGGCTACTTCTCCTTCCTTTTGGTTGAGGACTATGCTTTGTTTAGCCTATGATACGGCTGGAAAGCAACCTCCTGGGAGAATCACAGTTCATTCTACGAGGGCTCTTCTTCCTGGGTCTTCAAAGTTGTCTTCTGTGGTTCAGATTTGCAAGGCTGCAACTTGGTCTTTTTTTTACATCCTTTTTCCAGAATTTATAAGTTTGATACTTTTTGCCGCAGAGAGAGAGGTTCTTCAAGCAGTGGTGCCTTCTGTTTAGGTTTCCTGTCTTGTCCCTCCCTTATCATCTGTGTCCTCTAGCCTGGGTATTGATTCCCAACAGTAATTAATGATGATCCGTGGACTCACTGTGTCATTTAGAAAGAAAACAAAATGTATGAGTTTTTTCTTTGCATAAATGTTTTGTAGATGATCCATTTATATAGCCTATACAGCTTTTTTTCTTTTTTTTTTTTTTTAAATTAAAGTATAGTTTTGCTTATTTTTAAATAACATTGCGCTGATTTTCAGACTCCTAACCAAGCCCCAAAGTTTTAGGAGAATCCTGATGTATACCTACTCCATCTTGCTCCTGTTTGTGTAAAGTCTTTTCATATGCAGGGGGAGTGTTTCCGTTTTTTTGCTATATAACCACTTGCAGTTTGTGTTCCAGCTAACCTTTTCAACAGTGCTAAACCGGAAGCTTCTAAGTAAGTTTTAAAGATCTTTAGTTTTTTTTTATCATTATCTGTGCATATTATTCTTTATAATAGTGTCTCTATTACATGCAGTTAAATGAAAGTTGGTGTATACTGTCCCTTTAAGGTGGTTTAGCACTGATTCAACTTGGTTACTATTGCAAAAAATATTTGCCTATCATGATTGTTGATTTAAACTAATAATCCATCTTTTAAAAGCATGTGACACCATAGAAGCTTAGGTTGGGAAAAGTAAACAAAAGCTCTCATAAGTTGCCTTAAATTATTAACCCAAGCCTCCCTGGGAGAAAGTGAAACGCACATTATTTAGATGTATTTTACAACAAAAGGCTGCAAAATAAATAATGAATTTATATTGCAATAATTTTTCACTTCTAATAATGAAACCTTTTATGAATTGTTGGAATGTCAAGTGTAATTTTCCTTTAAGGAGTATACTGTAGTGAAGTTTGTCAGACAATCATTTTTAAGTTTGTGGTATATTTGATCATCATAGAACTAATGCTTTCAGTGAGGTTTAGTGGGTGGTGGGCACGATCGAGTATGTCAAACCTATCCTTCGTCCCCCATATCCAATCACTTTCTACATCCTGCCGCAACCATCTACGCAATATTTCAAAAATTCGCCCTTTTCTGAGCGCTAACACCGCAAAGCAAATAATCCACTCCCTTGTTATCTCCCGACTTGACTACTGCAATAACCTACTCGCTGGCCTTCCTCTTTCCTGCCTTTCCCCCCTTCAATCCATCCCAAATGCCTCTGCCAGGCTTATCCACCTTTCCCGTCAATCTGTATCTGCTGCACCTCTCTGCGAGTCCCTTCATTGGCTCCCCATTCACAGCAGAATTAAAAATTCTCACCCTTACATAAAAAGCTCTCACCAACGCCGCTCCCCTCTACCTATCCTCTCTAATACACAAGTATACTCCAGCCCGTCCACTAAGATCCAACAATGACCTGCTCCTTGCATCTGCAACTATCACCTCCTCTCATGCTAGATTGCAGGACTTCTGTAGTGCAGCACCTACCCTCTGGAACACTCTCCCTCGTGCTGTCAGGCTTCGCCCTAATCTTTCTTCTTCTTTTTTTTTCTTCTTTTTTTTATATATATTTTTATAGAGATTCTTTGCGATACAAACAAAAGGTGAGTGTCAATACAAATTACAAGATAAAACAAGTTGTGAAAGAATACATTTCCAAGTCTATCAAAGAAGAACATAATATAGGGAAATGACAAATTGCATTCTCAAAACAAATAATAATTGTTGCTCAACCAAATTACCCACATTGTGATAGGAATGGCCACTCATGGACCATACAGTGACAGTAAGTAAGTTACAGAGTAGGTAGGCAATACTATGAAAGGGCAACTCGTGGGCCCTAAATGAAGAATATCTTTCACCATTTAATACTATAATCGGGGTAGGATATTTAAATACTTGACTGAAGGGTTAACAATATAGTATGTTGTATGAACTAGAGGGATTTAGTATAAGTGGTAAATTATTACCATTTCTCTCAGAGTTATAAAGAGAAATGGATAAGTAAAAACAGGGAAAAAGCAAAGGGGAAGGGGTGTTGTAAACACTATTATGAAATCTGTGCCATCCACTAGAATTAAGGAAAAAAGAAGGGGGGTGGGGAGGGAGGAAGGAGAGAGGAGGAGAAAAAAAAGGGGGGAGAGAGGGGGGGGGAAAGAAAGAGAAGGAAAGAAAGAGAAGAACAGAAGCAGAGGAAAAAAAAACCCACAGGTGCGTGCACAAAAGTCTTCCAATCTAGATCCTATTAATTTTTCCCCACCCTTCCCAGGCCAAGCAGTGAAGCTGAACTTTATTATTAGAGGTAAAAATAGGGCACTCCATAGCCTCTAGATAGGACATAATTTTAGAAATATCACTCCAAGTGGGGATCGCAGCTTGTTTCCATCTTCTAGCCATCACTGGGTATATACTAATCAGACTGTTGGGAGTAATAGGGGACCCGAGGGACAGATGGAACAGAACCTTTTGCGGGCTGGTCCATAAGGTAGGGTCGAGGTCAAAACATCTTTTAGAAAGCATCTCCCACATAGGGAGTAGCCGTGGGCATTCCCACCATATATGAGCCGGGGAGCCAACAAATCCACACCCTCTCCAGCAAAGAGGAGAATTTATAGGGGAAATTTTGAAGAGTCTCAATGGCATAAGATGCCACTGGGTGCAGATTTTAAGATACAATTCCAACAAGGTGACGCAATTGAGGGCATTTTTGGTTAGCGAGATAGCCAGCGACCAGTCCTCCTGAGAGGCATGGAACCCAAGGGATCTCTCCCATGAAATGATATAAGCTGATTTGTAGTTAACATTCGGGTGGAGCAAGTCCTGGTAGGAGATAGACAGTGCTCTAGGAATCCTTTCAGCCGTGTCCCATCACTTTTCCCAATTGGTTTGTACGCGCAGTGGGAGTTCAGTAAACCCCCAGGATCTAAGGAGACTTCTAAGTCTCCAAAATTCAAATTGTAATATTTGAGATGGGTTGTAAGTTGCTTGAAATGCTGCCAATGATATAAGCTGGCCGTTTGGGAAAAGATCGCCAATAGTAGCGATACCATGGGACTGCCATAATTGTGGATGCGGATCTCGTAGTGCTTTAAGAATACCCAAAAGGGTCTGGCTAGGGGAGGGGTGAGGAGCTATTTGAGGAAGAGATCTAATTCTATCCCAAAAGCGCAAAGCCGAGACAACTATATAGTTTTCAATGTTAAGAGATGTACTAATATGTTTTGGGATCCAGATGAGATCCAATAGGGAAAGTAAGTCCGGTAAGGAAGCCTGCTCGATCCTCCACCATTTGCAATCCAAACAGGTAGAATTCCAGGGTAGGATGTGAGCTAGCCTAGCTGCTTCATGGTATAGGGATAAGTTGGGGGCGCCCGCGCCTCCACTCAGCATCGGTTGCTGCATAATTCGAGTGGACACTCGGGGGTGTCCCCTCTTCCAAATAAACTTATTACAAAGCATCTGGAATTTACCGATAAGGGACTTGGGGATTGGAATTGGTAGGGTTCTAAACAAATAAGTTAACTTGGGTAGTAAAGTCATCTTAAAAGCTGCCGCCCTGCCCAGCCAGGAAATACACGGAACATTCCATCGATCCACACATCTCTGGAAAGAGCTTAGCAATGGGTAGAAGTTTGCCTCAATTATAGTAGATACACTCCAGGACAGAAAGACCCCCAAGTGTTTTAGTCTGTATCGTGACCAATTGAATTCGTACCTCTGCGAGAGGCTATTGAAGTCTCTTTCTGGAATGTTTATAGTAAAAGCATCAGTTTTGCTTACATTCAACTTATAGTAGCTGATCTCTCCAAAAGTATGAAGGAGTTTGAAAAGAGCCGGGAGAGATGGAGTGTGGCCTCCCAGGAAAACTGTGAGGTCATCTGCAAATAGGGCAATTTTCTGAGGTATGCCAGCAATGTCTACACCAACAATGTCTTCAGCAGAACGGATTGCCTCAGCTAGTGGCTCCATCACTAGTGCAAATATCAGGGGAGATAGGGGACACCTCTGCCGCGTTCCATTAGTGATAGGAAAGGAAGGCGAAAAAAATCCCAGCCCCCTAACCCTTGCTGAGGGAGAAGAGTATAACGCCCCTACACAGGACAGAAAGGAGGGTGGAAAGCCAAAAACTCGTAATACTTCAAATAGGTAGAGCCAATTTAAATCTTTCTTCTTTTAAATGTTCCCTGAAGACTTTTCTGTTCAGGGAAGCCTACCACCCAACTCAATAATAAATTAATTTCACTTAGCTAACATTTCCCTCATCTAACTCTGTATTAACATCTTTCTCAATCTTGCAGTCCTCACCTCCTGTTTCTCAACCTCCTACCCTTCTAGATTGTAAGTTCCCACAAGAATAAAGCCCTCAAGCCCTCCTTTATGTGTTTGTAAATTTTGTCCTGTCTCTTACAAGTCTTGTATTGTTTTATTTAAATGAATTGTATCCATGGACGCGCTGCGGAATATGTTGGCACTTCATTAATAAAGTATAATAATAATAATTCAGTGGTGGTTGGAGCGAGATGGTGGAAGAGCTCTTTCAGATATGGTTGGAGATCAGACAGAGACAGACTCGGGCACACCTCGGATCCTCAGGTTGTTACATTGAGTCCTCTATATCTGCTATCTTGTCTTTCACTGAGTCCAGGTAGTCCAATAGATGTGGTGTATAGGATAGGATGTTAGATTGCTCTGTGGCTAGGTCTTCATATTTCCTTTCTAGGATGTTAATGCGTTCATTGGTTGAAGAGATTTCTTGCTTTAATTCAGCAGTAGATGCAGAGATTTTAGCTGAGAATGATGTGTGGTGAGCATCCAGCAGAGACTTCAAGGAGTCAAGTATGAAAGCAGGGGTGACTTCCGCAATGGGAGATTGTTGTATATCATGCATGGTGGTTAGTGTAATGTTGCTGGATTCATATCTAGGGGAATCTGGATGTTCAGACTCCATTTGCAGATCAGAGGTGATAGTATTGAAGTGATCCACTGTCCTTTTGGGTGGGAGCTGTGGTCTGTGTTTCTTTTTTGTGGAATGCAACATTTTTGCCCATATATGTTGGAATATTCCAGGGTTGTGGCAGCATTTCGTTCTTAGCTAAGATACTGGGCTAGATAACTAGATATGCACTATAGAGATATGCACCATGTAGTTCAATGAGTAGCTGTGGAAACACTGAGTAAAAGACAGGCGAGTGCAGCCTTAATGTAGTTTTCCATACTTACATAAAAGTATCCCTTTTTGGCGGGGTGTGGGTTGCACCCGGGTGACACCCTAAGGGGACGGGGGGGGGGTGATACCACACCACACCACAAGGCAGCTTAAAGTAAAGGTAAAGTTACCTTATAATCTATGTATTATAGCATTCTGTTTGTCAAATCAATATGACTTTCATTCATCATTTTTCATATCATTGTGTATATATGAAATAATTCCCGTTATAAAGCAATTCATAATTGATCCACCAATTCAGCCCATTTTTTGGGGGGAGTTTTTTCGTGTCGATCACATTATCCTAAAAAAGAATTGAAATTCTGGCCGTTAGGCGGCCGTCAATCCGCGTCATCCGCCCCTTGATTCATTTGCATATGCGCGGTTAAATACGCATGCGTATTTGTAACAGTAAGGAATTCCTATACTGAAAAAAGCATCGGCGATTATCGCATGCGCAGATGAAAGCGAATTCAGTAAATAGCGCATGCGCAGTTAGAAGCTGCATCAGGAGCGCGCTTTTGAGAGACGTAGAGAGCGGGTGGGACCGCTCTCTATACGTCACTAAACTGAAAACCATGAATTAGGGGTTGGGAGGAGTCACAAGTAAAACAGCAGGGATTTATAAAGATATTTTTTTTTTTTAAAACTAAAGATGTAATAGAGAAATAAACTTAGTGATTGTGTTATATTAATATTAACAAATGAAGGGCTCTGTTCTGTAAGTAAAAACTTTACCTTCACTTTAATCGTGTAAAATAGAAGGGTATAATACTTTTTTTATTATTTATAATAGTAAATCAGTCAGTGACGAAGTGTGCACTGCACTGTGTGCAGGCTAAGCTGTTAGGTACTTTGGTTAGTAGTAGTACTAGTGTGTGCGCAGCGACGCCGGCCCCAAATACATGTCTGACACTGACACACAGACAGTACACATGGCTCTGAAAGTCAGTGCTGGCCTCAGTCTGGGGCAGCCACAGCAGGATTAGTCAGAGTGCGCTGTGCACGACACGCACACCCGCCCCCACACATGATTAGCTGGCTCAATCACTCTCAGGTCTCATCATGGCATGGCCTCACTGTGACCCTCCCCACCATGACGATCTCAGAGAAGCAGCCACCTCACAGTCACCCTCTAGACCGGTCGAACAGGCTAGGGGGGGAAGAGCAACACACAACACAGACTGCGCACGCAAGTGAGGAGGAAGAGAGAGAGAGACTGGGATGACAGAGTTCTCAGGAAAACACAAGGTTTGCAACCGCACTACACAAGTACAAGGGGAGTGCCTATGTATATCTACTGTAGGTTCAAATGTAGATATAGCCTGGGGTGCTTATGCAAGAATCAGAGATTCAGAAAAAAACTTGAGCCAAAAATATAGATTAATGGCTCGGTATAGGATGCATATATTTAGCACTTCCTATCCCCTCAGGGGATAGGAAGGGATGACAGAGTTGCTTGCAGGCAGCAAGCAGCATTAAAGGGCAACTGTAAGTAAATATTTTCTATGCCTGTTACTAACTAACTACCCCAAATACGCTTTTTATCAATAGCATTTCATTAACATACCTCTACTGTATATCAGAAATCTTGTCTGCAAATTTAATTGTTTTCCAAACCCACTCCGTAGGTATCCTTTGCTCTGTACCAATCCGTTTACAATACCTAGGTTTCAAAATGGCGCTTTAAACACAAAGTTATTGGTTTAAGTATTTTGAACACACAGTGCTGAAAATAGTGGGCAGGATAACGTGACATCATCGGTGAATAAAAGATATAACTTTTAGAACGTTATGAAACTTTGTTTTGGAGAAAATATAGGTCAGTAGGTTTTAATTAATGTTTATTAACTTTAATATGTTAGTTGTTTAGCTTAAAAATTATAACAGAAAGTAATCCTTTAAGTGTGTGACTGTGTGGTCATCTGGACAGTAGACTAGGGACCAGAATCCGGATCTGTTACCGGTAAGTACTGTTAAAGTAAACTCTACTGTGCACTGCCACTCAGTCATACTTGTTAGAGGTGCATTAAAAAAAAAAATAAGTAAAACTTCTGATGGCGTAAAGAAGTTGATATTAATTACATTAATTTAAAAAGGTTCTATACGTTTAATCTCTAACCTAAGAGCATCAAGGGAGCAAACTACTTCTGCCCTTAAAACTATGTGCTTGTGTGTGTTTGTGTGAGCATATGTGTTTGTGTGAGTGTGTGTATGTATGTGTATATGTGTGATTGTGTGATTATGTGAGTGTGCATATGTATGTATCTGTCACTGTGTGAGTGTGCATATGTATGTATGTGTGTGTGTATATGTGTGAGTGTGTGCATGTGTCTTAGTGTGTGCATATGTGTGTGTTTGTGTGAGGGAGAATATATGTATGTGTATACACATATATATTTGTGTTTGTATGTAAATATATATAAAAAAATTACCGGGGGGTGACACCATGAGTTTCTGCACCGGGTGACACCAAGCCTAATGACACCACTGGGAACTCCCAGAGAGGCAGCCAGTGTGCTGTGATGGACTCACTGTATCAGCCGCCTGGCAGAGTGATGTGTCTCCTACCACAATCAGGCAGTCTGCTTTGAACCCGGGTAATACATGGGTCTTATCGGATCCTCCGGCTAGTGGTGGAGCGGCCTCTGAAGCTCCTGGTATGCACAATACTAATTTGTCTCCTCAGGGTTTGATCGGTGCTTCGCCAACCAGCAGGAACAGAGCTGTGCAGTGGAGGGTAGTAAGAAGGGAGTAATAGCAGGAATCTAAGTGATCGTGGGTGTGGAAATGGGCAAAATTGTATGCTTAGACAGAGCTTGGCAGAAGTGTGACCAATCTCTTCTCCCTGATGGCTCCACCCCCTCATTCAGTGAGGTTTATATCAATGTAGTACTCAACAATTTATTGCAGGCTTGTACATATACAATTAAACATATAAAAATATCTAAAGCTGAAAAAGAATCTTTACATAATTTAACTATAAATAAATTGCGAGTTAATCAGCAAATAAGGCAGGAATTCTTATGAATTATTCACAATATAGTAAAGTAAATTCAAAATAAAAGGTACTTTAAAATAGTTTTTACTTAATATGTTTCCAATTACTTGATATACCAGCTGCAAAGTATAACATGTATGAGAAATTGAGAAATAGCTTCTTTTAGTTTATTATTGTATATGAAATTGATGTTTTTTTTGAAACTACTACCCATTTGTGCACACACATGCTTCTTTATATCATCTCTGTATACCAAGTCCAAAAACTTAGGCCCAATGTTCAAAACATTGATGGACTGTCAGGAAACTGCTTTGATTGCTTCATCCGCATTGCAGCCTTACGGTCCATCGGAATGTTAAAAAAGGGTGTGTCCGAGCAATGTAGACGAGCAGCGATGTGTCTCCCATAGAAGTCAATGGGAACGTAACATCTCCGCCCACATCATTGTATTTGAATTGTGTTTACATGGCGCAGACAGTGCACTCACTGAAACTAAAATTAGTTTCTGTTAATGCACACTTTAAATATAGTACTGGATATATAAATTAAAATGTAGATATTTTTGCTTGATGCATTTATTATTGTAAATACAAATATATTTTTTTAAATAGATATTCATTTTATAAAAGACCTTATAATTATAGTATCACATAACTACATGCCTGTTATGCAATAAAACAATTGTAACTAAGGCCTTTTGTAACATGAATATACATTTTAAAAGATATATTTATATTTAAAATAAGTCACAAGTAGAAAAAATAAATACATCTTAATTTATATATACAATAGTTAAAAGAATATGCATGCATAAGAATGCATAATATTTAACAAATTGTAGATAAATGCACTATTATTTTTTTTATATTCTTTATTTTAGAACCAGCAAGTTATACAGTCTACAATTTACACATTACATGCCACATGAGATTACAACAGCAATCAAAAAAAGAAAAAAAGAAAATGGAGGATGATACAAAAAGGACATGTAGAGGAAATAGCAGAAAAACCAAACGCAAATACTGCATTACCTGCTTTCTCATTGGTGCCATCTTTTGCTGGTGTTTAATCATTTTAAATAAAATAATGAAAATAAAATATCTTAGTCAAATGTTTCTTCTTGTCATATGTCAGTTTGTTATGGGATCTATAGATTTAGCTTTCAGTTTTTAATCTAATTAAAATCTTCTACTAGTCCTTAATATCTTAGTAAAGAGGCACATTACATCCATAATCCTAGTAAGGATAATAAACTTTCTACCTTCTTTATCAAAGTAAATCATCCTGGCTACCTTGGTTAACTAAAATTATGCCAAAGAAGAAGGGAGAAGAAAAAAAAGAGGAGGGTAGGGGAAAGGGATTGTGTATCCCTTCACTCGTCTAACCATATTCTTGGGAGAACCTCACTTATTACCCAAGAATGGAATAAATTCAGCTTTTTGAGTGGTGCTATTAATTGTAATTGTATCTTTGTAGGGAATGTTAAGATTTGTCCTAACCATTTTCATATATAGGTGTTCAAGGATTTTTCTATATTAGGTGATATCAAATGTTGTTCCATCGTTATTAGATCCCTTACTTCTTTTAGGAACCTAGAAAAGGAGGGAGCTTTGCTAGCTTTCCAGTTTGCTAAAATAAGACTTCTTCCTAATTATATAACTGAGTTTATCAGCTTGAAGTTTCTATATCTATCTGGAGCACATAGAAAAAAGATTTTTATATCAAAACAAATATCCCCTTCTAGGGCCCTATTGAGCCAATAATTAACTTTATTCCAAAATTGCCTAATTTTTGGGCAGTACCAGAAGCAATGTGATAGGTCTGCCCAAGTCTTATTACATCTAGTACAGTTTGAAGAATTATTTATAGACCAATTACCTAGTACTGCTGGTGTAGACCCTATTTATGATCTTACAGTGTGCTTCTCTCCAAGACTCTATACAGGTGGCTTTGTTGGCCAATTCAAAACTCTTTTGAATCTCTTCCGAGGTTATAGAAGGTACATCCTTTACTCATTTTATTTGTAAATCATTTAAATGGGTTTGACCTAATTTATTAATCAAGATACTATATAGGAAAGATATCGAATACAATCCCTGCTTATAAAGATTAATCGCTGAATCTAAGTTACCCAGTTCCCAATTTGATTCAGTTTCTAATGGTTTGATTAAAAAAGTGCCTAAGTTAGAGATAAGCAAGAATTTGATCTCCACAAACATGATTTCTATGCTTAAGTACGTCAAATGTTTTTATGGTATCTGAGGTAACTTCTTTAATCTAGATCAACTCCCTAATACCTTTGTAAACAGAACACAAACTTGAGAAGCACTCGAGCGGCAGCAGTTTAGTGCATTTATTCAGAAATTCCAGTTATGGACAAAGCGAAAAATGGTGCAAGAAGCAACAACATAAGGGTAACATAACCCAAGTAAAACAGAGTTAGTTAGAACTGGAGTGTCAAAGTAAACGGCTTACGCGTTTCGGCCTAAGCCTTACTCATAGCCATTTTAAAATAAGCACAAATTTAGCGTGATTTAAAACCTCACCCCAGTGTTGATAGGCCGTCAGGATCCCCATCTGTGTTTACTGGCCAATCAAAAGGTCAAACATGTACAAACCCCCACTCCAATTACACGGGTAAACGGACACATGCGCACACTAATCACCTAAGGGAAATGCTGACAGCCCACTGTAACCTAGCAACCGGGAGTGCATTCCCACGTGTCAAGAACATTCATCCTCTCAGTCTCTCCGCCAAATGCTGTTTACTGAACAGCCTGTAAGTATAGAGGATCCCCAGGATCGCAGCGTACTGTAAGTCAAATATTAACTCAGTACTTACGGCGCGACAAGGTGACTGAGAGGGCGAATGTGTGGAGATAAAATGTGCATAATGGACAAGTAAAATGTCACCCTCCAAGTGCGGTGAAAGAAAATGCCTCGAGATAATAGTTGTCTAGTTCACACATACCAAAAGGAACATTACAGACAATCACATCAAGTGCCTGAGGGTGATATCTGTAAGTGCACATAAAGAGAAAGGGGTGCAATATTGCAATCCTCATATAACGGAAGGAACCAAGGATTATATGTGACAGTTGAGGGAGAAAAGTGTCAGATGTGGATACATAATACAGCTCAAGGGTACTTAAAAAAGTCAATACTAGCTTAAGGCCCCCCACAACATTTGAAGACACTGAATCAATTTTAGACCGAATCCTCCCTACAAAACAAACACAAAAGATGAAAAAGAAATTAAAATTAAATTACAAATGTTTGAAATGATAATTACAACAAGTGAAAATAAAAATAAATCAACATTGAAAATATTCAAACAACAAAGCAATGTGTACATACTTGAAAATTGGTAAGAAATGAACAATACACATACTCACAATGAAAGTTGATCCAAACTAATTCCGGTCAGTAGACCAGAAATAAATAAGGTCAAACTCAGAGTTGAGGCCCTCTGGAGTTTGAGTTCTCAACTTGAAGATCCAGAAGGCCTCACGCTCCCCTAGTTTGCCAACCCGGTCAGTCAAACCCTTCTTGGGTGGGCCCCTGTCAATAATGGTCCAAGTGAATGATCTAGAAGATTTCTGGTGAATATAAACAAAATGTTTGACCAGGGGAGTTGTCATGGTACCTATCCTGATGTCTGACAGGTGTTCCTTAATTTGTGTTCTCGCCTCCCTAGTGGTCAAACCTACATATTGGAGGGAACACCTGTTGCATGTGATAAGGTAAATAATGAACGTCTGTCTACAGTTGAGGCAGAATTTAATCCTGAAGGACTCACCCGTCAACGTAGAGACAAAAGAGTTTCCCACAATTACCTTCTCACATGCAACACATGTACGGTAGTGACATCTGAACATCCCTAGACTAGTGAGCCATGATGAGGGAGTTGCTGTCCCTTCAACAGACCCTATCCTTGTGGGTGCCACATAATTCCCCACAGTTTTATTCCTCCTGTATGCAAATCTAACTCCCTGATCAATCGCTCTAACTAGGCCGTCATCAGCTGTCAAGAGCTTGAGATGTTTCCTCACAATTTGGCAAACCTCTTCATACTGTCTTGAGTACTCAGTAATGAAGATCACCTTGGAGTCAGAATTAGACATAGAGTCAGGATTGATGTTTTTCTTCTTCTCTAAGAGTGAAGTCCTAGGTATCTTGCTCACCACTCTTCTCGCTTTCCTCACAGTCCGTGTATCATATCCCCTCTTACTCAGTTTCAGAGTCAGCTCATCCGCCCGGATCTCATACTTATGAGGCTCTGAACAATTCCTCTTCAGACAGATGAACTGACTCTTTGCCACGCCTCCAAATACCCGTTGTGGGTGACAGCTAGAGGCATGGAGCAGTGAGTTACCAGCAATGGGTTTATGATACACATCAGTCTTAATCCTTTGACCTGGGATTCCCATCAGTGTGATATCCAAGAAATTCACCCGGGAGATTTGTATCTCCGAGGTGAACTCAATGCCAACATCATTCCTATTCAGGTAGTTTGTGAACTCCATCAGGAGAGACTCTGACCCCCCCAAACAAAGAGGAGGTCGTCAATATAGCGACCAAACCATACAATCTCTCCTTGGTAAGGGTTTCCATCCCCAAAGACGTGGGACAGCTCCCACCAACCCATGAATAGGTTGGCATAGGAGGGGGCAAATTTAGCCCCCATTGCTGTCCCACGTCTCTGGAGGTAGAACTCCCCACCAAACTCAAAATAGTTATGGGTCAAGAGGTACCTGGTGACTTCCACCACATAATCAGAGAAATCGATGTTGTCAAAAAATTTCGTCATGAAAAAACGGATAGCCTCTAAGCCCTTATTATGTGGGATAGAGATGTAGATGGATTTGACATCCATAGTGAGCCATCTGTAGTTTTCTTGCCACACAATATTCTCAAGTAAATTAATTACATGTCTTGTGTCCACCAAATGGCTCCACAGAGTGCTCACCATGGGCTGTAAAATACCATCGAGCCATTCAGACATGTGTTCAAGCAGTGAACCTATCCCACTCACAATCGGCCTCCCCTATACGTTAATGAGTGTTTTATGCACCTTAGGCAGGTGGTTGAAGGTCGCAATTCGGGGGTTAGACACCAGTAGGTAATTTCTGGTGTCTGGGTCAATAAAGCCATACTCAACCCCGTCGTCCACAAGGGAGGCCAGCTGTGAGTGGAATGTCCTGGTGGGATCAGTCAACAATTTGGTGTAATCATCTGTGTTATGTAGCTGTCTCTCCGCTTCAGCTACAAAATCACCCCTGTTCATGATGACCACCATCCCACCTGTGTCTGCGGCCCTTACAATTATATCCTTGTTCCTGCTTAAGCTTTCAATTGCTTGTTTTTGTCTGTGGGTCAAGTTGCCACTATGCCCTCTCTCCGTCCTGTAATACAGCTTAGTCAGATCCTCCTCCACCCTCCTCTGGAATTTTTCGAGAAGGTTACCCCTACATTGTATGGGGTAAAAGTTTGATCTCTCCCGAAAAGACGGGAGTTTGAGACCATCCTGTCTGATCAAACCCATTCCTTCTCCCAAAGACTCCAATGCACCCACATCACATAGCTCCTGGAAATCCAAAAGTATCATCCCTAGGTGGCATAGATCCCCACCCTGGTCTGTTAGGAATGTGACCATGACTCTCATTGCCCTCCCTAGGGTGCATGTTAAAGAATTTTTTTAAAGTCAAGTCCCTTATTAATTTGTTGACATTTAGTAGAGTCTTAAAGAGATTAAAGTCCGTTGTGGGAACAAAAGTGAGTCCTAGGCCAAGCACCTTCATCTCATGGGGATTGGGAGAGTAGTCAGATAAATTGATTATATTCCGTAGTTGTAATTCCCTCTTCTCCTTCCCCTCCTCTGGGGATACCTCCGCTGCTCCTGATGTTGATTGGCTGGGTCCTGGTTTTGTCTTCCTCCTCCCCCCCTTCTGATGTTCCTTGGGGGATGGAAAAAACCTGCTCCAGTTGGACCCGCTCACGCTCTCTGTTGTCACTTCTGACCCCTATTGCAGGAGTGTCTTCCTCTCTATAATTTGACTGTGAGTGGAAATAGGGAGTTGGGGTTTTCAGTATTGGGGCGGTTGTTTTCGATTTTGGCACTTGATCTTGTGTGACTTCTTCACCTGCCGATCCTGAGCCTGACCCCTCGTCCCAAGACTCCCCCTCACTCTCATAGAAATTTACTCTATGACCTCTGTTGCGCCTTTGTCTGTTGGACCCTCGGCGTTGATTTGGATGGAAAGAGTTCTTGTTCTGTTCCCTCCTAAAGAGACTACGTTCCCTTCGGTTCCAGATGTAGACCCTATTTAGATCGTAATCTTGCTGGTCCCTCAGGTACTTGTTGTGTTTTACCTGAAGCAATAATGTCTTGGCATCTGCCACAATCTGTTGAAGGGTATTGTTGAATTTTAGGAAGTTGGAGTCCTCGCTCCTGGTACTGAGCTCCTTTTGTACCTCCTTGATCTTTCCAGCTAGTTCCTCCACCTCCTTCTGTTTAAATTCACAAATAAGTCTCATCAGTTTGAAGGAACAGTCAGATAAATTACTATTCCACAATTCCATGAAATTTTTATCATCTGTCAAAAATGTAGGGTATTTATTCAGTCTTAAACCCCTGGGAATAATGCCAAGTTCCAAATATTTCTTTAAGGTATTTAAATCCCAAATCAACTTGTTCTCTTTCAAAAGTAGGAACTCAAGTTCCTCAAACAAGGTTATCAAGTTGTAATGTGCTTTGTTAGTAGAGAATATTTTACAGTAATCCTTGGTGTAAACATCCCTTTCTTTCTCCGATCTGAGTGCAAAAGGGATGGGGGTGGTCTCTGTTATACTTTGTCCATATCGGCTGCAGGGGTAACACTACTGATTGCACACCAGGAACCAGGCCCCGGTTCCAGCAAATATGCTTAATACAGTAAAAATGAAGAGGGAGAAATAGTAGGTGTGGAAACAGTCCAAACCGGGTTAAGTATCAAACAAGTGTGTTGCACAGAAGAGAATCCTCATGGAAAGTACTAATCAACACCACTCAAATATCAAATACTTATATTGTAAGGGCATATACAGTGCCTAATTACTCCTGGTGTATTGATAAGCAGACCATCTGTACTGACACTTAAAGATAAATTCACTTAACCCCCAATTGGAGGGCGCTGAAATCAGCAGTGGGGTTCCTCCGCCCCTCTGTGTGATGAAATAAATAGAGAACGGACCCAAAGTTACTTAGTACAAAACCCGTTATACAACTGAGCACAGAATCGTAACACTGCTCCCCAGACTTAATGAGGAATCATACCTTTCCTTTCCAACATAGTAGTGGTAATAGATATCCGTCTGTAAGAGTTCTGGTCCCTTGTCTCCAACAGCGCTCCTGTGAAGTGAATACCCCTGCAGCCCTTTGCCGCAAGCTCCATGCTCACTCTGGCCCCAAAGCAATGTAAACAGAACACAAACTTGAGAAGCACTCGAGCGGCAGCAGTTTAGTGCATTTATTCAGAAATTCCAGTTATGGACAAAGCGAACTGGAAGTGTCAAAGTAAACGGCTTACGCGTTTCGGCCTAAGCCTTACTCATAGCCATTTTAAAATAAGCACAAATTTAGCGTGCTTTAAAACCTCACCCCAGTGTTGATAGGCCGTCAGGATCCCCACCTGTGTTTACTGGCCAATCAAAAGGTCAAACATGTACACACCCCCACTCCAATTACACGGGTAAACGGACACATGCGCACACTAATCACCTAAGGGAAATGCTGACAGCCCACTGTAACCTAGCAACCGGGAGTGCATTCCCACGTGTCAAGAACATTCATCCTCTCAGTCTCTCCGCCAAATGCTGTTTACTGAACAGCCCGTAAGTATAGAGGATCCCCAGGATCGCAGCGTACTGTAAGTCAAATATTAACTTAGTACTTACGGCGCGACAAGGTGACTGAGAGGCCGAATGTGTGGAGATAAAATGTGCATAATGGACAAGTAAAATGTCACCCTCCAAGTGCGGTGAAAGAAAATGCCTCGAGATAATAGTTGTCTAGTTCACACATACCAAAAGGAACATTACAGACAATCACATCTAGTGCCTGAGGGTGATATCTGTCTAAGTGCACATAAAGAGAAAGGGGTGCAATATTGCAATCCTCATATAACGGAAGGAACCAAGGATTATATGTGACAGTTGAGGGAGAAAAGTGTCAAAGATGTGGATACATAATACAGCTCAAGGGTACTTAAAAAAAGTCAATACTAGCTTAAGGCCCCCCACAACATTTGAAGACACTGAATCAACATATAATCCTTGGTTCCTTCTGTTATTTGAGGATTGCATATAACAGGAGCGCTGTTGGAGACAAGGGACCGGAACTCTTACAGACGGATATCTATTACCACTACTACATTGGAAAGGAAAGGTATGATTCCTCATTAAGTCTGGGGAGCAGTGTTACGATTCTGTGCTCAGTTGTATAACGGATTTTGTACTAAGTAACTTTGGGTCCGTTCTCCATTTATTTCATCACACAGAGGGGCGGAGGAACCCCACTGCTGATTTCAGCGCCCTCCAATTGGGGGTTAAGTGAATTTATCTTTAAGTGTCAGTACAGATGGTCTGCTTATCAATACACCAGGAGTAATTAGGCACTGTATATGCCCTTACAATATAAGTATTTGATATTTGAGTGGTGTTGATTAGTACTTTCCATGAGGATTCTCTTCTGTGCAATACACTTGTTTGATACTTAACCCGGTTTGGACTGTTTCCACACCTACTATTTCTCCCTCTTCATTTTTACTGTATTAAGCATATTTGCTGGAACCGGGGCCTGGTTCCTGGTGTGCAATCAGTAGTGTTACCCCTGCAGCCGATATGGACAATGAAAGTATAACAGAGACCACCCCCATCCCTTTTGCACTCAGATCGGAGAAAGAAAGGGATGTTTACACCAAGGATTACTGTAAAATATTCTCTACTAACAAAGCACATTACAACTTGATAACCTTGTTTGAGGAACTTGAGTTCCCACTTTTGAAAGAGAACAAGTTGATTTGGGATTTAAATACCTTAAAGAAATATTTGGAACTTGGTATTATTCCCAGGGGTTTAAGACTGAATAAATACCCTACATTTTTGACAGATGATAAAAATTTCATGGAATTGTGGAATAGTAATTTATCTGACTGTTCCTTCAAACTGATGAGACTTATTTGTGAATTTAAACAGAAGGAGGTGGAGGAACTAGCTGGAAAGATCAAGGAGGTACAAAAGGAGCTCAGTACCAGGAGCGAGGACTCCAACTTCCTAAAATTCAACAATACCCTTCAACAGATTGTGGCAGATGCCAAGACATTATTGCTTCAGGTAAAACACAATAAGTACCTGAGGGACCAGCAAGATTACGATCTAAATAGGGTCTACATCTGGAACCGAAGGGAACATAGTCTCTTTAGGAGGGAACAGAACAAGAACTCTTTCTATCCAAATCAACGCCGAGGGTCCAACAGACAAAGGCGCAACAGAGGTCGTAGAGTAAATTTCTATGAGAGTGAGGGGGAGTCTTGGAACGAGGGGTCAGGCTCAAGATCGGCAGGTGAAGAAGTCACACAAGATCAAGTGCCAAAATCGAAAACAACCGCCCCAATACTGAAAACCCCAACTCCCTATTTCCACTCACAGTCAAATTATAGAGAGGAAGACACTCCTGCAATAGGGGTCAGAAGTGACAACAGAGAGCGTGAGCGGGTCCAACTGGAGCAGGTTTTTTCCATCCCCCAAGGAACATCAGAAGGGGGGGGAGGAGGAAGACAAAACCAGGACCCAGCCAATCAACATGAGGAGCAGCGGAGGTATCCCCAGAGGAGGGGAAGGAGAAGAGGGAATTACAACTACGGAATATAATCAATTTATCTGACTACTCTCCCACTCCCCGTGAGATGAAGGTGCTTGGCCTAGGACTCACTTTTGTTCCCACAACGGACTTTAATCTCTTTAAGACTCTACTAAATGTCAACAAATTAATAAGGGACTTGACTTTAAAAAAATTCTTTAACATGCACCCTAGGGAGGGCAATGAGAGTCATGGTCACATTCCTAACAGACCAGGGTGGGGATCTATGCCACCTAGGGATAATACTTTGGATTTCCAGGAGCTATGTGATGTGGGTGCATTGGAGTCTTTGGGAGAAGGAATGGGTTTGATCAGACAGGATGGTCTCAAACTCCCGTCTTTTCGGGAGAGATCAAAATTTTACCCCATACAATGTAGGGGTAACCTTCTCGAAAAATTCCAGAGGAGGGTGGAGGAGGATCTGACTAAGCTGTATTATAGGACGGAGAGAGGGCATAGTGGCAACTTGACCCACAGACAAAAACAAGCAATTGAAAGCTTAAGCAGTAACAAGGATATAATTGTAAGGGCCGCAGACAAAGGTGGGATGGTGGTCATCATGAACAGGGGTGATTTTGTAGCTGAAGCGGAGAGACAGCTACATAACACAGATGATTACACCAAATTGTTGACTGATCCCACCAGGACATTCCACTCACAGCTGGCCTCCCTTGTGGACGACGGGGTTGAGTATGGCTTTATTGACCCAGACACCAGAAATTACCTACTGGTGTCTAACCCCCGAATTGCGACCTTCAACCACCTGCCTAAGGTGCATAAAACACTCATTAACGTACAGGGGAGGCTTGAACACGTGTCTGAATGGCTCAATGGTATTTTACAGCCCATGGTGAGCACTCTGTGGAGCCATTTGGTGGACACAAGACATGTAATTAATTTACTTGAGAATATTGTGTGGCAAGAAAACTACAGATGGCTCACTGTGGATGGCTCACTAACTCTGTTTTACTTGGGTTATGTTACCCTTATGTTGTTGCTTCTTGCACCATTTTTCGCTTTGTCCATAACTGGAATTTCTGAATAAATGCACTAAACTGCTGCCGCTCGAGTTCTTCTCAAGTTTGTGTTCTGTTTACATTGCTTTGGGGCCAGAGTGAGCACGGAGCTCGCGGCAAAGGGCTGCAGGGGTATTCACTTCACAGGAGCGCTGTTGGAGACAAGGGACCGGAACTCTTACAGACGGATATCTATTACCACTACTACGCTGGAAAGGAAAGGTATGATTCCTCATTAAGTCTGGGGAGCAGTGTTACGATTCTGTGCTCAGTTGTATAACGGGTTTTGTACTAAGTAACTTTGGGTCCGTTCTCCATTTATTTCATCACACAGAGGGGCGGAGGAACCCCACTGCTGATTTCAGCGCCCTCCAATTGGGGGTTAAGTGAATTTATCTTTAAGTGTCAGTACAGATGGTCTGCTTATCAATACACCAGGAGTAATTAGGCACTGTATATGCCCTTACAATATAAGTATTTGATATTTGAGTGGTGTTGATTAGTACTTTCCATGAGGATTCTCTTCTGTGCAACACACTTGTTTGATACTTAACCCGGTTTGGACTGTTTCCACACCTACTATTTCTCCCTCTTCATTTTTACCCTAATACCTTTATCATCCCATTCTTTAAATACTGCAGAATCAATACCTGGTGGAAAGGCTGGATTTCCTTGAATCGGTAGATATTTAGAGAGTTTATGGTCAACCTGAATTTTCAGTGTATATTTCTGCCAGGCTATTATAGGTCCATTTTTCCATTTACAAAGGTATGCAACAATTACCCCTTTAATGAACACCTTAAAGGTCGCCCAGAAGATCTCTGGATTACCCAATGCTTCTTTATTGTTGAGGGAGAACTCTTTCCATTCTTCTTTAAGCCAATTATTAAAGTGGAAATTATCTGAAAAATATCTTGGAAATAAAAAGGAGGAACATTTTGGGGACGTTAAGTTAGTTTTTTGTTAAGTTAGTTTTTTTGTAGGGATATCACTGCATGATCAGAAATGAGGATTTTTTTAATATCTGTATTTATGATCTTTCTCAAGAGGTTAGGTGATATTAGAAAGAGATCTATCCGCGAGAAGGACCCATGGGTCTTAGACTCACATGTATAGACTCTTTTATACGGATTTTGTAGAGGCCAGATATCTTGTAATTTTTTTTATTTTTTTTTCCAACAAGCTTTATTGATGTAAATGAAGGTTTTACAATTGCCATGGATTGAATCCGGCGTAGTATAGCAATAACAATAAAAACATATATAAGAAAGAAACAAAAGGCAGGATCATTACTATCTGTTGTGTACAGATTCATAGAACGTGGCATTTGCAGATTCCAACAAAAAGTTCAGTCAAAGTTCATAGTAGCTTGTAAAGTTTTTCTTTTTTTTGCAACACAAGTGGATGAAACTTCCACCTAACATATAAACCTTGCTACGTAACAGATATCTACATTAAAAAAAAAAGTCTTACAAATGTAAACACGCATAAAAATAGGTTGCAGTCAGTGAAATAATAAATAAATGACAGGATTTAAGGTCCAAGGAACAAGACAAGCCGAGGTGCGGGTCTGGGGTAAGGCCCCATCTAAGTCATATATTCTTTTTTATTATAGTCTGTAGGGAGCTTTTAAACCACTCGGGGGATCTTAGTGCTGGGGATTTGTTAATTAAGGTGGGGTCCTAGCAAGTGTGTAGGTATATGTTTCCCAGAAGAAAGACATGGCACAATAAAAGTCCATCATTTTTGTTTTCTGGTAGTGGAACCTTTCCAAGGATAGGAGAGTGACATTTTGTGCCCAATCTCTCTGAGTTGGAATACTTCGCTGTTTCCAAAGTCTAGGAACCAGTTGCTTTGCACCGCTTAACATAATGTATAGTAAGACCTGTCTGTACTTGCATTTGATCTTAGGCGGTTTGTTAAATAATAGCGTTAAAGGGTCGAAGGGGATGGTTGTGGAGAGGACCTTTTGAATTTCTATGTGTATGTCAAGCCAGAAAGGTTGAAGTGTGGGGCAATCCCACCATATGTGGAGAAGTGTTCCTACTTGTTTACAGTCTCTCCAGCACTGTGGGTCAGTGTGGGGATAAATCTTGGCGAGCCTGCTGGGGTAAAGGTACCATCTTTCTAGGAGTTTTATATTCGTCTCTGTGATGCCCATTGAAGAGGGAGCCTTTCCCATTTGTTGGAATATTATGTCCCATGTCTCAGAAGGGATCTCAAATCCCAATTCAGCCTCCCATGCTTTTGTGTATGACGGAAGGCTTTTAGAATGTAAGGCAAAAAGAATTTTATATATCTTAGAAAGGGTGCCCTTTGCTAAAAGTGAGGAATGACAAAGTGTTTCGAATGGGCTTAGGTTTCTAATCAAGTTGGGTTTATCTTTGCGATAGGAGAAAAAGTGGGCTAATTGTAAATATTCAAACCATCTTTCAAAAAAGACGATGTTTTTGTCCGCAAGTGCGGTTTTCTGTATGATGGTGCCTTTTTCTAGAACTAAGTGGCAGGGTAGTCCAGCAGTTAGTGTGTACAATTCATTAGGCCGTTTTTGGAGTAGCGGGGGAAAGTCTTTGTTGTGCAGTAGGGGAGTTAGTGGTGAGGGTATGGTAGATATGCCTTTCTGTGATCTCGTGAGGAGGTCCCATGTGGAGAGTGTATCGGATACTAACGAAGGAGTAAGTGGCGGTAAAGTCCTATGTTGTCTGTATGTCCAGCACACAGACCCTAGGCTTCTGGAGCTAGATAGGTCATGTTCAAGCTTAACCCATTCTTTGTCAACATTGTTTTTGCACCAGTCAACTATTCTAGTTAAATGCGCTGCTTGTAAGTATAGCAAAAGATTGGGTACCCCTAGTCCCCCATCGTCCCTATTTCTAAATAGGATGTTTTTAGATATTCTAGGGCGTTTATGTGCCCATATAAAACCATTAACGAAAGATTGCACATTGTGTATATAATGCAGGGGAGGCTGGATGGGCAGAGTTTGAAACATATATAAAAAGCGAGGTAAGATACTCATTTTAAAGGCTTGAATTCTGCCAAGCCATGAGAGATATTTGTTACGCCAAGCTCCCATATCTGATCTAATAGAGTCCAGGAGGTGCTGGTGGTTTAGGCGATATAGAGCCTCTCTCTCGAGGTCGTTAAGTTTATCCCTAGATAGTTTATAGAAGTAGGTTTAGACCGAAATTGGTATTGGTTGGTGATCTGTTGGGAAGTATGGTCAGAGATATCAATACCCAGGAACTCTGATTTCTGCATATTTATTTTAAAGTTACAGAGGGTGCTATAAGTTCCTATAACCGGCATAAGTGCTTCTAAGGACTGTGAGGGGGAGGTCAATGAAAATAAGATATCGTCCGCGTAGAGTGTTAATTTGTAGTGTGTATCTGCTATATGAATACTTCGAACCTTTTCGTCATTCCTAATCTTAGAGGCTAACACCTCCATGGCCAAAATAAACAAGATGGGGGAAAGAGGGCAGCCCTGTCTCGTTCCGTTTAATATGGGGAATGCATTTGACAGAGAGTCATTTAACTTGATACGGGCTTTCGGCGTCTGATATAGGGCGAATATTTTCTCGATGAGTCTGTTCCCCATGCCAAATCGGGTTAGCGTCGACCTGAGGAACAACCAGTCCAACCTATCGAAAGCCTTTTCGGGATTGATGGCAAGAAAGATAGAAGGGATTTTTTGTGACTGGGTATATTCAGTTAAGTTTAGGATTTTAATGGTGTTGTCTCGCGCTTCTCTTCGGGGGACAAAGCCTACTTGGTTTGTGTGGATCAGTTGTGGGAGAATCTTGTTAAGTCTAGAGGCTATGAGTTTTGCATAAAGCTTAATGTCTACGTTCAGTAGCGAGATAGGGCGATAGTTAGATGGGCTGTCTGTAGGCTTTCCAGGTTTGGGGATCACCGAAATATGTGCTTCCAGCATAGGGGGGAGAAAAGGGTGCTCCTGGTCAACTAAGTTAAACAAGGTGCATAACTGTGGGAGCAGGCTGGGTGCAAACTTTTTGTAATAAGCGACAGAGAATCCATCAGGACCAGGACTTTTGCCTGAGGGTAAATTCTTAAGGGTGGTTAAGAGTTCTGCCATTGAGAAAGGTTCTTCTATTTCTGCCGCTTGCGCGTCGGTGAGTTGCGGTATGGAGGTGTCTAGAAGATAATTGTGTATAGCATTTCTGGTGTCAAAGGGGCGGTCAGGATTAGTAAGGTTATAGAGTTTGGAATAGTACGCCTCGAATTGGGAAAGGATTTCAGGGGTGGTATTTACAATTTGATTCGTTGGGGATTTAATTTCATGAATAAAGGTTTTAAGTTTTTTAAGCTTTAGGGAGCGTGCTAGAAGTTTTCCTGCCCTGTTACCTTCAAAGTAAAATTTTTGCTTGGTCTTTAAGGCCAATGTATTGGCTTCACTAAGTTGTAAGTCGTGAACTGTTTTCCTCGCTTTCGCTAGATCAGCTAATAACTGGGGGGAGGAGGGGTTACGTTTATGGTCATATTCAAGTTTGGCTAGTAGGTCAGTGGAAGTTTTATACACCTGACGTGCTTTCTGCCTAACTTGTGCTTGGTGTTTTATAAATTCCCCCCTGATGAAGCATTTGTGAGCCTCCCAAAAAAAAAAAAGGGTCTGTTTCTGGTAGGGAATTAAATCTAAAATACTCCTGTAGGAGCTTTTCTAAATTGGAAACCAGGGCTGGGGATTCTAATAGTTTCTCGTCCAGTTTCCACTGAAAATTGCCACGAGGTGCCGATGGCCAGTTAAGTGTTGTTAATACTGCCGAATGGTCAGACCATACGGTATGTGAGAGCTTGGATGATAAGACATTGGAAAGACCTCTTTGGTTAGTAAAAAGGTAGTCAATTCTACTATAAGAACTATGAGGGGCCGAAAAGAAGGTATAATCCCTCTTCTCTGGGTGGATATATCTCCAGATGTCAAGATATCTTGTAATTTTAAATCTTGTGTAAGATATTTATAGCATTTATTTGTCCTAGATCTAGTATAGGTTTGTGTTGTAGAAAATCTATCTAGAGCTACATTTGGAATCATATTAAATTCTCCTGTCACTATAATTTTCCCCTCATTATATTTCTTAAGTTTTGTTCTTAATTTTCCCCAGAATACCAAATTTGGTCCATATATATTACAGAGTACTAATTTTAGGCCTTGAACATTAATCTCAATGATTATATACCTAGCCTGAGGGTCGATATCTTGAAAGATAATATTGAAACTAAACTTTTTGTGGAACAAAATGCAGATCCCTTTTTCCCCCGCAGTAAGGGGTGGAAATAATTTTCCCCCACCCAATATGTTTTTAATTTAGCTATTTCAGGTATTGTTAGATGTGTCTCCTGTATGCATGCAATCTGTGGGTTATATTTATTTAATTGTTTTAAAATCCTCTTCCGTTTTATCGGGGATGTAATTCCCCCCACGTTCCATGATAAGATATTCAAATTTTTATTACCTATCATGGGTGAATTTGGATAATTTCATTTCAATCATTCCTACCGGTGCCTTTATGGATGACCATATGAAGGGGTGGGGGGGAATTAAAAACTTTACATTTACTCCTGTATGTCATTTTCACTATCTTCTATCTTTTTCTTGCTTTCAGTTCCTCTCTAGCTTTCCAGTTTCAGTTCTTTTAATAGTGAATGTGCCTCATCAGTGCAATTTATCATTCTCGTAGACCCATTTAAAGAGAGAAGGATTTTTGCCGGGTATAGTAATTTAGCGTTAAAGTTGGCATTGATCAAGCGGGTGCAGAATGGCGCCATTTCTTTTCTTTTGGCTGCAGATTATGCTGAGTAATCCTGAAAAGTAGAATCTTAGTTTGACGCAATCTGGACTCGCTCAATCTGCAAAAGTTAAGATATTTGATCATTATAGGGCGGCCATTATTGGAATCCAAAGGATCTTTCCTTAATGCACCCATACGATGGGCTCTCTCAACTATAAGTGGTGTAGTGTCCTCAAGTCCCAGTATTTGAGGCAGCTGCACTGACGCAAAGGACAGTAGATCTCTAAAGTCTGCAGTTTCTGGTAGACCTATTACCTTAATATTGTTACACCTTGACCTATCTTCGAGGTCCTCTGTCCTTATCCGTAGTGCAGCCATTTTATTTCCCTGCACCAGTAGGTTACTATTCATTGTAATTACTTGGTCTTCCAGTGTTTAAATTCTAGACTCTGCTTCTGATAATCTATTTGAAAAAATTCTAATCTCTGAAGTTAGCTAGGATATCTCCTTCCTAATCCCATCTAAATATGGCATCATTAGGTCAGCAATTTGCTGCAGTAGTTGTTGTTGGTTGTCAGAAGTATTTGTCTGTAGTTGGTTGTTTGATGCTATACTTGTGTCTGTGTTTCTACTAGTGTTAATCCTTTTATCTTTGGATTTTGGGGCCATTGTCAGTGAATTAAATTAAGGGTGAAGAATAAACTTGTCCATTTAAGGACATTGGGTGTCAGTGAATTCTTATAGGTAGTAAACCTTATTTCAGTGTTATACTATTTTTTGTTTTAGAAAACAAAACAAACAAAAAAATGCACTATTAACCCCTAAAATGCCCTAACCTAATAATCTAATCAATCCTCATACAGGTATGAGAGGTGGTTAGGCTATTAACACCTAATAAATGGTAACCATCAATAATTGCCTAATCAACCCTCATACATGGTATGGGGGGTGGTTAGTTAATTAAGGCCTACACAATCCTAAATAACAATAATCACCCAATCAACCCCCACACAGGTATGGGGGGTGGTTAGGAGATAAACGCCTACAAATGCCTAACAATAATCACTGAATCAACCCCATATAGGTATGGGGGTGGTTAGGAGATTAAAGCCTACAAAAAAAAGGGCCAAAATATTTTTTTCCTTTTTGGTCTTGCATCAATCTTTTTTGTATATAACCCCTCTTCCTTTTTGCTTCTCGTTCTCTCCATGTTAAGAACTATGATGCTTATTTTTTTTTTGCATCCTACTTTTGCATAAGCATTTTTTCCCATTCCTGAAACTGCTATATGAGGAAATTGGATATTTTGTTTAAATGTTGTTTTTTTCTTTTTACATTTTGCAAGATGTCTCAATCTGATCCTGCCTCTCATGTTGCTGTAGAAACCATGCTGCCTGAACACAGTTCTACCAAAGCCAAGAGTGTCTGTTGTAAATTAACTGATGTTATTTCTTCAACCCAATTATGTGGCATCTGTCATGATAAGCTTTTGCATGCCGATAATGTTTCTATTAGTACTAATACTCCGTCTTTACTAATACTCCATTGTTTTTGTTCCTTTCCTTAGAATAAGGAACAAAAGTCTGCTCCTTCCCCTAAGGCCTCTGGTTCCAATTGGAAACGCATAAGGGTGCGGCCCTCAATCCAGTTCAGCTGGCGGGGGAAGATTGAAATTATTTCACGAAATTTGGTCAGGTTCTGTTCAGATTCAGTGGATTCAGAATATTCTGTCTCAATGGTATTGAATAGAATTCAGAATAAGGCCTCCTGTGAGAATATTCTTTCTTTCTCATATTCCAACAAATCCTTTGAAAGCTCTGGCTTTTCTGAAATGTGTTTCAGATCTAGAGCTTTCAGGGGTGATTGTTCCGGTTCCTCTACAGGAACAGGGTTTGGGGTTTTATTCGGATCTATTCATTGTCCGAAAGAAAGAGAATTATTTCAGACCAGTTCTGGATCTGAAACTTTTAAATCGTTTTGTAAGAGTCCCAACTTTCAAGATGCCTTTTGTTCCTCAAGGGCATTTTATGTCCACAATAGACTTACAGGATGCTTATCTTCATGTTCCAATTCATCCAGGCCACTATCGGTTTCTGAGATTCATTTTCTAGACAAGCATTACCAGTTTGTCGCTCTTCCATTTGGCCTAGCGACAGCTCCAAGAATCTTTTTGAAGGTTCTCGTGCCCTTCTATCTGTAATCAGAGAGCAGGGTATTGCGGTGTTTCCTTATTTGGACGATATCTTGGTACTAGCTCAGTCTTCATTTAGCAGAATCTCACACAAAACAACTAATGTTGTTTCTTCAAAGGCATGGTTGGCGGATCAATTTACAAAAGAGTTTCTCGATTCCTCAAACAAAGGTCACCTTTTAGGTTTCCAGATAGATTCAGTGTCCATGACTCTGTATTTAACAGACAAGAGGCGAATGAAATTGGTTTTAGCTTGTCTATACCTTCAGTCTCAATCATTCCCTTCAGTGGCTATGTGCATGGAAATTTTAGGTCTTATGACTGCAGCATTGGATGCGATCCCCTTTGCTCGTTTTCATATGAGACCTCTGCAGCTTTGCATGCTGAATCAATGGTGCAGGGATTATACTCGGATATCAGTTGATATACTTAAATCCCAACATTCAACTCTCTCTGTCTTGGTGGTTGGACCATCATCTGATTATTCAAGGGGCCTCTTTTGTTCGCCCTTCCTGGACTGTGATCTCAACAGATGCAAGTCTTTCAGGTTGGGGAGCTGTCTGGGGTTCTCCGACAGCAAAAGGGGTTTGGAAACCTCAAGAGGCGAGGTTACCAATCAATGTTTTAGAACTCTGTGCTATCTTTAGAGCTCTTCAGGCTTGGCCTCTATTGAAGAGAGAACTTTTCAGACAGACAATATCACAACAGTGGCATATGTCAATCATCAGGGAGGGACTCGCAGTTCCTTAGCAATGAAGGAAGAATCTTGAATACTTTCTTGGGCAGAGTCCAACTCTTGTCTAATTTCTGCGATTATTATTCCAGGTGTAGACAATTGGAGGGCGGATTATCTAAGTCGTCAGACTTTACATCCAGGGGAGTGGTCTCTCCATCCGGATGTGTTTCATCAGATTGTTCAGATGTGGGGTACTCCAGAAATAGATCTGATGGCCTCTCATTTGAACAAGAAACTTCCAAGATATCTTTTCAGATCCAAGGATCCTCAGGCAGAGATGGTGGATGCTTTGGCAGTTCCTTGGTTTTACCAACCTGCTTACATTTTTCCACCTCTAGTTCTTCTCCCAAGGGTGATCTCCAAGATCATATTGGAACAATCTCATGTGTTTCTGATAGCACCTGCATGGCTTCACAGGTTTTGGTGTGCGGATCTTGTCCGGATGTTCAGTTGCCAGCTTTGGCCTCTTTCTTTAAGGCCAGACCTTCTGTCTCAGGGGCCGTTTTTCCATCAGGATCTCAAATCTCTAAATTTGAAGGTATGGAAATTGAATGCTTAGTTCTTAGTCATAGAGGTTTCTCTGACTCAGTAATTGATACTATGTTACAGGTTCATAAGTCTGTTTCGAGAAAAATGTATTATTGGGTTTGGAAAACCTATATATCATGGTGCTCCTCATAATTTTTCTTGGCATTCTTTTAGAATTCCTTGGATTTAACAGTTTCTTCAAGATGGTTTGGATAAGAGTTTGTCTGCAAATACTTTGAAGGGATAAATCTCTGCTCTTTCTGTCTTATTTCATAGAAAGATTACTAAGCTTCCTGATATTCACTGTTTTGTTCAGGCTTTGGTTCGTATCAAACCTGTTATTAAGCCTATTTCTCCTCCTTGGAGTCTTAATTTGGTTTTAAGGATTTTGCAGGCTCCTCCCTTTTGAGCCTATGCATTCTTTGGATATTAAACTACTTTCTCGGAAAGTGTTATTTCTTTTGGCTATCTCTTCTGCTAGAAGAGTTTCTGAGTTGTCAGCTCTCTCTTGTGAGTCTCCTTATCTGATATTTCATCAAGATAAAGTGGTTTTATAGACTTTGTTTACATTTTTGCGTATTGTATCCCATACGTCACTAGCTTATGGACTCTTGCCACTTACATGAAAGAAAACATAATGTATGTAAGAACTTACCTGATAAATTCATTTCTGTCATAGTGGCAAGCCTCCATGAGACCCACACTATTTTTTGGTGGTTATGATTTTTTTTTTGTATAAAAGCACATGATTTTTTTCCAGTTCCTCTTTTTTTTGTATGCTTTTTTACTCCTTTTTACACCTTACTACTTGGCTATACGTTAAAACTGAAGTATGTGTGTGGTGGGAGGTGTATTTATAGGCATTTTGAGGTTTGGGAAACTTTGCCCCCTCCTGGTAGGAATGTATATCCTATACGTCACTAGCTCATGGACTCTTGCCACTATAAAATAAATTTATCAGGTAAGTTCTTAAATAAATTATGTTTTTATTACAGGGAGTGCAGAATTATTAGGCAAATGAGTATTTTGACCACATCATCCTCTTTATGCATGTTGTCTTACTCCAAGCTGTATAGGCTCGAAAGCCTACTACCAATTAAGCATATTAGGTGATGTGCATCTCTGTAATGAGAAGGGGTGTGGTCTAATGACATCAACACCCTATATCAGGTGTGCATAATTATTAGGCAACTTCCTTTCCTTTGGCAAAATGGGTCAAAAGAAGGACTTGACAGGCTCAGAAAAGTCAAAATAGTGAGATATCTTGCAGAGGGATGCAGCACTCTTAAAATTGCAAAGCTTCTGAAGCCTGATCATCGAACAATCAAGCGTTTCATTCAAAATAGTCAACAGGGTCGCAAGAAGCGTGTGGAAAAACCAAGGCGCAAAATAACTGCCCATGAACTGAGAAAAGTCAAGCGTGCAGCTGCCAAGATGCCACTTGCCACCAGTTTGGCCATATTTCAGAGCTGCAACATCACTGGAGTGCCCAAAAGCACAAGGTGTGCAATACTCAGAGACATGGCCAAGGTAATAAAGGCTGAAAGACGACCACCACTGAACAAGACACACAAGCTGAAACGTCAAGACTGGGCCAAGAAATATCTCAAGACTGATTTTTCTAAGGTTTTATGGACTGATGAAATGAGAGTGAGTCTTGATGGGCCAGATGGATGGGCCCGTGGCTGGATTGGTAAAGGGCAGAGAGCTCCAGTCCGACTCAGACGCCAGCAAGGTGGAGGTGGAGTACTGGTTTGGGCTGGTATCATCAAAGATGAGCTTGTGGGGCCTTTTCGGGTTGAGGATGGAGTCAAGCTCAACTCCCAGTCCTACTGCCAGTTTCTGGAAGACACCTTCTTCAAGCAGTGGTACAGGAAGAAGTCTGCATCCTTCAAGAAAAACATGATTTTCATGCAGGACAATGCTCCATCACACGCGTCCATGTACTCCACAGCGTGGCTGGCAAGAAAGGGTATAAAAGAAGAAAATCTAATGGCATGGCCTCCTTGTTCACCTGATCTGAACCCCATTGAGAACCTGTGGTCCATCATCAAATGTGAGATTTACAAGGAGGGAAAACAGTACACCTCTCTGAACAGTGTCTGGGAGGCTGTGGTTGCTGCTGCACGCAATGTTGATGGTGAACAGATCAAAACACTGACAGAATCCATGGATGGCAGGCTTTTGAGTGTCCTTGCAAAGAAAGGTGGCTATATTGGTCACTGATTTGTTTTTGTTTTGTTTTTGAATGTCAGAAATGTATATTTGTGAATGTTGAGATGTTATATTGGTTTCACTGGTAAAAATAAATAATTGAAATGGGTATATATTTGTTTTTTGTTAAGTTGCCTAATAATTATGCACAGTAATAGTCACCTGCACACACAGATATCCCCCTAAAATAGCTATAACTAAAAACAAACTAAAAACTACTTCCAAAACTATTCAGCTTTGATATTAATGAGTTTTTTGGGTTCATTGAGAACATGGTTGTTGTTCAATAATAAAATTTATCCTCAAAAATACAACTTGCCTAATAATTCTGCACTCCCTGTATATAAAAACAGTTGTTATATGTAATTGACTATGGGGTCAGCAATGGAGTTTATATTGTTGCTCATACTGACACAAGTAAAATAAGTGTTTTTAATCTGTTTATTATTTGTTCTGGCTTCCGAAAAAGGAATTAATTTTATTTGTACTCCTTTAATTCATTGTAACATCCATTGAAATTAATGGTGAAGTGAAGTTGAAGTCAAATTAATTATCTGGATGTGTTGATCAGTAAGGAGGATGTACAATTGAGTATGCCAATTTATTGTAAAGCAACAGATCGAAATACATTGATGCACGCTAAGTCTTTGCAACCCATGAGCTTTAATAAAATATCACCGTTTTCAAGAGTGAAGAAAACAACTTTTAATCAGGTTTCGAGAGAAAGAAAGAAAACACGAAGATATGTCAAATATATGAGGATGTTTTTGCAGTGTTATGAGTTAAATCTGGTTACATTAGCTAAGCAAGTACTAGTATTGATAAAATTGGAGGGGGGAGGGGGAAATAATGCAATAGTAATAATAATGATTTTTCTAGGCTGACATTTTACTATTTTTTTCAGAGCTTTTATGCACATAATTTGCATCATTGGTACAGGTAAAAAACCCTTTATCCAAACTACTTGGGACCGGAAAAGGTTTGGATTTCAAAATATTTGCATCTGTACATGTAACCTTAAGATAGTTTTATGTCATTTTTACCCAGTACCTTCAGAAAGATATTGGATATTACAATACTGTAATCAGAGAGGTATTATTTATTGTTTTAAATAAACATAGACTATTTGCATTTTAGAACACACACAAAAGCAAACACAGGCAGAGAGGATTATGACTTTATTAATTTATCTGCTTGTTTTCTTCAGTGCACAACAGTTGTTCAGGTACTCAGAAAAAAATATAATTTATGCTTATCTGATAAATTAATTTTATCATAACCTATGGGAAATACTTCACCTGGCCACTAGGAGGAGGCAAAGACACTCCAAACAAAACATTGAAGTATCCCTCCCACTTCCCCCACTCTCACAGTAGTTCAAGCCGAGGGTAAGGAGAAGTAGAGAGACACAAGGGGTACAGAGGTGATAAGACTGCCGCCACTACATAAGTCCAGGGTGGGTTTGTGGACTGACTGCCAAGAAATAAATGAATTTATCAGGTAAGCATAAATTATATTTTCCTTCTAATGGCAGTGAGAGTCCATGAAAATATTCATAACCCATGGGAAATCTATACCAAAGCTGTGGAATTCACCAGTGTTTCTCAACTACAGTCCTCAAGTACCCCCAACAGGCCAGGTTTTCATTATAGCTCAACTAGAGCACACAATAATCAGCTGATCAGTAACCATGGTTACTAACCTGCTCTCACCCATCAACTGATTATTTCACCTGTGAACTAGTCCAGCTATAATGAAAACCTGGCCTGTTGGGTGTACTTGAGGACCACGGCTGAGAAACACTGCAGTACACAAATGTTAGAGAAGGAAAGAAGGGAAGGCAGTCCTAATTACTAGGCAAAAAACATCAACTCTGTAAAATGTTGTGGTGTTGTCCTATTGGAATAGAATATAATGGGCGGAACAAAGTTGAGGCCACGCCAGAAGTGCATTGAAGATAGCCCTCAAATCCAGAACGTTTATAGGAAGAATCACTTCTTCTGGGCCCCAGGTTCCCTGAGCTCTCAGCGAACCCCACACAGCACCCCACCCTGACAAGCTGCATTTGTTGGACTAATCACCAAGGATGGGCGTATGAAACACATACCCTGAAGAACTGGATTCTGTGACTGCCACCAATCGAGAGACTCTCTTATCTGTGGATCTAGAGATATTACCTGACACAGATTGGAATAGTCCTCCTTCTACTGTCTGAGCATACATAAATGTAAAGGTATCAGATTAAAACAAGTAAACGGAATAGCACCTGAACTTCTGAAGCCACAACCATAAGTCCTACCACTTCCATGCATTGGGCCACAGAAGGCCGAGGAGGGAATTGGAGCAGATGACAGGCTGTCTGAAGTTTCTCCCTGCTTTGATCTGTGAGATATAGGCGCATGCTGACGGAAACAATGATGATCCCCAGGAGTTCACCCTCATACTAGGAACTTTCCAGCCATGCGTCTAATTTATACCACAGTAACTTTTGAGCTCTTGCTAAAGGTAAAGATGAAGATGTCATCCAAATAAGGAGCTACAACAATACCCTGTAGTCGGACTGCAGCAAGCAGAGCCCCCAACACCTTGGTAGAAACCCTTGGGGTCATAGCTAGGCCAAACGGGAGAACTATGAATTGGTATTGTTTGTCTAGGAAGGCAAACTGAAGATATCAATAGTGATCTCGGTGTATTGGAATATGAAGGTACATGTCCTTCAGATCTATGGTAGTCATGAATTGACCCTCTTAAACTAAAGGCAGGATAGATCTTATGGTTTCCATTTTGAAAGAGGGTACTTTTCAAATCCAGGATAAGACGAAAGTGCCCTCCTTCTAGGGAATGACGAAGAGGTTTGAATAAATGCCCATGGCTATCAAATCTTCCACACATTTTAGAAAAGTTGTCTTTTCTTTCCTAAGATATGGAGAGCCCACAACGTCATTCAATTACTAGTGGGAATATCACTCCTGGCCAGCAGGAGGAGGCAAAGAGCACCACAGCAAAGCTGTTAAGTGTCCCTCCCCTACCCATAATCCCCAGTTATTCTCTTTGCTCTGTCAATAGAGGAGGTAAAGTTTGGTGTCTGAAGAAATTAATTCCTTTTTTGGGTACTTTTCCTTGAAAGCAAGGATTTGGGGTTTGGCTGAGTCCACATCAATCTCTTCAGTAGAGTAGTGGTTGCTTTTAAGCAGTTAGAAAGTTGTGAGGTTGTCCTTGCTTTGTTTCCTAATATTTTGCTGCCCTAGCTATAGAAAGCCAGAGTTGGCTACCCTGTTCTTTCTTTTTTTCTACAGGTCTCTGTAAGGAGTACGTGTCCTTTCACTCCTTGTAAACTCTCTCCCTGCCGGACAGCTAGACTGCAGGTAAGTGCTTTTGTCTTCTAGGTACTGAAGACTTGCACTTCAGAGGATTATAGCTGCAGTATTATTAGGACATTTTTATATATAATTCATTATGCTGGATTTAATAAAGAGCAGGGTGCAGGCACTAATGTTGGGAGACTAGGGGTTAATTTTCCATTTATGCATGGAATACTCCTCCTTTGTGGCTCGTTATGTTTAATGTGTGTAAACTGCATAAAACTTTTTTTTTTTAAATATAATTTTATTGAGGTTTTGCGAAAAATATAAATACACAATGGATGCCATACAACCGTAAAGATGACAGTTCAGGAACATTGTAAACACAAATCTGAGTAAAACAATCAATACATTACAAGGTATAGGCTTCAGAAACCTCTATTTTACTTTAACAATATCTATTCTGTAGGACTATTTGGATGGTCATTTATGAAGCACATGGGGATGCATGATGAGGTATATATGATAGTCCACCCGTGGCCCCGTCAGGGCCTATGACACTGTATGAGGGAATGTAATAGCGAGTAAACACCGCTTGCGATAATGTAGTGACGTTATATATGGCGAAGGTTTTCTCATTTTCTTGATGGGGAGGAATATTTTGGTGCTGAAATCTCAATGTTTTAAGGACTTATAATGTATACTGTGAGGGATTATTACATAGATTGGACCATAAAATAAAAATAAGGGTAGAGCCAGGTATTGTTGTCGGTATTGGGGGACATAGATATAAACACTTATTCCACATACAGATACTCAGTATGTTATACTTAGGTACTAGGGAGATTGAATATTGGCCGGAGCCACTTGTAGTGAATTAAAGATGTCAGCCTGACAATGAAGAAAATAGGAGTTGAGTTAACTCAGGTAGAAAGGGCTTATTATATTAGGAGCTCATACTGTAGTCTACAGCACCTGTATGGTGATCTATGTCTCTAGCCCAAATAAAATAAAAACATGGAGTTCGCCGAGTGCAGTGAGATATCACATAGCTAACACAAGCATTTTTATTGAAATACATAATATAGAGAACATCAGGCCTCTGGATCTATCTATGTGGCAGAGTATCCCTTATTGTTATTTTTAGAGTTAAATAAAATTGTAATCATGAAAAGGTCTAAAGACATACACATTTTCAAGTAACAGTCACAACAATATCTACTGCAGAAATGATTGAGCATGAGGAAAGAGTTGAGCACACTATATACAGTACATTCAGATTTTTTACACAATCTTCTATATTGCTAACAGAAGAGTCAGGAAATATTAAAACATTGAGCTTGCTATCGTCCAGATAAAATATGGACTTTCTAGTTATAGTATAAAAAAAGATGAAACACGAGAAAACATTTTAGAACATAACATAGCGTATAATGTGCCCTGCTTTTGAAAGTACAAACCTCATCCTACTCCTCTAGGAATATAGAAAATATGACAGTTGTATCAAAAAGTCTTTCCCTAGTGTGGGGTACAGAGTCATAGCTGACCCGTGTGTAATTCCCAGGGGCTTTGAAAGAGAAAGGTTTGCAATAATGGATTGTGCGGGAATAGAAAAGAGGTCTGCGTCCAGGTATGATGACTCGGGGATAGGGCTACCGGCACGTGCTGTAGGAAAAGCAGCCTCAGCTATTCTTGTAGTGTCCCTGTGTCTCATGTTGTTAGAGGGTGTGACCAATTCAGGCTCCGATTGACAAGAGACGCCCAGACGGCCCACAGCGGGCCGGCCGCATCCCACTCCAGAACCGCCAAGGACACGTCTCCATCAACCATCCAGGTATATCTATCTGAAGTTAGGGCGGCTAGCTGGTTGTAATTTGCTGGTGGCGTTATTGTAATCGTCTCCCACTTCAAATCTAGTGACACTTTGTCTACGTGTGATATTGCTAGGAGGGGATCTGTGCTAGGTAAGGTGCTCACCACGGCAGTGATCTCCTGCTCCACTTCCATCTCCTTTGAGCAGATGTGAACTGCAGCGCATGGCAAAGGTCTCTCCACTTCTCGTATCAGCAAGGTCAAGTCTTTAAAGCCACTATACATTTTTTTAGCAAGAAGAGCGCAAAGTGCTGCATGAAGTTCCTCCCCATTAGGAATAGCCATAATAAGCCTGATAACCCTAGTGCTCAAGGGGGTGGGGGGACTTGTGTTAGGCTGTTGCCTAAAATATCTTTGATCTGAGTCTGGGCTGAAAGATCTCAGTTGTTAAAATATTCATATGTATCTGAGCAGCTTGGGTTCAGCAATCTGATGGTATCCTCAAATAGGAGAGAAGCTTTAAATTCCAGGATATAATCGGCTGAAGATTTGAGATCCTTTCAGAGCCTCAGAGAATGTGACTTAACATGGCTGCAGCTTGGTCACGCCCCAAACTGCATATAACTTTTATTGGGGCTTAGCTGAGATACGATAGAAACATGCTTTAAGTATCATGTACTTATACTGTGCATTTTTTTCACTAACGTGTGGCAGTTTGTCAGTTAGCCGGTTTGTATTTAACTCCAGTCTTCTGACAGAGCTAGGGAACGTGCGTTTTTAGTATTGCGAAGTTTCCTTCTTTGATGATCATGTGACTTCCTGCTCTCTGTGTAAAGTCGGAGACGGAGCGGAGTCACTTTTTGCTGAAGGCGATTCCCGGCTACCTATTGTTATTTTATTTGCTTATTGCTGTGGAATAAAAGAGTTATGGTAGGAGCCCCTCAGTGAGGTGTAAAGGTACTAAACTTTTTTGCCTTTTTATTTATTTATAAAATATTTTACCAAGAAGGATACATTGAGATTTCTCTCGTTTTCAAGTATGTCCTGGGTCCACAAAACATTGCATTGATACAATAGGGTACAATAAAATACAAAAACAATATTAATACATAACATATGCAAAATTTAACATAGAACAGGTAGGAAATAGATAATCAACCATGACAGGTGCATTCTGTTTTGAGATATGCAGAGAGGGATCTCTTAAAGGATTTTAGGCTTGGGGAAGGTTTTAAAGTGTGCGGGAGGTTGTTCCATAATTGTGGTGCTCTGTAGGAAAAGGAGGATTGAGCTGCTTTCTTTTTGTATGGAGGCAAACTAAATAATGTGCTGGTACTGGATCGGAGGTTATGGGAGGTGGGAACGGCCGGGGAGAGCATTCTGCTCAGGTTGGATGGGAGCTTCCCAGAAAAGCTCCTAAACACAAGGCTGGAAAGATGGAGGGTGTGTCTGGATTCCAGCGACAGCCAGTTTAGTTCTTTTAGCATGTCACAATGGTGGGTCCTGTAGTTAAATTGTAGCACAAAGCGACAGAACGATTTGAACAGTGTATTAAGTTTATTAAGGTGAGTTTGTGGTGCAGGTGCATATACTACATATCCATAATCCATGATTGGCATCAGCATTTGCTGTACAATCTTTTCCTTTACTCTAGGGCTGAGGCTTGATTTGTTTCTGTACAGGGCACCTAGTTTTGGATAGAGTTTAGATGCAAGTTTTTCTATGTGGAGGCCAAAATATAGATTGGGGTCTAATAACATACCCAAGTATTTAAAAGAGTGGACTGCGGTCAGTCTATCTATCGGGTTCTTGTAAAGCATGACTATTCACCTGTAAGGGTCTTCTTTTGTTTATGTGGAGCCAGTGCAGGTCCTGCAGGTGTTTGGTGATGTGGCATTGACGAGGGATGTCAAGGATTAGTCTGGCTGAGGAGTTCTGGATGCGCTGTAGTCTCATTTGGAGCTTGATGGTGGTGCCGGCGTAGAGTGCGTTACCATAGTCCAGTCGGTTGCTGACGAGGGCGTGAGTGACAGTCTTCCCGGTCTCGGTTGGGATCCATTCGAATATCTTTCGCAGCAGGTGAAGTGTGTGGAAGCATGCAGAAGAGACAGCGTTGATTTGCCGGTCCATGGAGAGCGATGAGTCCAGGATGACACCTAGATTTCGTGCATGGTCGGTGGGGGTTGGAGGGTGTCCGAGGGCTGTGGGCCATCAGGAGTTATTCCAAGCGGATGTGGTGGGACCGAGGAGGAGGACTTCGTTCTTGTCTGCGTTCACCTTTAGGCAGTTGTAGTTAATCCAGGTGGGTACTGCTGTCAGCCCTTCGTGGACGTTTCTCTTGGAAGTGGTGGGGTCACTGGTGAGTGAGATGATTAGCTGGGTGTCGTCGGCATAGGAGACGATGTTAAGGTCGTGTCATCGGGTGATGGCGGAGAGAGGGGCCATGTAGATGTTGAATAGGGTGGGGCTCAGCGAAGAGCCTTGGGGTACACCGCAGCTGATTTCTGTGGGCTTGGAGGTGAAGGGTGGGAGTCTAACTTTCTGGGTTCTGCTGGTGAGGAAGGAGGTGATCCATTCCAGGGCTTTGTCGCGTATGCCGGCATCGTGTAGTCGGTTGCGGAGGGTGAGGTGGGAGACAGTGTTGAATGCTGCTGAGAGGTCTAGGAGAATGAGGGCGGCGGTCTCTCCGTGGTCGAGTAGGGCGAGGATGTCGTCTGTGGCGACAAGGAGGGCGGTCTTGGTGCTGTGGTTGCTCCTGAAACCGGATTGGGAGGGGTCCAGGGTGTGGTTGGCTTCGATGTAGTCAACGAGTTGCGCGTTGATGGACTTCTCAATGACTTGGGGAGCAAAGAGATTGGGCGGTAGTTCTTCAGATCATTGGGGTCAGCCGTGGGTTTTTTCAGTAGGGGTTTTAATTCTGCGTGCTTCCAGTCATCCGGGAAGGTGCCGGTTTTGATGGAGCAGTTGATGGTGCTGCAGAGCTCAGGGGCGATGGTGTCACCCGCTTTGTTGAAAATGTGATGCGGGCATGGGTCCGAGGGTGCTCTGGAGTGGATCGATCTCATGATTCTGATGGTGTCCTCTGTGGTGAGGGGGCTCCAGATGGTCAGTGGGGGGTAGGCGGTGGTGTGTTTGGGTGAGGTATCGGTGGGAGTTGGTGGGTAGGCGGTGGTGGGTGAGTTCTGGGGCACAAAGCTGTCATAGATGTCGACGATCTTGCGGTGGAAGTACATTGCGAGGTTAACGCAGAGGTCCTGGGAGGGCAGGATGTTGTTGGTGTCACTTTTGGGATTGGAGAATTCCTTGATGACTGTGAATAGCTCCTTGCTGTTGTGGATGTTGGCATTGATTCTATCTTGGATGGCTGTCTTCTTAGTGGTTTTGATGAGGTGGTGGTGGGTAGTGATGGCTTCTTTGTAGGCTGTTTATTTGAGGGGGTCTTGCTGGATCTCCAGGTCCTTTCCAATTGCCTGCAGTGGCGTTTGGAGTCCTGGAGGGCAGGGGTGAACCAACTAGCCTTGTTGGTGGGTTGGCGGTTGGACGGTTTCTTGAGAGGGGCGAGGGTGTTGGCGCAGTCTGTGAGCCAGTGGTGGAGGTTGCGGGCAGAGGAGTTGGCATCTGTGGAGGTAGCTGGGGGGCACTTGTTCAGAGTGGAGTGCAGTTGGTCTTCAGTGATGTTGTTCCAGTTTCTGCGGGGTGGGTGATGCCGCCGGATGTGTGCGGTGGGTTTGTTGAAGGAAAAATGTATGCAATGGTGGTCGGTCCAATGGAGTTCGGTGTGCCTGCAGAGAAGATAGGGTCGAGTGTGTGTCCGGCTAAGTGGGTTGGGGAGTTGACGAGTTGCTTTAGTCCGATGGTTCCAAGGTTTTCGAAGAGGTTGACAGTGTTGTGGTCATTGGGGTTGTCTAGGTGGAAGTTGAGGTCACCGAGGAGGATGTAGTCTGTTGAGGGGAGGGCATGGGGTGCGATGAGGTCGGTGATGGAGTCACAGAAGGCAGGACGAGGTCCGGGAGGTCTGTAGATGAGGGTGCCACGGAGGGTAGTGTTGGGACTGACCTGGATCTTGAAGTGTAGGTGTTCCAAGCCTGGTGAGTGGTAGTCAGAGCTGGTTGTGACGTGGAGGGAGTGTTTGTGGACGATGGTTTTGCCTCCTCCGGTCGGTTGCTGCGATCCTTGTGGGAGATCCGTCGGGGATGGCGATGTCCGGCGTTGATGTAGAGTTCAGCCAGGTTTCAGTAAGGAAGGCAACATCTGGGGAGGTGGAGTTGAGCAGGTTCCAGATTTCAACGGCGTGTTTGCGGACGGAGCGGGTGTTGAGGAGGATGCAGTTGAGGTGGTTGCGGTTGTTTTTGCGTGAGGTGACTGGCTGGTTAGTGGTTCAGAGGGAGGAGAAGGCGTGTGAGGTGACTGGCAGGTTAGTGGTTCAGAGGGAGGAGAAGGTGCAGTTGCGGCAGGTGAAGGGTCCTGTGGTGTTCGTCGGGGATGCGTGGTGGCAGGCAGATGATCTACCGGTGTTGAGATGGAGGAGGGTGCTGGCGTCGTAGTGGCGGTGGTTGTGGGAGCCAGGGTTAGTGGTGCTGGACACGGTCCAGGCGCGGACGGGCGCAGATGGGCTTGCCTTTGGCGTGCCAGTGCTGCACCCACCGCGCGGTTGCGCAGCAACTTCCACTAAATAGGTGCTGGGAGGTAGGAGGGCTTGTAGGCGGGGGGCAGGGCAGGGCAGTGGCTGTAGGAAGAGCAGGCTAGAAAGTTAACAAAGGGAGTTACCTGTGCTGGTAGGCGGGGGAGGGGCAGTGGCTGTGGCATGGGAGAGACAAGCAGAAAGGAGAGCAGGCTAGAAGAGGCTGCAGTCTCAGAGTAAGGCAGCAGCAACTTCCATTAAATAGGTGCTGGGAGGTGGGAGGCAGGGGGCAGGGCAGTGGCTGTAGGAAGAGCAGGCTAGAAAGTTAACAAAGGGAGTTACCTGTGCTGTGCTAGTCGGCGGGGGGGGTGGGCAGTGGCTGTGGCATGGGAGAGACAAGCAGAAAGGAGAGCAGGCTAGAAGAGGCTGCACTGAGCAGTGTGCAATTTGATTTTGTTTTAATACGTAGATGGGAATTTTGTAGTTTGTGTAATTTAGGTACTGTTCCAAAGATCATTGTGACAGTGTTTAGGAAGAGTTTGTTTTTTTGAGATCCACTTTGTTTAACTGCCTTAATTGGCGTGTTTAAAGCTCTGTGGGATAAATAATCTTTTTGTTAAAGTGACAGTAGTCATTTTATTAATTTTAATTTCTGGTAGGACATGGATCAGGATGCTGTTTCTGTTGACAGATGCTTACTTTGTCTGGAGGCACAAATAGTTTTGCCTATGCAATTCTGTGCTCCATGTTTTGCTAGAACTATAGAGTGTAAAAATAAGATTTTGCCTGCTGAATCAAATGTCCCTCAGGATGATGCTGTTCAGGCTTTGCCACAGCTTTTTCTTTTGTTGAGGAAACATCCCAAGCCTCTATGGCGTCACATATAGTGCCCTGCAGTTCCGCCTGCAGATTTTGCTGCACAAGTATCTTCTGTGGTATCTGTGGCATTATCTGCTTTTCCTATGCTGGGAAAAGGCAAGAAGAAGTTTAGACATTCAGATAGTAAGGTTTCTGTTCCACCTACTGCTATGCTGGTTGCCCTCCCTCATAAGTCTGATGAGGAGGATACGTCAGTAGCCTCTGAGGGTGAAATCTCAGATTCGGACAGTATTATTCCTTCATCTGATACTGAAGAAGTAAACTTCAGATTTAAGCTTAAACACTGAACACCTTTGTGTACTGTTAAAGGAGGTATTGGCTACTTTGGACGACTCTGATACTTCTGTCGTTGTCAACCCTAAGAAGTCTAATAAATTCCTTTCTCCCGTCTCCAATATTTAAAAAGATGTTTCCTGTTGCTGATTCCATTAAAGATTCTTGGCACACAGTGCCTAAAGTAGAAGGGGCTATTTCTACTCTAGCTAAGAGAACTATAATCCCTATAGAGGATAGCTGCTCCTTTAAGGATCCCATGGACAAAAAGCTGGAAGCATATTTGAAGAAGATGTATGTTCATCAAGGTCTTCAATGGCAACCTGCAGTTTGTATTGCCACAGTAGCAAGTGCGGCATCTTGTCTGAATCAATTTGGTAGAGACTCCGTTGCAGGAGATATAAGATAGGATTAAGGCTCTCAAACTAGCCAATTCCTTTATTTCTGATACTAACATGCACGATATTAGACTGTGAGCCAAGATGTCTGGCTTTACTGTCCTAGCCCACAGTGCATTGTGGCTAAAATCTTGGTCAGCTGATGTTACCTCTAAGTCCAAGCTTCTGGCACTTCCTTTCAAGGGTAAGACTTTCTTCGGACCTGGTCTGACAGAAATAATTTCTCATATTACGGGTGGAAAAGGGTCTTTTCTACCGCAAGACAAGAAGAACAGACTCAAAGGATGTCAAAAGTCTTCCTCTCCCTCAAAGGTTCTGGAGGCTCTCTTGGCAGTGATTAGGTCTCGGAGAATTGCAGTGGCACCCTACCTGGACGACATATTGGTTCAGGCGCCATCTTTTCAACAAGCAAACTCTCATACAAAGATATTATTGTCTTTTCTTCGTTCCCATGGTTGGAAAGTGAATCTGGAAAAGAGTTCCCTTGTTCCAGCTACAAGGGTGGTTTTCTTAGGGACCATAATAGATTCCCTATCTATGAAAATGTTTCTGACGGAGGTCAGAAAATCCAAAATTCTCTCCTCTTGCCTCTCTCTACAGTCTACTCTTCGGCCATCAGTGGCTGGAGAAAATTAGTCTTATTGTCGCTTCCATGGACATCATATTCTTTGCTCGATTCCATTAGAGAGCTCTGCAATTATGCATGCTCAGACAATGAAACGGAGACTATTCGGATGTGTCTCAGAGGATAGATCTAGACCAATCGACAAAAGAGTCTCTCCCGTGGTTGCTCTCGGGACCATCTGTCTCAGGCCCATGCTTCTGGAAAACTTCCTGGGTGATTGTGACCACGGACGCCAGCCTGCTAGGCTGGGGAGCAGTCTGGGACTCGTTAAAGCTGCAGGGACTATGGACTCTGAAGGAGTCTGCTCTCCCCATAAACATCTTGGAATTGAGAACGATTTACAATGCTCTGATGGCTTGGCCTCAATTGTCCTTAGCCCGGTTTATAAGGTTCCATTCTGACATCACCTCAGTGGCTTACATCAACCACCAGAAAGGAACTCGGAGTTCCTTAGCCATGAAGGAGGTGGCACAGATTATTCAGTGGGTGGATCAGTGGGCGGAAGCTCACAATTGTTGTCTATCTGCCATCCACATTCCTGGAGTGGACAACTGGGAAGTGGATTTCCTGAGCAGACAGACATTTCATCCTGGGGAGTGGGCTCTACATGTGGAGGTGTTCTCCAGGTTAACCCTCAAATGGGGGTTGCTGGAGTTGGATCTGATAGCGTCTCAGCAGAAATCCAAGCTTCCAAGGTATGGTTCAATTGCAAGAGATCCTCAGGCTGCTCTGATAGATGCTCTGGCGGTTCCTTGGGATTTCGGTCTAGCATACCTGTTTCCTCCATTTGTGCTCCTTCCATGACTTATCGCTCGTATCAAACAGGAGAGAGCATCAGTAATTCTAATAGCTCCTGCATGGCCTCGCAGGATGTGATATGCAGACTTAGTGAAGATGTCATCTCGGGCACCTTGGAGATTTCCTCTGAGGAAGGACCTTCTAACTCAGGGTCCATTCCTCCATCCAAATCTCGTTTCTCTGAAGCTGACTGCTTGGAGATTGAACACAAGCCTGTTAATCGAAAAATTTACCATAAGGTATGTCGTAAATACCTTTATTGGTGTAAATCTAATGGCTACTCTTGAAGTAGGGTCAGGATTGCTAGAATTTTGTCTTTTCTCCAGGAAGGTCAGAGAAAGGGTTGTCAGTCAGTTCTCTGAAAGGTCAGATTTCTGCATTATCTATTCTTTTACATAAGCATCTGGTGGATGTGCCAGATGTTCAATCTTTTTGTCAGGCCCTGGTCAGATTCAGGCCTGTGTTTAAACCTGTTGCTCCTCCTTGGAGCCTTAACCTTGTTCTTAAAGTTTTACAGCAGGCTTTGTTTGAGCCAATGCATTCCATAGATATTAAGCTGTTATCTTGGAGGTTTTGTTTCTTGTTGCTATCTCTTTTGCTCGGAGAGTTTCTGAACTCTCGGCTTTACAGTGCGATTTGCCTTACCTTATATTTCATGCGGATAAGGCGGTCCTTCGTACTAAATTAGGGTTCCTCCCTAAGGTAGTTTCGGATAGAAATATTAATCAGGAAATTGTTGTTCCCTCTCTCTGTCGTAATCCTTCTTCTCATAAGGAACGTCTGTTGCACAACTTGGATGTGGTGCATGCTCTAAAATTCTATCTACAGACTACTAAGGATTTTCACCAGTCCTCTGCCCTGTTTGTTTGTTTTTTCTGGAAAGCGTAAGGGTCAGAAGGCTACTGCTACTTCTCTTTCCCTCTGGTTGAGAAGTATGATTCATTTTGCTTATGAGACTGCTGGACAGCAGCCTCCTGAGAGAATTACAGCTCATTCCACTAGGGTTGTCTCATCTTTGTGGTCTTTCAAAAATGAACCTTCTGTGGAACAGATTTGCAAGGCTGCAACTTGGTCCTCTTTACATACTTTTTCCAAATTCTACAAATTTGATACTTTTGCCTTGGCTGAGGCTTCTTTTGGGAGAAAGGTTCTTCAAGCGGTGGTGCCTTCTGTTTAGGTCCACCTGTCTTGTTCTCCCTCTCTATTTATTCAGTGTCCTCTAGCTTAGGTATTGGTTCCCACTAGTAATTGAATGACGTTGTGGACTCTCCATATCTTAGGAAAGAAAACAAAATTTATGCTTACCTGATCAATTTTTTTCCGGATATGGAGAGTCCACGACCCCACCCTTAATTAAGACCGTTATTTTTGACTAAACCTCAGGCACCTCTACACCTTTGTGTTATTCCTTTTTTCATTTCCCTTCAGTCGAATGACTGGGGATTATGGGTAGAGGAGTGACACTTAACAGCTTTGCTGTGGTGCTCTTTGCCTCCTCCTGCTGGCCAGGAGTGATATTCCAACTAGTAATTGAATGACGTCGTGGACTCTCCATATCCGGAAAGAAAGAAATTTGATCAGGTAAGCATAAATTTTGGTTTTCTCCAGTTTTCCCGAAAACCTGGAGAGGAGGAATCTGCCCCATGGAGGGGGGGGGGGGGGGGAACCAAAAGCTTATCATATATCCCTGAGACACAATGTCCAGCACCCAGGGGTCCTGGACCAACTGGGCCCAAACCTTTTGAAACAGGGATAGTCTCCCCCCCAACGCAACCTAAACCTAGATTGGGGCGACCCCTTCATTCTAACTTATTGTCTGGGGCTGTTTTTTTGGACTGCTTGATCTTATTTCAGCCCTGAGTGGGTTTCCAAGCACTCCTAGGTGAATCTGTCTTAGGCACCGCTATGCTCCTCTGAATCTTGTTTGAACGAAAATGTCCTGCAACGCGTCCTTTGACTGTAGTCCTTTTATTCTGGGGTAGAAAGGCACCCTTTCCCCCCACCGTAACAGTTGCAATAGTAGAATACAGGTCACAAAATGTATTTACCCTTGAAAGACAACGAAAGTAGTCTAGACTTGGAAACCATGTCTCCTGACCAAAACTTGAGCCATAATGCTCTTCTAGCTAGGACAGCAAAGTTCTTAGTGTTGATGTGGACAATCCGAATGATAGCATTGCAGAGAAAAGCATTCACCGTCTTTAAGGCCTGTGTACGCTCCTGGATCTCCTCCAAGAACGATTCTACGGTAACTAAATCCGCCAAAAATTCACACCAGAATTTTGCGGCTACAGCCACTGCAACAATATCTACTGTCAGTTGGAAAAGCAAGCCAGACTGAAGGAAGACCTTCATTAGATATCCCTCTAACTTCCTATCCTTAAGGTCCTTGAAGGATGTGCTATCCTCCAGCGGGATAGTAGTGGGTTTAGCCAGGGTGGAAATGGTGCCATCAAACTTGGGGCACAGTATTCCACCCTTCCAGATGAGAAGCTAACAATGGAGACATGTTCCTAAAAGTCGGAAAGGGAGAAAAGGGCACACCTGGCTACTCCCATTCCTTAGAAATAATCTCTGCTACCACAGAAGGCACCGTGAACAAATCTGGGGTTCTGAGCTTAGTTCTAAAGACCAAACCAAGCCTCTGTATCTGATTTTCCTCATCAGGCATCGATTCAGGTACACCCAGAGTACATAAAATCTCTTTGAGCAAGTATCTTAAATGCTCTATTTTAAATCTAAATGTGACTTCTTCAGGATTACCACAGCATAGCTGCTTGAATAAATAAGTTTACCCCCGCCTAGGTAATTGCCACGAGAGGCACTAGCAGCGGCCATTACCCTCAGATTGAGAGGAGGAGAAGGGACGTGAGATCGCCATCTTGGAATACGGCCTCACCATTCAGCACAACAAGAGCGTGAGTAAATGCTGACTCCTAACACTTCCAGCACCTTCACTGACCTGGGCTATTATCAGTTGCTTCTGGGATGAGGCAGACTGGAGGTATATAAACCTTGCATACACCTACTACGTACCCTAACCAGACAAACAGTTTGTGCCAGTAATATAAGTACAGCCTCAGGGTATACTGTACAGGCTGTATCGTGAGGCCCCCACATTCATTAACACAGGCCCAAAGTTGTCTTACTTCAAGAAGTCTGAATGAACGCTTTAATGCTTTATTTACTCCGTGCAAGACCTAATGCCTTATAACAAAGCTTGAAGTTCAAAGACATAAATCCCTAGACAAAACACTGCACTGAAGAAGACTTCAATAACTGTATTTTCACACTCAAGAGACATATTTACTGTGACCCAAGATACCTTAGTGGTTATTATCCTGTGTGACCAGAGGACATCTCTAGGGCTCCTATTTAACAGCATTGCCTATACAGCCTGGAACTTTCCTAACTTCTGTACGCAACAGTTATTTGTTTCACCGCTTCTGGGTCTGCAGTGCCATCTAGTGACCCTTACAATAAATTACAACTGCATGATAAGAGAAAAGAAACGATCATCCTATGAAAGTGGATAAATATTTTCAGAGACTGTCCTCTCCAAAATCAGACATCATGAGTCATAAAAACAAGGGTGTTGAAAGAAAACCGCGCCAAATCACTGAAATTCAATCGGCCACACAACCTCAAAATGAAACCAAACCCACACAGCTACAGAAGAAAGTTCTAATCTGTTACAAGAACTTAAAGCATTCTTTTTACCTAAAATGGACTCCCTGCAAGCTGGTGTAGACACTCTGACCAGCGAAGTCAGGCAATTTTCAACTAGACTCACGTCTGCTGAACAAAGAATCTCTGAGGTGGAGAATTAACAGCACAAATCAGAGGGCTCTCTGAAATATCTGCTGAAACAAAATCAGTATCTTCAAGACTGCATAGAGGACCTAGAGAATCGGAGTAAGCGAAATAACTTGGGCATCGTTGGGGTGCCGGAATCCATTAAAGACAAAGACCTTCTGGAATTCACAGCATTGACATTCCCAAAGCTGCTGGGCATCTCTCTAGACCGACTACCTGTGGATGTGGAAAGAGCACATCGCCTGGGCCCTGAAAGACAACTGGATAACATGAAGGCAAGACCCCGCCAAGTCATTCTAAAATGCCTCAATAACCAGGAAAAATCATCTATCATGAGAGCATTCAGAGCAAAAAAAGAAGTCAAATTTGAAGACCACCGCCTCCTGCTATTCTAGGACTTTTCTGCTGAAGTCATGAAGAAAAAAAAGGAATTTGCTACACTTTGTTCCTGTCTACATGAGCAGGGACGCCAAGAAGCTCTCATATACCTAGCAAAACTGTGGCTGCAGACACCATATGGTCCAAAATTCTTCACCTCCTGGCCTCTGAAAGGAGACAAGAAAATGGCTGACCTTAAAGACAGCAGGAACTCTAAGCTCTAAGTATTTCAGTTACTTTCTCTATCTTAATAGACAATGTTAATTGTAATTATTCTTTTTTGCAAAGTTATTGTATTTTACCATAACTTGGGTTTTAACAGCTATACCACTACAGGACCACTGAAAATATATAAATGTTTGAATAATCTCTATAGACTAGACCAATGTTGGCTGATAATATTGCCGCAAAACTTGTTTCTTACCATAGCTTGTACCTGAAGAACTTTATCGTTATAGGACTCTTGAGAAAAACATTATTAGAGAGTTTATACTCAAAAGTTTAATATGATTGCCAATTGTCCCCTATTACACTTTATTTAACTACAATGTTATCTAACATATCATCTCTTCTGTACCATGTTTATTATACACTCTGTAATACTAGAAGTTGTTAGATCAATGTTTCAGATGTCATTGGGCCTTCTGTTTCCTGATAACCATAAGATGCATATTGCTCCTAACATTTTGAAATCTTATGATGGCACATGGTTTAGCAGGGAAAGGGTAATTGCTAGCTTTCTGACCCATCAATATATTTTGGTCAAAGTTATAATCTCCCTTTGAGGATGTCAGCGCCCTAAAATGTATGTCTGTTTTATTATCTGTGATTTCATAGTGTCAAAGTTTGATATTGATGGTTATGCCTCTTTCCTCAGGTTAGGTCCGGGGCGCTCACAGACTCGCCAGCCATAGACAGTTTTTTTCTGCAAGACTACAAAGTAAGTCCCCTTCACAACCTCTTCTTAAATGCCTTTCTAGTAAAACCAATTAATATACAGCCCTCCATAATAAGTGCATTTCTAATTATAATACACTAACATGGCTATGAAACATAAGATAACCTCTTAAAACATTGAAGGAATAACCTCCCCCGCAAAATGGAGTATGATATTACAACATCTCAACTCACTGCGAACAGATATAGCCCTACTCCAAGAAACCATATTGTCAGCCCCAGAACACAAAAACTAAAATCTAGGTGGGTGGGCCAAATTCTCTATACACCAACTTAAGGTAGAAAATGCGGAGTAGCAATATTGGT